>NC_141992.1:100857995-101164287 GCF_049901715.1 Pseudonaja textilis
ACTATTATGTGGTTTGGGATAGGTGGTACAAATGGGTGGAGGATAGAAATAAGAGCTGATGTTTACGTATAAAAGGAGAGGTATGTATTAATAATGACACGAACAATGTGAATAGAGATTTGTATTTTTGTTTTTTAAAAATAAAAATATTTAATAGAAATATATGATGCAGCAAGGTCCTGGGTTCAAAAACCTCCCCGCTCCTCTCCCGACCCCAACTGTGTATGGCTTGGAATGGTGAGGATGATGCAATGAACAAATCCAATGAATTCTTCTCATATTGACGTTCCTTTAATGAGCTTTGATGTCAAAATGGTTATGAATTCAATCTTCAGTAACAATATTGTTGCTATAATGTGCAATTTCACTTCAGAGTGATTACACACAGAGAGACACACAAACACACACCATTCAGAAACTCTTCAAATGATCATTTATCTTGAGAAGTGTTGAAACTAAATCCTAAATAGTTAAAACTTCGTGAAATGAGAAAAAGAAGCAAATTTGCTTCCAATGCTACAAGAATTGAGTGAACAGAAATAACTTCAATGTGTTATATTTTTGTCTCTTTTCTACTTTTCTTCAGTGTCTATTGACACTGTCCTTCCTTAATCTGTTCCACATCTTTTTGATCATGCCAAGGCAGCTATCTATCAGATATATCTCTGACTTTAATGGATGCTGATGAAGCAGAAGCACAATGTAAGATGATTTAGGACTGGAGCTGGTTAAAAAGGCGGAATGGAAAGATTTGAGGGGATACAACTAAAAAAAAAATCACCCATTGGTTTCCCCTTGCAAGAAAGGTGCTAAAGAAGGGTATGTAATGAGTAAGGAAAATCAAATTCTTGTGAGGTACATTTTCTTCCAAAATCAGAGAACTGAAAGTGGATTACCTATTATGTTCCCCATAATAGTCATTTGTATGATGATTATTATGTTCTATACTTATTAGCAATATTAGTTACTTAGTTACGATGCATTGAATAACAGCATCAATAATGTGCCTTTGTCTGTTCCATTGCTTATATGCTGGACAAAGAAAATGCTTAGCCAGGTAGCTGTCTTGCATTTGTGAATGAAATCATATATGAAAAATATTTTAAAAATATATTTATGAAAATTTCATTCCTAATTCAATAGAAATATGCTCTATAACTTGCACAGTTAATAATTTCTAGGTAAAAAGGTGAAGGTTTCCCTGTACAGTCATGTCCGACTCTAGAGCATGGTGCTCATCTCCATTTCTTGACTGAGAGATTTCAACATAAATTCAACATACATTTCTAGTTATTTTTCTTTTTAAATGCAAATTTGCAGAGGGAGAGAGAGAGAGAGAGAGAGGTGGTATTCAGCAGGTTCTGACCAGTTCTGGAGAACCGGTAGCGGAAATTTTGAGTAGTTCAGAGAACTGGTAAATACCACCTCTGACTGGAGATTTTACAGTATCCTTTCCCTGCCACGCCCACCAAGCCACACCCACAGAACTGGCAGTAAAAAAAATTTGAATCCCACCACTGGTGTGTGTGTGTGTGTATTAGTACATGACTTTTTTAAAAAATGCATTTCTCTGGTTTAACTTCTTTCAGGAACATGTTCTTTTTCAGGTTGCATCCCTCACACTTTTGGAGGAGGGCAAGTTTTTGACACCCCCCCCCCCAAAAAAAAATGCTGGCAGACTCTATCCAATGCTATCATTATGCCAGGATAGAACTTGTTTTGGCAAATTTCTCAAATCTGCTCCTCAAATCTGTGCACAAAGACATTTGTTCTTATTTATTTTACAGCCCTAACCAATTCCAGATGTCTTTCTTTTGGTTTTCATTTTGTATGTTCTTTTATATGATTTTATTGCTTTTATTGATATTTTAATGATGCACACTGCCCTGTCTTTTGCTGATTGATCAATTATACAAATTGATTGATTCACTAATTAAATAGCAACTTTTTAATAGTCCAAACTTCCCCTCAGAGTTTCAAAATTTGAGATTAAAACATTTGTCTGCACTCATAAAATTACATTCTGTGCATGCTTTTGTTCCTAAAGCAAAGGCCAAGCTTCCTGGAGCTAATTCCTATGTCTCACATATTTAACAGTAAGATAAGAGGACAAGCACTGAAGCTGTAACATGACATGATATGTTCATCAGTGAAGTTTCTCTCCTGTGTGGCAAATGTACCAGTTTTTTTGTAGACATTATATTGTAGGTGGAAAGTTGGGTTAATCTGTGGCAGGCTAAAATTAGAAGGATTCTGGTAGTACCTTTTCTAATGAAAACATTTTATTAAAAGGCAGAAGGTCTTGCTTGCTTCATCAGATATGTGGAGAGATTAAGCTGATTTTCAGCCTTCTTGTGTTATTTTAATACATTCCCTCACTTCAGTTTTGTGGAACATTATCTATGAGTAATTTATTCTCCTGCCACAGTGTTTAGTCTGTAGGTCGTGACTGGTTCTCAGCCAAGATTATTTTGCTTTAAAAAGTAAACATATGCTCTTTCCTTGACTTTTTAGTGGTTCTCAATGTCACTGCACTTAGTCCTCTTCTGGACCTCCTTTGGGGGGTGGAGACTAGAGGCATCACATTATACAGAATTGATTCCTTCCCAAGTACCCAGTAACAGTTGAAAGGGAGAAAAGGTTGATCCAGTGAGTCCTTTGTTGTAGGCTAAGATTAGGGCTTTTACACTCTACACCGGAAGAGGTCACCTTTCAGTTCAAGGTCAAATGCCAGAACGAAAGTTGACATGATTCTTGGTACAGATCTTGGTGGAAAGCAGTTTTGTGCAGAAACCATCTGCTCTGCTTTTAACTGTGGATGGGATAGCCCTGTTGAAATTACAGGTCCATGACTTGGGTCAGGGCTCACAATTACTATTGGATTTGCAAACTAAGGCACTGGCCAGAAAACTACCCCACTGCATTAGCTGAAGTGATGGTTGTGAGCTTATCTGGAGTGGGAGAACTTACTGACAATAAGCTGGGCTCTCATCAGCATCAGAATAGTCTACTGTCTTCTGAATATTCTGAATAGTTCTACCTCTAAAGACAACTCAGAAATTTCAGTTGGTACAGAATGCAGCTAGATGCATGTTGATAGATAAGAGTTGTTAATGCTGTGTGACACCTATGTAGCAGGCATTGCATAAATTTCCAATAAGCTACCTGGTACAATTCTAAGTGCTTGTGGTGTTCAGATGTAAAGCTATAGTTTGGCTCATAAGTACTTGCAGATAGGCCTCCTCCAACTAGAACTGATCACCCAGTATGTTCACCTCAGTTGGTGATCGTGAAGATTAATCAATCAATCAATCAGTATAGAGCTGGGAGGGACCTTGAGGGTCTTCTAATCCAACCCCCTGCTCAAGCAAGAGACCATATACATTTTGAGACAAGATTCTCAGATGTCAAGAGTGAGAAATGTGGGAGCCAAGAAATGTTTTTCCCCGCTTTGCATTTTGTAAAAGAGCTTCTCCATGGACCCATCCCTGGTCTGACTTGTAAAGCTACAAAGTCAGAGTCTATACTCTAGGATAATGTAAAAGTATGGTCACTAGATGGATGAGCTGGTGTCAAGGTATTTGAGATTGTTTGTTAGTTTGTCTGCTTGTTTTATTTATTATTGTATTACTACATGGTTACTACTGTTTAGTTTTATCCATATTTTAATGTTTAATGGCTTATTGTAAACTATTGTGAGTTGGGTATACAAGCACAATAAATAAATAAGATGGGAAAACCTTCAAACAAACAAAAAACAACTTGGCAGAGTCCACCAATTCTGGAATGACTTTTAGACTTTCTCCAAGAAGAAAAATCAAGCAGAATGTTCCCAGAACAGATATGCAGCTATTCTAGATGATCATATGCAAACTATACCATCAGGGGAAAATGGTAATGCTGTCACCCTTTCCCCATGGAATGCCTAAGAAGAATTTTGTGCTTGGTATATTCTGTGAAATTAGAATGGCACTGACTGTAAAAGAGATGTTGTAGAAAAGCAGAAAAGCAAACCAACAGCAAGAAAACAAAAGCATTTGCATTTCTCCATGCAGGATGAAAGAAAAAGGGAAGGAAAAGAAAGCAGTGATGGGTTCATTTTTTAATCACAGATTAAAAAAACAGTTTATCTGATGAAGGTTTGGAGGAATGTTGAGTAAGTTGGAATGTACTTTTAAAAAGTACAATGCAATGCATAGATTCATACCAAACAGGTATTGGAACTCATTGAAAGATATTTTAGGACCATGTCCAAATCAACATACTGGTTCTGAGATTAATTCTTTCACTAAGAATTAATTAAGGAGGTTAATTAATTAATTAAGGTTAAGGAGCTTTACATTGTTAAAATAGTTGTTCTAAGGCAGACCATGGTTCAAAAACCATTTGGAGAAAGTGCTTTGGGCCTTGTGTGAGTGCAGCATCTCTCGGTCACTCATTAAAGCAGCTTGACATTAATTTTGATTAATGCAAGAAAGCCATTTTTTCCAGTTCATGTTGGAAACATTTGGACTTTTTTAATTAATAAGAGAGAAGTGCTATGCTGAAGCAACATTCCAAGACCTTTTTCTGAATGGCTTTCATAGCTCTACTGAATAGTGGTCTTTCCTGCAAACATTGTTTAATTATATGCAAATATAGCAAAGTTCTTCATGTATCTATTCTAAATATGCAAATATCTCATTGAATAATATTTCTATAAAGCCTGCAGTTTTTATTAATATTGTTTACCAAATAATAGAATTAAGAATTAAGTAATTCTTCCACTTAATCCTTAATTTGTAAAGATCCCCTTTGGATAACATTTAGGATTTATTCCTGTAGGAGGTAGAACTAAGAATACAAATAAAAAGAGAGGGGAGAGGGAGAGAGAGAGAGAAAGGAAGAAAGGACGGAAGGTAGGAAGGAAGGAAGAAAAAAGAATTATCCCCTGAATTAAAGTAAGCAGCTTCTTAAACAGCCCAAGAGGGTTATTTTCTAAAGTAAATGAGGCCCCAAATTAAATCTTGTATAATATCTTTTGATTTGATGAGTTTTTAATTGCTAAGTTTTGGTGTTTAATTATAATGTTGTTAATTTATTTGTATGTTATTGTTGGCTGCCTCAAGCACTAATTCTAGTGGCTAGACAAGATGTACATTTAATAAATGTACTAATATGTGAACTATGAATACCATGCACATAATTTAGTTTAATATTGGAAAACCATTCAGTAAAGTTCCCCATAATTTACGGTTAGCAAAATTGTTATGTGCAAGCTAGATAACTGTATCTTCATGGGGATTCACATCTAATTAAAAACTGTATTCAAGGCACAGTCAATAGGTCCCTATCAAAGAATCCTATGAGGCACTAGTTAGCAGCAAAGAAATCTGGGGGGAAAACCTAAATTATCTCAATAGAATATTCCTAATTAAGAAGGGAAAATAAAAAGGACAGATGTAAAATGGGAACACCTATGTGGATAATGATATGTGTGAACAGAATCTTTTATATGATATGGAATGTGAATGTGCACTTGGGCACCATTAATAGTATAATAGTTCCCAAAAGAAAGGGAATAATAGTCCTTTTGATTTATATAAGTCAGTCACCATCTAAAAAACACTGTCAGTTCTGAGATTCATACTTCAAGAAACATATAGGAAAACTGAGTTAGGGTCAGCAGAAGGTAGCAATATACAAAGCAAGAAATCTGGAAAACAAATTTTATCAGGAAAACCTGAAGGAACTTTCGGCCTCAAGACTGAGGGCTGAATATACTTCAAATACTTAACTATCTGCCATACAGAAGTGGAAATGTTCTGCTGTCCCAAAGGACAGAACTAGAAGCTCTGTGCTTACTTTACAAAAGAATTGGTTTTAAGAGAAACACTTTAGTTGCAGTAGTTTAAAAGCAGACTCAATTATCTAGAAGGCTAGTAAGGCCCCCTAATTGAAGTCTTCCAGCAGAGATGGGCAGCTATCTGGGAGGGATAGCATAGCATACCATTTCCTGCAGTGAACCTGTATGCTTAGATCAAACTTTAGAAAGTTTACAAATCCTTTCTTTTGCTATTCAGAATTTCCAAAAAAACCTCTCTCCTTCTTGTCCCCAATTTTCTTGTGTCAGGAACAATAACATTAGGGCATTTGTCATATGAAAAATCATCTGCAATGTCCTGTTTGTTTACTGCTTATCAAGCAATATTGAAACAGGAACCCCCTAATGACTTGCCTTGGTTTTGTATCTCAAAACCTGCATACAAATTTGAGCCATCTAATAAATCACTTCCAGGTTTTTTCCTCCTTCTAGCATGATTATATAATATTACCATTTTATATTTCATACATGTTAACATTTATAATATTCAAAACCCCACATGTTCCATAAAAGTCATTGAGCTGTTCTAAAAATGCACTTCTTTCACTTTAAAGTTCATGAAGTACATAAGAATTTTTCAGTGTCATTATACTTTAGATTTCAAATTCAAATCTATATAGAAATGTTAAGCACAAAAAAAGGAAAGATTAATATCCTCATCTACAGCTCAAAGTATGCAATAATATTAGTACTTGTCAATCAGATTTACATGTTTGTGTTTAGGGGATAACAGTATGGCATGACCTTTAAGAATTGATAGAAGAAAAATTACCTCTGCATATGTTCTTCCCACTTCCCCAGAAGTCACTACATACTTGAAATATATCTAGATAATATTTCCCAAACAGAGGAAATGGTGTTGCGATCTTCAGAATATGTGGATTTCAATCTCAAAACAAAGCAAGGCCATATTTTCCCAGAATTTGCTTTAAAAAGATAAGAACTTTACATCTTGAAAACATTTCTTTCAGCAAGGCAAAACTAACCCACTAGACAGAACCATAGTTCTATTTCCTCTCAGTCTAGACAATAGATTATCACTAGTTTGAGTGTTACCTGGAGTTTTCCACAGTACTACCCACAATGCGAATTTCTACCATAAACCCTTTTGTACTGAAGCTACTGCTTGTCTCTGATCTTTCTGTGTAACTGGAAACTGAGGAAAAAATAGGGGAAAGGGAGAGAGTTTGCTAAACTGTCTTTCCCCCTTATTTTTCTGTAAAGAATCTGTTAAGTTCGGAACAAAGGGGAGGCCACATCAGAGCATCTCAATAACACACTTTATTCAGGGGGAATAAAGGGGGCTGTCGCGTCTGTAAGCTAACAACAGACCTTCCAGCGAACAGCGGCTGGCTCGACCTAGCAGCCGGCTTTTATAGCCAGCTGTCGAAGGGAGCCAGCCAATGGGGGCTGCAAATGCCCCCGCAGTATGAACGGACCTGAGGGGGAACTTGTGTCAGTCCCGAGGACATAACACCCCTTCCCCCTAGATATGAACACGAATAGTCCTTTAAGTAAGCTGGTGGTTTGTGTGAGCGCCCCGACCGGCGCAATTCTGGCGATGCACAAAGTGGCATAGAGTTCTGGGAGTCTGTAACTGGCCTTGCCGGGCAACAGGGTCGATCTGGAGTCCGGACTGGAGTCTGGGAGTGGTCACAGTCCTCGGGTTGGATTGTTAAATTGTCATTGTCACGCAACCCGGTGGTGTCGTCGGCTGGTACGGCTGATGACTCTGTAGGACGGTCCCGGTCTACCCGTCCGTTTCCTCGATTCGGCTGGTGGTGACTGGTCACTCTGGAGGTCCCAGCTAGGATTCGGGTGCGGCGATTGGAGGGTCACTGAAGTCCCTGGGTCAGCGTCGGCATGTTCACCCAGGCGACTTCTTATCTGGTCCAGATGCCTCCGCCAGATACGCCCGTCCCCCAACTGGATGCGGTATGACCTTGGCCCGGTGATGGCCACGATCTTCCCAGGTACCCACAGGGGGTCGCCTGCGTAGTTCCTGACAAAAACTTGGTCCTGTAATACAAAACTCCTCACCCTAGTGTTAGAGCCCAATGGCGTGTCTGGGCAATAGTGGGGATGCAGTCTATCCAGCACTGTCCTTAGCCGTCTGCCCATCAGTAATTCGGCTGGGGACTTGTTTGTGACAGTACATGGGGTCGAGTGTTGGCTTAAGAGAAAACGAGAGAGTCTGGAGTGCCAGTCGTCTTGAGTGAATCTTGCCAACGCCTCTTTTGCTGACCTAACGGCTCTCTCCGCCAACCCATTGCTAGCGGGATGGAAAGGGGCCGTTAGGATATGCCGGATGCCCAGGTTGGTGGCATACCGGCTGAATTCTGTGGACGTAAATTGGGGCCCATTGTCTGAGACTATGGTGTCAGGCAGACCGTGCATAACAAATAAACGGGTCAGAGCCTGGGCAATTGCTCGGGTGGTGGTTGTGGGTAGGAGAGCTACATCGATCCATTTGGAGAATGAATCCACGACCACCAGGAAGGTCTTGCCGTGGAATGGCCCGGCCAAGTCAATATGCAACCGTGACCACGGTGCGTTGGTACTTTCCCATTTGGTTGGGGTGGTGATCGGTGGTGCTGGCCTGGATTGTTGACAGGGGCGGCAGGAGCTTACCCATTTCATGATCTCATCGTCCATGCCCGGCCACCAGACGTAACTCCGAGCCAACGCTTTCATCCGGATGATGCCAGGGTGCCCCTCGTGAAACACCTTCAGGACGGGTGTGCGCAGAGGTTTTGGAATGACAACTCTGGTCCCCCATAACAGGCAGCCCTGTAAACTGGAAAGTTCTTGCTGGCGGGTTTTGAACGGTGAGAATTCAGTTGAGAGGTTACCGCCCGGCCACCCCCTCCGTACCCAGTCCAGAACCTGGGCGATAAGTTTATCTTTTTTGGAGTGGAGAGCGATGTCGCCAGCGGTGACTGGGATGTCGAACTCACTGGCATCGAAAATGGCATGGACCGGGGCCGGGTCCTCCACGGGTCCTGGCAACGGGCAGCGGCTGAGGGCGTCGGCGTGGCTGAGGTTTTTTCCTGGGCGGTGAACCAGTTTGTACGAGTAGGCCACCAGGAATAGGGTCCACCTAGTCATCCTGGGGGACAAGACTTGCGGTGTTTGTTTTTCTCCTGAGAGGAGCCCCAACAGTGGTTTGTGATCTGTGACAAGTTCGAAGTTGTGACCAAAAAGAAATTCATGGAATTTTTTGACCGCAGCAATGGCGGCTAGGGCCTCTTTGTCAATTTGGCTATAATTACGCTCGGTTGTTGACAAGGTTCTAGAAAAGAATGCGATTGGCGCTTCGGAGCCATTGGGAAGTCTGTGGCTTAAGACAGCCCCGATCCCGAAAGGTGAGGCATCTGCAGCTAATACTAGAGGAAGGTGCTGGTCAAATTGTATTAGGACAGCGTCCGAAGTGAGTAGCGATTTGACTGCCTTAAAGGCGTATTCCTCTTTGGGACCCCAATGCCACGGAGTGTTTTTGTCTAGAAGTCTATGCAACAGTTCAGCTACTGAGGCTTTGTGGGGTAGGAATGACACATAGAAGTTTAGCAAACCCAGGAAAGCTTGTAATTCTGACTTGGAAGACGGAGTGGGTGCCTCGTGAATGGCTTTGACTTTAGACTCCACGGGGTGGATGCCCGAGGCGTCTATTTTATACCCAAGAAAGTCCACCTGCCTAGTGGCGATGGCACACTTCTCCCTTTTTAGTTTGAGGCCATGCTGCCTGAACCTATCCAATATCGCTCTGACTCTGAGAAAAAGTTGGGGCCTGTCCCTGGCTGAAATCAAAATGTCATCAAAGTACGGAACTACGCCAGGGAGGCCTTGCAGTATCCGTTCCATTAATGACTGGAATATTCCTGGGGCGACGCTAACGCCAAATTGGAGGCGCTTGCATCGAAACGCCCCTCTGTGGGTGACAATAGTTTGTAGTTCGGCCGTTTGGTTATCCACAGGAAATTGCTGATAAGCCTGTGACATATCCAATTTGGCGAATATGGTTCCCGGCTCAAATGTGTGTAGTAAGTGTTGGATTACTGGGACTGGGTATGCGCTAGTCTGTAGATAGTGGTTAATTGTGGTTTTATAGTCAGAACACATTCTGATACTACCATCTTTTTTAAGGGGTGTGACAATTGGAGTCTCCCATTTAGCAAAATCCGTGGGCTCGATCACCCCTTGTTGGAGCAATTTGTCCAGTTCTGCATCCAGCTTAGTGCACAGAGCAAATGGTACTCTGTGCGGTTTTAAACGGACGGGAACTGCTTGGGGGTCCACCGAAAAGGAAATGGGTGTACCATTATAACAACCCAATTCATTGCTGAACACATCAGCATAGTCTGAAAATAGTGAGTTGATATCGGAAGGTGAGACAGCATGTACTCCCGCTAAGCTAAGGCCGAGATAGGGGAACCAATCCAACCCCAAAAGGCTAGGGAGGGCACCATCTACCACCACTAAAGGCAGATGGCCTTTAAAGGATTTGAATCTAACGAGGAACTTGCCTGTTCCGAGTACTGGAATATTCTTCCCCTGGTAATCCCTCAAGGTGAGACGACTCTTCTGGAGTTGCTTCCTGGACAGGTTGGGTCGTATTTTCTTAAGTGTGCTCCAAGAGATGATCGATAGTGCCGATCCGGTATCGACTTCCATAAGACAGGGTTTACCTTCTAAATGAATAGAGAGGGTAATTTTATTAGGTGTCAAAAAAGTGTGGTTAGCTTGGTAGCACGTATAACAATTTTCTACTTGCCTGGGTGGCCCCAGAGGGGAGTAAGGGGACGATGACTTTTGTGGAGCCGCGTGCGTTGCCTGGCAGGCCCTGGCGATGTGGCCTTTCTTGTCGCAATTGTTGCAGGTGGCGTTCCTGAACCTGCAAGTCGTTCTGGCATGGGACCCCCCGCAGGAGAGGCACAACAGGATGTGTTTAGGCACGTTGCCGTTTTTTGGCCTAGCTCCTACCTGTGGCTGTTTGAAAGGTTTTAGGCGATGCACTTCTAAGTGTTCGGTGGGGTCTTCTTCACTCACTGCTTTCTCGGAATGAACAGTGACCGGACTGGGTTTGGCTGCGCTTCCTTGTATTTCAGCGGCCGATTGTGTCGCTAGTTCAGCGGCCAAAGCTTCCTCGATTGCCTGGGTGAGGTTGAGATCTTTTCTGGCCAGCAACCGCCTCTGTAACCCTACATCTCTGACTCCACAGACGAGTTGATCCAGGAGCATGTCGTCTAGGTAATTTTTAAATTCACAGTGGAGGGCTGCGGTTCTCAGGGCGGCCATATACTGATTGATAGATTCTCCATCTGTTTGTTTCCTCATATGAAAGGCAAAACGTCTCGCTATCTGCGATGGCTTTGGGGAATAATGGTTAGAGAGTGTCTCCAACAGCTCGGACCACGGAACGTTCTTTAATTCCCTGGGGGCGAGTAGCGCTGTGGCGGTATCGAATACTGTGGCCCCGCAGTAACTCAGGAAGTACGATTTCTTCCTGTTCTCTGTGGCGTCGGCCAGACCGATGGCATCAAGGTAGTGATTGAAGCGGTTTCTGTAAGAGTCCCACTTGTCTTCATCTGGCTTAAATGGCGGAAACGCCGGATTTGAATTCATATTGGGTGTTCAGTCTGTTGGTAGACTGACCAATCTCTCTCTCTGGGAATACAAGGCCCTGATAAGAGTGGCAGCTGCAGTTCGCAGCGCTGCTTCAGCTCTAAAGGATCTCTCTGGGTTACACGCTCTGTGTGATTATGGCGGCTATTGCTGTAGTGCCGTAACTGACTTCCGTTTGAATTTCGCGCCCTTACAAGGGCGTAGGCGGCTATAGCTGTAGCGTCGTGCTGACAGCCATTCAAATCGCGTGCCTATGTATCTGGCGGCTGTGAGCGCAGCGCCGAAAAGCTTCGCTAACAAGCAGAATCCGAACAGCAGCGGTTGGATTCTGTGCTCAATGCTGGGCGGCTGAGGTTCTCAGTGCCCCACTTCTCTCACGTAGCTTTTTTTGAACTGAGCGGCTACACGCTCCACTTTCACTTCCGCAATCAACGACTGACCGAGCTCTCAAACGGCGCGGCTACGGTTCAGCGTTTTGGTGTGTGTTTCAGCTCTTTTGGTATTGCTGCTGGTTGGCCAGATCCCATCCTTCGTCGCCAGTGTTAAGTTCGGAACAAAGGGGAGGCCACACCAGAGCATCTCAATAACACACTTTATTCAGGGGGAATAAAGGGGGCTGTCGCGTCTGTAAGCTAACAACAGACCTTCCAGCGAACAGCGGCTGGCTCGACCTAGCAGCCGGCTTTTATAGCCGGCTGTCGAAGGGAGCCAGCCAATGGGGGCTGCAAACGCCCCCGCAGTATGAACGGACCTGAGGGGGAACTTGTGTCAGTCCCGAGGACATAACAGAATCCTTTTTCCCAAACCGCTTTTTCACTACTTGGAGTGGGGATGAGGAGAAAATAAATAAAAATCTCTAATCTTTTCCCTGAAAAAAAGTAGGCTGCAGAACGATCAGATGAAGATTACAATTAATATTGCTAGATGAGTAGCAAACAAAAATAACAGTTTCATATCATTTGAAGTGTTATTGTTAGCATTTAGAGACCTATAGCTTTCTCTCCTCACTGTTCTACCAGGTTTTTTGTCTATTTTAATTCCCATTGGCTCAGGGTTGACTCAGCCTTTCATCCTTCCGAGTTTGGTTAAATGAGAACCCAGATTGTTGGGGGCGATATGCTGATTGCGTAAACCATTTAGAGAGGGCTGTAAAGCACTCTGGAGCTATTATGTAAGTGCTATTACTATTTCTCTTTTGGTATACATTGTTATTACTATATTGACATTTACAGAACAGTTTTAACTATTTTAATATTACTTCTTAAATTGTATTTAAAAGAATACCATTAAGTTCAGTTGAATTTATTTCATGGAAAAAAGAATCCTTAGTGTTGCAACTTTTATTTTAAGAACACTTTTTCCTTATTCTGAATGGAAAACTTGCATGCCATATGTCTCTCTTGGTTTTTCTTTTCCAAACACCATTATAAGACTTTTCAGGGTCAGCAAGAAGAGTGCAGAAATGTTGTTTTTGTATTCACACTGGCTCTAGTTTGTTTTTCTGGCATAAATTCCAACTTATTTTTCCTGAAACTTTACAAATCTTTTGACTAAGAGATGAGTAATTAATTAGAGTCCTTTTTAAAAAAAATTACATTACTCTCCAATAAAACTCACCTTTTACAAAATGTCTGTGAGATCTGTCAAGATCTCTAATTTTTACCCTGTGCAGAACACAAAAAAGCAACAATGAAAAACAGTTTGCAATTCTATTACATTTATGCAAATACTTTTTAGTTGTTAACCAGTACCATTTTTTCCCTCAAGTGTTTCATAGAAGAGAGCATAAAATCTTGAAAATTTCTCATTTCAAAATTTTCTTTCATCTGTATTACATATTTTCTTTATGGCGGGTCTACAAACCATATACCAAAAGGGCAAAAATATTGTTGTAGAGCGGTGGAGATACGAGGCTGAGCCAGAGCGTTCGTTTAAAAGGCTTTATTCGGCTGAATAAAGGGTTGCCGCGTCTGCCAGGCTAACTCGGCAGATCAGCTGGCGGCAACAGCTGATACCGTTTGACAGCTCCCTTTTATAGCCGGCTGTCAAATGGTATCAGCCAATGGGAGCGGTCGGCGCTCCCGCTCGAACGGCGGACCTGGTTGGGAACTCCAGCCAGTTCTATAGACACAACACTCCTTTCCCCCGGCCAGGAGCATGCGTAGTCCCGCAAATAGGCCGGTCGTCTGTGATGGTGGCAGGACTGTCGAAGTCCAGGCAAGTCGATGGCTGGAACAAAGTCCTCGGCCCCGGGGAGCGTCTCAGAGGTTGTAGGAGAGCGGGCTCGGTCAGCGAGGCCCTTCGGTGAATCAGGTAGGCCTCTCCGTTCAGTTTGTTTCTGGCGCGTCGTTCGGCCGGGGCGGTAGACCGGCTTGTTTGGTTGTGAGTTCGGAGTCTTTCGTTGGTAGACCGGGCCCGGCTGGGAGTGCTCGGTGTCTCTCGGGTTGATCAGGGGCAGTGGTGAGCTTTCGGCGTCGTCTGAGTAGATCGGGCCCTTCAGGGAGCGTTCGGCGTTGGTTGGGTAGACCGGGCCCTGCAGGGAGCTTTCGTCGTCGGCAGGGTAGATCGGGCCCTGCAGGGAACTCTCGGCTGGGTAGATCGGTCCCAGCAGGGAGCCTTCGGTGCTGGATGGCTGGGCTGAGTAGACCGGTCCCTTGGTGGTTGCTGGGTAGGCTGGATCATTGGTGTTTGCTGGGTAGACCGGGGCGCTTGGCTGGTTGTAGGAGCCATCAGTTGTGCCTTTCCACTGCCTCCTCAGCTGGTCCACGTGTCTGCGCCACAGGCGTCCGTCTTCTAGGAGGACTCTGTAGGATCTTGGCCCTGCAACTGACACAACCTGTCCAGGTACCCACAGAGGGTCCCCTGCATAATTCCTGGCGTATACCAGGTCATGCAGGGCAAAGTCCCCAGTAATGGGGATGTAGCCTGTCCAGAGTGGTCCTAAGGCGCCTCCCCATTAAAAGTTCCGCAGGAGATTTATTTGTAGTGGTGCATGGGGTTGTATGTTGGCTCAGAAGATAACGTGACAGTTTGGAGTGCCAGTTTTCCTGGCCAAACCTAGCAAGTGCCTCTTTTACTGACCTGACTGCCCTTTCAGCCAACCCGTTGCTAGCTGGGTGAAAAGGGGCTGTGAGGATGTGTCTGATACCTAAGTTGGCAGCGTACATACTAAACTCACAAGATGTGAACTGGGGGCCATTGTCAGACACCAGTGTGTCAGGGAGCCCATGGGTAACAAACAAACGGGTAGAGCCTTAACAATTGCTTGAGTGGTTGTTGAAGGTAGTAGGGCCAAGTCTATCCATTTGGAATATGAGTCTACTAAAACCAAGAAGGTCCTTCCATGTACTGGTCCAGCCAGGTCGATGTGCAGGCGAGACCAAGGTCCCCAGCACTTTCCCACCTGGTAGGAGTGGCTGCTGGTGGGGCAGGCCTGGTAGATTGTCAAGGTTGGCACGAGCTTACCCAGCTGGAAGTTTGGGCATCCATGCCTGGCCACCAAACGTAGCTGCGGGCCAGGGCCTTCATCCTTACGATGCCCGGGTGGCCTTCGTGAAGGACCTTTAGGATGGGCACACGGAGAGTGGCTGGGATGACCACCCTTGTCCCCCACAACAGACAACCCTGTAGGCTTGACAATTCTTGCTTGCGAATTTTGAAAGGAGTGAAGTCAGAAGTGTATTGTGTTTCAGGCCACCCCCTTCCCACCCAGTCCAGAACCTGGGCAATTACCCTGTCTTTTTTTGAGTGCGTTGCAATGTCTTCAGCTGTAACAGGCAGCTTAAGCTCATTTACTTCAAAAATGGCATGAATGGGTGCTGGGTCTTCGACTGGAACTGGCAGGGGGCAGCGACTAAGGGCATCTGCGTGACTCAAGTTTTTTCCAGGGCGATGCACTAATTTAAATGAGTAAGTGGCCAGGAACAAGGTCCACCTGGTCATTCTAGGTGATAGAACCTGTGGGGTTTGCTTGTCCCCTGACAAAAGCCCCAGGAGTGGTTTATGGTCAGTAATGAGTTCAAAGTGGTGCCCAAATAGGAATTCATGAAACTTTTTTACTGCAGCTACTGCAGCCAAGGCTTCCTTATCAATTTGGCTGTAGTTTCTTTCTGCAGCAGAGAAAGTCCTAGAGAAGAAGGCAATTGGTGCCTCAGAACCATTTGGGAGCCTGTGGCTCAGAACTGCCCCAATACCAAAAGGGGATGCATCAGCAGCCAGGACCAGGGGGAGTTGTTGATTAAATTGGATTAAAACTGCATCAGATGTTAGTAAAGATTTGACTGATTTGAAAGCGTGGGCTTCCCTGGGTCCCCAATGCCAGGGGGATTCTTTGTCTAATAGTCTGTGTAAGGGCTCTGCAATGGATGCCTTATGAGGAAGAAATGAAGCGTAAAAGTTCAGCAGCCCCAGAAAGGCTTGGAGCTCCGTCTTGTTGGTTGGTGTGGGTGCCTCGTGGATAGCCCTGACTTTTGATTCAATTGGGTGAATGCCAGAGGCATCAATCCTGTACCCCAGAAAGTCCACTTGCTTAGTGGCGATGGTGCACTTCTCCCTTTTTAGTTTGAGGCCATGCTGCCTGAACCTGTCTAGGACTGCTCTGACCCTTTGTATGAGCTGAGGTTTGTTAACTGCTGAAACTAAAATGTCATCGAAGTAAGGGACAACCCCTGGGAGACCTTGGAGAATCCTTTCCATGAGGGGCTGGAAAATACCTGGGGCTACACTTACACCAAATTGGTTTGCAGCTCAGCTGTCTGATCATCAACAGGGAACTGTTGGTATGCCTGGGACATATCTAATTTGGCAAAGATAGTGCCAGGTTCGAAAGTGTGTAATAGGTGTTGGATAACAGGGACAGGGTATGTGCTGACCTGCAGAAAACGATTGAGGGTGGTCTTGTAGTCAGCGCAGATTCTCACGCTGCCATCTTTTTTGAGTGGGGTGACTATGGGGGTCTCCCATTTGGCAAAATCAGTTGGCTCTAATACCCCTTGCTTTAGTAACTTATCTAATTCTAAATCTAATTTTGGACGGATGGCAAAGGGTACTCTGCGCGGCTTGAGGCGAAGGGGAATTGCCTGGGGGTCCACAGTGAAGGAGATGGGGGTGCCAGAATAGCAGCCCAATTCATTGCTAAAGACATCAGAATAGTCTGTGAATAGGGTGTCTACTTCAGAGGTTGAGACAGCATGGATTCCAGTTATGCTAAGGCCGAGGGAAGGGAACCAATCTAGTCCCAGCAGACTGGGGAGGGCACCATTAACAACCACCAAAGGCAAATGGCCTTTAAAACCTTGGAACTGAACTAAAAACTTGCCTTTCCTGAGGACAGGGATGTTCTTGCCCTGGTAGTCCCGCAGAGTCAGGTGGCATTTCTGCAGCTTCTTTTTTGAAATTCTGGGGTGAATCTTCTTCAGGGTCTCCCAGGAGATGATTGAAAGTGCAGATCCTGTGTCCACCTCCATTCTGCAAGGCTTACCTTCTAAGAAAACAAAAATACTTATTTTGTTAGAGGTTTTGGAAGTGTGGTCTGCGTGGTAGCAAGTATAGCAGTCTTCCACTTGCCTTTGGAAATTAGCAGTAGGTTGAGGTCTCTGAGGGAAGGTTCGCCCTGCTTGGCAGACTCTAGCTAGGTGGCCTTTCTTTTGACAGTTTAGACAAATGGCATTCCTGAACCTGCAGGATGCTCTAAGGTGGGAACCCCCACAGCTCAGGCAAATGGGAGGTTGCTTGGGGGTGAAGTTGTTTCTTTGCCCTGCTCCTTCTTGTGAGGGCTTTTGTTGCCTAAGGCGGTTAATGTCTGTTGTGCCTATGGGGTCTTCTCCAAGGGAAACTTCCTCTGAGTGAATAGTGGAGCTGCTAGGTCTGATAGGAGTTCCTTGAATCTCAGCTGCTGATTGAGCAGAGAGCTCAGCAGCTTGGGCTTCTTCTATAGCTAAGGCTAGAGTTAAGTCTTTTTTGGCTAGCAAGCGTCTTTGAAGCCTAAGGTCCCTAACCCCACAGACAATCTGATCCAGTAGCATGTCTTCTAGGTAGTCTCTGAACCCACACTGTAAGGCAGCTGACCTCAGAGCTGCCATATACTCACTAATTGACTCCCCCTCAGCCTGCCTTCTGGTTCTGAAGGCATGCCTCCTAGCTATCTGGGAGGGTTTAGGTGAGTAGTGATTGGAAAGAATCTCTTGGAGCTCTTCCCAAGGGATGTTTCTTACAGAGCGAGGGGCAACTAGTGCTGTAACGGTGTCAAAAACCGCAGCCCCACAGTAACTGAGGAAGAAGGATTTTTTCCTGTGCTCAGCAGCGTCTGTTAGGTCAATAGCGTCGAGGAAGTAGATGAACCGGTTTTTGTATGACTCCCACGTTTCCTCGGCTGGCTTGAAGGGTGGGAATGTCGGGTTGGTGTTCATCTTGAGGCGGCAGTGCCTGTCACCTCAGCTGCTGCGGCTTCAAAAATCGCGCTCTTAGAAGAGCGTTTTGCGGCTGTGCCTGTCAGGCGGCGTCTGTCACCTCAGCTGAGGAGGTTTTAAATTTCGCGCTCTTGGTGAGCATCGGCGGCTGCGGCTTCAGCGCCTGGTGGCTTCGCTCTTTTTTCAGTGACCAGCTCTGCGATCGGATGTCTGGTAGCCTCTTATTGCATCCCGCCCTCGTCGCCAGTGTTGTAGAGCGGCGGAGATACGAGGCTGAGCCAGAGCGTTCGTTTAAAAGGCTTTATTCGGCTGAATAAAGGGTTGCCGCGTCTGCCAGGCTAACTCGGCAGATCAGCTGGCGGCAACAGCTGATACCGTTTGACAGCTCCCTTTTATAGCCGGCTGTCAAACGGTATCAGCCAATGGGAGCGGTCGGCGCTCCCGCTCGAACGGCGGACCTGGTTGGGAACTCCAGCCAGTTCTATAGACACAACAAATATCATAGTGGCTATGGACTACATTGAAATCAATGGAATAAATTCACTTATCTGGAGCAAAGATGGTTGGAAACATTTCTCCCTTTCACCTCATTTTCATTCAGTATTCAGATCAGATATATAACTGGTGTACATGTATTCATTTCTCATTGACTGTATTTTCACACTGAATTGCATATGTACATTTGACAATCAGTACTGAGATAACCAACCTTCATCTGATTAGTCTTAAACCAAATATACAATATCATTAGTGATAATACACAACTTTGTTGTGTTTTATCACTAATGATTATGTGAAGGGGATTTCTCTCTCCAAAACAAACACCCCTCAACTCTTCCTTTTTCATAAAATAATCCCATTTAATTATGGTGGCATTATTCTCTGTGTAGTCAGTTCCATTCAGTTTATGCCAATGTCAATAAGAACAAATAATGATCATTGGAATGAAGAAAACATCTCCTGCACCAATCAGATAACCAGTTCTAAACAAACATTCTTTTCCAATCCAAATCCACTCCCTCCTCATTTGTGCTGTGATTTGTTCAGAAATGAATTGCATCATTGCCACTAGATCCTCGGGTGGGGAGGGAAAGTTGGTTCTTTTGAACATGTGACATAAAATAGATTAAAAAGTGGTGCTTGTGTTACAACTATATAGGTCTGAGATGATCACCAGCCAATTATTTCAGGTCACTTTGATTGTCTAGAGAACAACTAGGAGACCTGTGAGGTTTTGTAGAAGGGACACGGTGACTCAATGGCTAAGAAGCTGAGCTTGTTGATCAGAAAGGCCAGCAGTTTGGCGGTCCAAATCCCTAGTACCGCGTAACAGAGTGAGCTCCCATTACTTGTCCTAGCTTCTGCCAACCTAGCAATTCAAAAGCATGTAAAAATGCAAGTAAAAAAATTCTCACTTTGGTGGGAAGATAACAGTGTTCCATGCACCTTTGGTGTTTAGTCATGCCAGCCACATGACCACAGAGACATCTTCGGATAGTGCTGACTCTTCAGTTTTATAATGGAGATGAACACCGCCCCCTAGAGCCAGAAACAATCAGCACATATGTGCGAGGGGAACCTTTACCTTTACCTAAGGTTTTGACAGATCAAAAAGCCAACCTGTCCTTCCTCATGCAGTCCCCTACAGATCTTTCTCTGCTATTTAGACTCATTAGATTTCAAGTAGAAGACAGAAATACCCTGTTGTCCTAAAGCTTATTGCTTCAAAAAACTATTTGGAAAGCAAATTTTTGTGTTGGTTATTTGATATGCTCTCAGATATTTCACTATCTCTGTAGTAGCAACATGACAGTTTTTAGAAGATGAGGGCTCTTGCTGAGAAGTATAATAATGCATTGTGTTGATAAAAACTGTACTTTCTACAGACAGTGATGCTTCTGAACAGGTTCCTTTGCAGGATTCCCTACCTTCTGATAATCCATGTACAGTAATATCATCCTTTTATTATTGTTTTTTTTTCTGAGGTTTTCAACACAAATAAAAATTTTAGAGGTTGAATGCTAATTAATTTGGGCCAGCGTAGTTTTTCTCCATGCTGAGATCTTGACTCTTATAGATCATTGTAAGCATTTTGAAAATAGATGAAACTGTTTTTTGCAAAAAGAGACCTGTAAGTAGCTCAATTCTTTTTAACAGAGGATTCTGAGTTTTATTTTATTAAAACAGGAAGGTACTTCAGAGTAGTGTTTTGTAAAGTTTATTAATATAATAATTTTTAATTTTTCCATATGGATTGGGCTGGGAAGCCTGCATGTTTACAGAAAATCATTTCCAAGCTTTCAGATATAGAACCACATGTCAGAATATAGTTCCTGTTATCCAAATTCACAGGACTACTAGCCAATTCTAAAGTGCTACTGGTAGATCAATAAAAGAGATATAGGAAAGCTGCTTTGAGAAGTTTATTTTTTCCACTAATGAATTACTATTTTCATGATGGAATAATATGTCTACATAATTGTAGGGTATTGCATAAAATTAACTCATTGATTTAGCATTGCTTTTCTTTTCTGTTCCAGCTGTAGCTGTTTGTCCAATATGTAATGGAGTTCAAAAATGATACTTTGAATTTTAGGAAGAGTTTGAAAGGATTCAAGAGGCTACCTCAGAAAGGGGATTGCCCCAACATTAGTGCATGTAGAACATGCCTTTTGTAGCTGTGTGGATTCTGGCATAGTGTCCTTCTTCCATCTGCATTTTGGCTTGAAAGGCTGCAGGTAGACCTTCCAAATCGAGGACTGTGTATTGGCAGAAAGAAGCCAGAGACCAATATTCAGGGTCCTCTGGAAAGAAATGTTTGATTGCCTTTATCTCAGAGTAACATCTCTGTAGTGAGGGGATTAAGCACTTAAATTTCCTTGGTAATTCCTCTAGATCAGGGTTATCAAACCCGTGGGCTGGCCCTGCCCCTGCCTAGTTTTGTGAAGGGGAAAAAAGTTCCGATACGACAATCCTGAGCTAGATTTCCAAGAGACAGTATGTGAAGTAACAGTATTCTTTTCATGACAGCATAATAAAATTATTTCCAGAACAGATTGTCCACCAACTTGTGGTGGGAAATGAAAATGAATGACCTCTTAAAATGAATTATCCTGAGTGACAAGCAACATTGTCTCTGAATTGTTCTGAAGAAAAAAAATGAAGTAAATTTTGAGGTAACTGCTTGGCAAAGCATACAAACAGATTTCAGGGATGCTAAACAAGATGTATACAAAAATGAAGACATAATTAACTGCCAGCTCCTAGTCACAGAATATCACATTCCAATAAAGTAAACATTACATAATACTAAAAAGTTGTCAAGTAGCAAATGAATGTTAATATCTTTCCATGGAGAGTAACTTTATCTCAAAAGTTTTGCACTGGATAGGGCATACAATCTTTCTTTTTTTCTTTCTTTCTTTCTTTCTTTCTTTCTTTCTTTCTTTCTTTCTTTCTTTCTTTCTTTCTTTCTTTCTTTCTTTCTTTCTTTCTCTTTCCAGAAGTAAAAAAGTCTTCACTACTGCAACAAGTGACTGAAGTATTTCTATGCAGAATTCTGCCCCATAATTTTATGTCATTCATTTCTTATGAAAAATGAATCTATTGCACCTTTAAAGATCAGTCTGTACCATTCACAGTTTAAATAATTTATTTTTCTCTTGCAAACAAGCTAACATTTTCACCCCATCTCCAATGTTCATAGCCCTGACAAAGGAATTAATAAGCCAAGAAAGAATTAAACTTTTCTTTCAACAGGTTGTCAATCCATTCATTTCTCACACAATCATGTTGGAAAGTTAGAGTGTGCTGGTTTTGAGTAATTAATATATGCATTTTAGGAAGTCTGAAATTGACACATAGGCCTTCAGATTCTAACCTGAGTGCAACTTTTCAAAAACAGATTTGTACACTTTCCAAGAAATGCAGTTGTTAGATGGTATGGAAAAGGGGGAAATTCTGGGCTCAAAATTTTAAAAAGTTTCAGAGAAACCAGCATTACAATCAAGATAATGCATGTCACAGAAATAATCTCTTGGTAGAACTTATTGACACATGTATGACATACAGTTATCAGGAGAGTAGAGTTCGTGTAGTTTCTGGAATCATGGTGCAAAACAAATGACAGATGAGATGGGAGCAGAGAACCATTTTTTCTTCCTACATACAGAATGCAGGTTTGATTCTTTGTTCCCATCACAAGGAAATATAAAATATGGAAGAATGAGAAATGGCACAGGAATAGGTCTTAGGCCCAGGTATTGTGCGGTTTTCTTAGTGGAAAAGATTGGGACAACATTTGCCTTTTTCTAACCCTAGCAGCTTGTTGGAGACTCCTTTCCCTTGGGCGGTCTTATGGAGGATGTGCCCATTCTTTTTAGAGGGTCATGATGAATTAGTACACTGTAGGGAAGAGATGGAAAAAACACCTAAGTGATTGGAAAAAAACAACCCCTCATGACTTACCAGTCTGATTAATCATTTTATCTCTCTCTCTCTCTCTCTCTCTCTCTCTCTCTCACACACACACACACACACACACACACACACACACAAAGAAAGACAGAGACAGAGACAAGGTTTAGTGGCTAAGATGGTCTAATTATGTTAGCAGACTCTCTTCAGCACTTTTTTAATATACATAAAAATCAAGGGGGTGGGATAAGAGAGTTTGGAACTTGACTAATTTTTTTCCATTTTCCAGCATGATAGACAAAATATTCAGTTATATTTGAGTAGGAAGTTAGAGTTTGTTTGTTTTTTATTTATTTAAAATAGAATTTTAACCAAACTAGTTGCTTTTGCAAACTTAACCAAACTAGTTGCTTTTCTCACCTTTATTTACAGTATTAAAAAGAAAACAGTATATGCAAGGTTTGATATAAGTTTGATACGATATTGTCAATATAATAAATAAAAGCAGACGGCAATCCAGACTGAGACCATGGAAGCCATACATCTTTCCACTTTAACTCACAAACTTTTCCCTTACAAAAAGCTCTAAAGAGAAACAACATCCTCCATTGTCTAGGGCTGGAAGTCTAAATTTTCTCCACTGGTGCTTGCTGCTCCTCACATACTTATTCTACTGTAAACAAAAATAAAAAAGCAGGTCAGCTGCATGCTGGCATTGAGTTCTTAGTGTGTGATTCAGTGGGACCAGCTAAGAATTGAGCAAGCTTCCATATATAAAACTGTTTGTTTGCTTGCTTGCTTATAGGATTTGTATAGTCACCCATCTCACATGAGTGACTCTCAGCAGCTTACAGGATTAAATACACAAATCCGTCAAACAGAGCCCCTGGTGCCCAAGGATAAACAGTAACACCACTCCCATCAATAATGACAGAACTCATCTAACCATCTGACCCAGGTCTGCAATACCTTACCCAAGGATAACAAATGCCCGACAAATCTCCAGGGAGATGCTGTTTGGCAGGGAAGTGCTGCCCCTGGGAAGGCATAGGTTCAAGGTCAGCAAGATTACATTGCCCCCCCCAAAAAAAAATGGAATCTGGAGCGCACTGTTTCTGTTAGATCTGGTGAGGCATGCAGAAACAATAGGAAAAAGGCAGTCTGCAATTAGCCTATCCCTTGTCATGGAGAACTTGTAGATGATGATTAGCACCTTGAACTCACCAGAGCAGTGTTGGTATATGGAGTAATAAGTAATGTAAGTAAAATGGAGTAATAAGAAATGCCAAAAACTGACTACATCACTGCATTCAGGATGCAACTGCAACTTCTAAGTGCTCTTCAAGGGCAGCCCCTTATTGAGTGCTTTACAGTAATACAAATGGGAGGTGGCTATGGCATGAGTCACCATGAGCAATGCTTTCCTATCCAAAAATGAGCACAATTGATGCACAAGATGAACCTGTATAAAAGACCCCTGGCCATAACTCCTACTTTCTCTTCAAGACGAAACCAAGAGTACAGAAGGACCGCCAAATTACACAACTCTGATTGAGGAAGTGTACCCCCCAAAAGTGTTAAATATGGAAAATCTCTAAAACTGGACCATTAGTTGATCATGCTACTGATGGCCAAACTAATGAACTGGCTTGTACAGATTGAGATGGGAAATGCTTCTACTGCAAAGTTTGGATGTTATTGTAACCCTTGTCAGTCAATGTACAGTAAATAATTGGCTTTTTCTGCCCTGCCAAATAGTTCTATTAGTTCTTGTTGGACAACAAGGTATTCTGGCATTTTCAGCTGGCTGGAAGGTTACTGGTTCCAAATTCTCATCTTTTCAATCCTCATTTTTATTATTTTTATTGTTGGCAATGGTTCAGTAGCACTTCCCTGAAATTGTAAATATCAGCCATTCTCAGGGATTCCTTAGGCAGCCTCCTGAACCCCTTAAACAGTTGAAGAAAGTGGTTTATATGTATATCTATGTATGTATTTATGTGCATGAACTGAAAAAAGGTACTGCCAAAAACTGATAGAAATCACGAATGGCTTCATAGAATAACACCCACAGTTTCTACAACAATGGATACCCAGTGCCTCCATTGTACTAGATTCTGTAAGAAAAAAGTGGGGGGAGGGGGGCAGAGTTAAATGTGTCATCAGTTTAGAGTCCTTATGTTGCCATAAACAATCCAAGTCCAACCCCTCTTGAATTTTATTTACCCTTTACTAGCACTGATTCAGATTTGAACTTTAGTTGACTAGATTCTTGTGTATATTGAACAATAAATCTTGTCCTGATACTTTACACCTGACAGAGTAGGACTGCAGAGTCATTTTTGTGTCACAACAAGGTTAAACAGCACATCAGGAAAAACTGCACAAGTAGGTTCTGCTCTTCTTCAAACTTGAAAGACTACCATATACAGGCAGTCCTCAATTTATAACCTCAATAGGGATTGGAACTTCCATTGCTAAATGATTGGATCTTTAATTGAATCACACCTGATTTTCCTGATTTCCTTGGTGAAAGCCACTGGGAAGCCAGCAAATGGTACGCAAATGACCTTGGAATGTTACAACTATCATAAATACATGATAGATGCCAAATCCCTGAATTTTTATCTTGTGTCTGTGGGGAAGCTGAAACAGTCATAGTGGAAGGCCTGGTCATTAGTCACTTTTATTTTTAGCACCGTTGTAACTTTGAACAGTTATTAAATAAATGGTTGCAAGCTGAAAACTATGTATATATCCATAGGTATCCTATGCATGCAAAATATTATTAGACCCGCTTTTGTTTCCAGATCATCTGGATCCACTGTCAGAGCTTTTTTTTAGTGTCAAGAGATTTTCATAATAGAGATGCAGTGAGCATAAACATGCAGTGGGCATTTATGAGCAAGTCTGAGAAAAGAAAGACAAGCTTCATTATGTAAAAGCAAGCATAGGAACAGTCTCCACTCATAATTTGCAATGGTGACTGCTTCAAAATAGCAGATGAAAGATGTAATTCCCATCCTTGTTATCTAAGTTTCAGGGAAACTTCTGCTTAGTTGATTCTCTTCTGGGAGAGTCTGATAGCCCACTTGAGTGCTTACACAATCTAGGATAGTTGTAGTTATTAGAGTTCCATTGTTTCTCTACAGAGAAAAGCTGAAGCAGAGGGTTCTTATTTTGTAGTATAACAGGCAGATTTCCACAGACTTCATTGCTGGATGTTTTCGCTCCAGCTGACTGACTGACTGACTACTGACAGCACTGTAAGCCACGACAGTTTCCTGCAGAAAATACAGCCCCCCAGGCTGCATAAGTGGGACCAGCTAGTTGAGAAAAATGGGAATCAAACCAAATGGCTCATTAAATTATTAAGTAATTAACCACAGGTATATTTTTTCTCTTCTCTTCTAAACAAAGTAGCCTCTGGAAAATGAGATCTACTTGAGAGAGCTTTCTGAGTTGCTTCTTAATCTATTCAGCTTTTTTTATGCATAGAAATGAGGAATTTGTCTCTGTTTTTACTTACAGGTCAGTTTCTGATATAGTTATATATAAAAATCAGGATTTGTTTATTATTTCTTTTTCTTTTCTTTTCTTTGGGGGGTGGGGAATTATAAATTTCATAAGAAGAAAAACTGACATTTTGCAGATACTCAGATTTCTCCAGAATGATATGCCAATTTAAGGAAACTGTATATATAGAATATTAATTACAACAGTTTAACTGCCTCTCTCAAAACCATGTCATCCTATTATGGTTTTACATGGAATCAAGGCCCAGGTGTTTTTTTACAGAATATAATTATATTGAAATTAAATTCCGAGTTAATTCAGGAAATTCTAGATTAAGAATATACTTCAGCCATAAAATTTACCAACATTTCTATGTAGGATGGATGGATGGATGGATGGGTGGGTGGATGGACAGATAAGTGCTGTCTTGGGTGGCAAAGATCTAACATTCTTCTGAATAGAAATAATTTCTCTTTACAGAGCAAAGGTATATTCAGAATGAACCATAAAGACACAAAAAGCTTCCACTTGGACAGGGAGTGGCAAGAATTCTGGGTACTTCAACAAATTTGGCAATGCTCATTCATTAATACGATCCAAAGTGGAGTAGGATGCAAATTATTGTTTGCTGTTTTGGATTTATTCTAAATTAAAAATGAGAACTTTGAACCCTAATCTGCACTGAAATACTTTGGACAAGTTCCTATCTTTCAGTCCAACCCTGTTCACGAGATTGGAGAAAAGAGAAAGTGGGAATATTATGGAAGCCCCCTTGAATTATACAAAATAGAGATATACAAAAGAGGAGGAAGGAGGAAGAGGAGGAGTTATTCAAGACTCTCTATAAGTCATTTAATAATGTAACAAAATCAATATATCTAATAGGTGCCTCCATTGCTGGCCTGCCTTCCCCTTCTCTGTTTCATTCTATGGTGTACATTTTTTAAAGGGTAGACTTCATGCCATTGGCAACACTTCAAACAATACAATGCACTCTTAATTTATTTTCATTACCCCATATTAAGATTGCACCCCCACTTGCTGCCCGAGAATCAGAGATATAGTACTAAAAAGAAAATAAGCCAGATAAAATATAATTTGCAAAATAGTTTTATATTCTTTGATCTACAGCTTCTCTGCTGTTTTGGTTTCTGCATTGGTATTGTCTCCATATTTGCATCTCCTCTTCCAAATCCATATATTAAAAGAAAAAGAAAAAAATCTATTTACTGTCTTTCAGTTGAGTCAAAGTAAAAATGTCCCTTGCCTTTATTAAATAAGACTTCACATCCATTTTTCCATGCAAGGCAAGAAAATTTGAGAATTGGTTCTCCCAAAGGTGCTTTTTCAAAAAGGCAACTAAACTTTCTTGGATTTTTTCTTTTCTTTCACTTCTCACCCAAGAAGCTTCTTCAGGCAACCATGAACTGGATGATTGAGAATCTTCACAGACATTAAGAATCAGCCAGATGTACATTGGTCTCTTCTCAATAGCAAGGCTACATGAGTAATGGAGAGAAACTAAAACTCCACACATCAGAATTTTGAATTCAGAGCCCATAGCATCTTCATTTTAAAGGTAGAAAATCTGAATAAGAGGTAAAAAGAGACTCAAATTAATTATTTCTTAAAATACATGGTAAATTAAGCACACCACATTTTTACTGACTTGATCTGACTCCATTTTCCAAGTTGCCTATAACCCTAAATGCCCTGTTGTTTAAAGCCAGCAAAATAAGCATTCCTATATTTTTATCTGTCACTTCAGTAAATGGTGAAGTAAATTCAACTCCATATTAAGCATTCTGGGAAAATGGGTTGTAAAAGGCACTGTATGGCAGCTGAATACTTTGCTTCTATTAGCCTTCAACAAAAGCCAGCAACCTCATTACTCACTGAGATGGAATTATTGGTCATTACCACAATTTTTGGAAGGGAAAGCTTTATAGCCCTATTGTGAAGATTTTTATTCTTTGTAAATGCTGACAACCAGGAATTACAGCTTTTCAAATTCTCTTCATTTTCCTTGATGTAATGTTCTCTCTGAAATCAGTAGGAGCTTTTCTTACTAGTTTCCAAGAAGCAGGACAGAATTACTAATCCTTAATGTTTTTCAATTGTTGAATTTAAGATTTCTTTTTTGCTCTCTTTTCCAATATGAGTCATTAAATTTCTTATATCAGCATTTCATGCCCAGAAAATACTCAGGTTAGGCAGAAACCTATGTAGATTGCAGTGTTACATGATGAAGTAACAGAATCTGAGGGAGCTTAGATTGACGCCTATGGATTTTGCAGGAGTGAACTTCAAAATTATTACTGTAATAATCCCAATTTTCTTCCTTCCTTCTGAGATTTTAGAACTTTCCTGAGAGGGTTTGAAATTTTGGGGCCAAGTCTATTCAAAAAGCCCTTATAGGTGTAGTCTAATAGGGACTGTAGTAAATCTCTTGATGCCAAAGAATAGAAATGTTAAAGAGAGAAACAAACAATTGGGGATTTGAAAGATAAAAAAATCTCAGAGAAACAAGACAGAAAATGTGGCTTGGGAAACAGTGCAAACAGTCAAACTTCAAGAAGGAAAGGCAGGAAAAGGAAAGTGAAGTGAAAAGCTGGAGAATACTCAAAAGATATTTTCCTGCAATAGCGGTAAGAAGACATTGCATAGTCATTTGAAACACATCACATAAATACTTTGTCAAAGCTCTCTTATTAATTTTTTTAGTGCCAACTGGGTGATATTTATATTCAGCACTCCTTTCCTTAATTCTAATCAGAGTAACTGTACTGAGCAAACTATATACAAAGTTTCTGTGAGAATATAAACTCACATCCATGATCTTATCTGTTTTGCAGAAGGAACCAAATGAATCTTTCGCTGTTGCCCAGAAATAATCATGCTTTTCAAGAGTTTTCAGAAGTATTCATAATGGGGGTGACCTTCTGATATCCCAAAATCCTCAGGCAATTTCTGGATGGCACCAGCTGAAGTAGATGAGGATTTAATCTTAACGGTTCTAAAAAAAATTAAATCCTCTTTGAAAACCTGGCATATTGGGATTGATTTAAAGTTACAGTCAGTTGTCACACTTACATCCTTACTGGTTAAAGGAAACAGAAGTCCTCTTTACTTAATATATCATGGATATAAAAAGAGTTATAGTTGTTCTTGCCCACAAATGCAGGGATATGAGCAGTCACACAACATCACACTGAGCATCAATCAGATAAGCATTTATATTAGGAGAAGAATTAATGAACTTAATTCATATAATTCATAGGAAATTTTCTTATGAAAGTTCAACAAAATGAATAGGAACAGGATAAATAACTTTAATGTTCCACCTAAGACCTCTTGTGCTAATTTCCCTTTATATAATTGCCTGTGACTTTTTTCTCCAACTCTCCAATCTTCTTCTATCTGCATATATTTTGTAATATTAAATGTTTCTGTCCATTTGATTCCATTTGCCCAATGCCTCTAAAAATATAGGTTTAAAGCTGCTTCCCTTTCTTTCTTTCTTTCTTTCTTTCTTTCTTTCTTTCTTTCTTTCTTTCTTTCTTTCTTTCTTTCTTCTTCCTTCCTTCCTTCCTTCCTTCCTTCCTTCCTTCCTTCCTTTCTTTCTAAGTCCTTC
Organism: Pseudonaja textilis; assembly: GCF_049901715.1. Lineage (NCBI taxonomy): Eukaryota > Metazoa > Chordata > Lepidosauria > Squamata > Elapidae > Pseudonaja > Pseudonaja textilis. The sequence continues at coordinate 100,887,454 of NC_141992.1, forward strand.
AAAACCCACCTCTTCTCCATAGACTTTTATTTGGGCTTTTAGTTTTTGCTGGGGGCAACATGGATTGGGGGCAGCTGCTCCTCATGTTAAGCCGTTATACTGCGGCTGACCGTCTTTTTATTGAAACCCTGGCCAACACTAAGTGGACTCTGACTTTCCAAGCTGGCCATTATTTCCTTCTGGGCAAGAAAAACAATACAATAGAAGCATTCCTGTTCTAGATGAATTTTACCATCCAACATGAAAGCTCCAATGTAATCTTGTATCCTTAGTAAACTTTTGGTATTGATTTCTCCACTAAACTTGTTCCTAGTCTTATTTGCTGAAGATACTCTTTCCTCCATGCTCTCTCTTTTTTTTACACACCTTTTAGTAATGGAACAAGTGTAACTGTAATTAAAGCTGTTGAATAGCTCCATGTTATTTAATAAGACTAGCATATGAAGACTTTCCCTATGGATTATTTCCTCAGTGTTGATCCTCAGGGGTAGCCATTATCCCATCCCAGGCTGAATAGCAAAAGGCAACTTCTACTGTCTATAATAAACTTCCATAAACTGGTGTCCTTCAGTTGAGATGAGCTGAAATGGCAACTCCTAGAATATAGCCTTTTACTTTAGAAAAAGTTGATGACCCTTGAGAGTAGATTGTGACACTTCTAAGTATATGTTTATGTTCTTAGCTTGAAACTGTATCTATACAAATTTAAGAATAATGAATCAGATCCTCAGGTTGTGCAAGTCAAGAAAGTACTATTGAGTTTACCAGCTGATGATTGGGAGGCAAAATGGAAACGGTTGTGTGTGATCCTAATTGTTTCAAAGCACTATGAAATGTTGATAGATGAATGTTGCTTACCCATTGGGGGGGTGGGGAGCAGGGGAGCCAAAGTTCTTCCTCAAGATATTTTAACAAAGATATTTTCATCTCAATTGCTTCAGGGCTTAGCATTCCAAGTTGTGATAAAAATATTAAGGCCATTCCCTGAAACACTGCTTGATTAAGGTCCTTTTAGTTCAAATTCAGAAAGAAGCTTGCTCCTGGATTTGCAGTTTTGCTAGCTGCTGAATACCTTTCTATGGGAGGGTGGGGTAAAGGCAAGGAGAGGAAAATCTTGGATCAGTACAAAAAGAGCAGCAACCATTACTGCATAGAAATAGGGCGGTGTTTTTCCAGCAATGCCAATGTCTCCTACATAGACTTCTTAGCAAAAGAAATAAGTGGCTACTGTCCAGTGCTTTGTTTGAAAACTATTTCCTCTTCCTAGAGAAAGAGAGAGGAAGGGAGATGTAGAGCATCTTAGAACTTCAAACCTGGGATGAGGACCATACTCCCCTGCTTGACTTTGGGTGAAATGGTATTTTGTATTGGCAGTGAACTTGTGAGAATGCTTCTAAAATTCCCAAAATGTTAGAGACTCCTTATTTAGAAAAAAATGTCTTTCAGAAGGGACAAGGAGAAATAGGGAGGGTGGGAGTTGTGCACATTTTCCGAATTCATTAGTTTTGATTCCCTTTGATTTTTCTTTCTTTCTTGTTGTTTTAAAATATATTTGCAAGGTTAAACAAAATCTACACTCTTGGCACCCTACACTCTACCAGTGTCCCAATGGCTTGAGGTAATTTGCAGATAAGAAGGAATAATGGCCAAGGAAAGGGTATGCATTTCTTTCCTAACAGGATTTGACTGTTTTCTTTTTTGCTTAATGTAGAGGTTCCTGAGAGATTTGCTTTGCTTTCTGAGCTGGGTTTTGTCAGTCATAATGCAGGTGAGGACTCACATGACTTTGCTGGATGCTTTTACTCACAAATTCCTACCCATAAAATAAACAGACTGAGAGTAGACATAAAAAGGAAAGGGAAAGGGAGTCAAAGAAGCAATAGCACTCCAAGGTGTCAGTACTGTTGTTAATCCTCTTTCCCCTCAGATATTTTCCCTTCAAGGAGATATAATTGTACTCCATCTCACTTGTTTCTTGAACTTTACCCAGCACCACTTGTCTCTGTATCATCTCATCTCTCAAGATAGTATCTCCTGTACCAGAAAGCACACACACACACACACACACACAGAGAGAGAGAGAGAGAGAGAGAGAGAGAGACATAATCTACCTGACTAGGACCAATGTTCCTTTTTGGTGTTCCCACAAAATAGAACACAATCCATTTACCCACTTACAGTGCATATTTTGTTCCAAAAACATTATGTCCTAAGATAATTTGTTAGTCCTCAGAAAATGTTCTTGATATAGCTTGAATTCTGCTACAGAGTCTTCTGCCCTCTAAAAAGACACAAACAACTGGTTTTGCCTGCTGGTTCTAAAGAGAAGTAAAGTGGATTGGTTTATTCAGGCCTCTCCTCATGCTCATTTTTCTTCTCCTAAAACTTCAGCTTTATGAGAACATGGCCTATTTAATTTTCACAATGGTCTTTTAAATTTCTACTGCATTCTTAAAGTATCGTTCCATCTGCACCTCATTATTTATAATGACTAATGCTGATGAGGCTATTGAAGTGCCATACCTGCTTTATAATCAGCTTTAATGCACATTTGGTCTAGTAATATTAAAACAAAAGAAAGAGGATGGTTTTAACGTTGCAGTAGCTACTGCTTAAATGTGATTGGTATGTCATGTAAATTGTGGATGAAGGAAAAAAAGTACTGTAAATACATTTGATTGATAAAATTATAATGCTGGTAAAGAAGCAAGGAGAAACTGTTCATATGTTCAGAGTATGATAGCATCAATGTTGATTAAAGACTCAAGCAACTGACTTCCGGTGGTATTCTGGTCAATGATGGATCAGAGACCGCAATTGTGTATGGCTTTGATCCATGCTTACCCTGTTGGAGGGGTCCTTAAAGGACTGGATCCATCTGACCCACCTCGTAGGCGTGGGGGAAAGAGGCAGAGATGGCCAGCTGGGTCGAGGGGAGCCGCATCTCCCCTCCCTGGCTTGGCAAACTCCCCTAGAAGACAGGGAGAAGCGGCAGTCTTTTAATGGCTGTCCTGAAGACAGGAAGCTGCCGGGACACAAGTTTTGTGCTGGAGATTGAAAGTGGTGAGTGGCATGTAACTGGATAAAAGACTTTGAATATTCTTTTTGATAACCCCGAAAAGCAGAAAGAAAGAGCCCTCATTTGGAAAAGTGGTAGCAGTGAATGAGAAATAAGAGGAAAATATAAGATAAAGAACAAAACAGAAATAAAAGAATTATATGTGATTAGAGACTACATTTGGAATAACATATAGAATTGGACATTAATTAGGCATTGGATAAAATGCTGGGCTTATTTGGAATTGGTTAAATCTAATATTAATACTATGGAAAAGTGAATTAAAAATAAAAGAATTCTAAGAAGAAAGTGATATAGAGCACCACTAAGGGTTAAAGATTTCCTTCTTTTATATTTCTATAGAAAATTACTGGTTGTATATAACAAGATCCACAGAAGCTTTATTTTAAAAAAAGAAGAGGGGATTACAGTTAAAACTGAGACTTCTGACAAGGACTATAACAAAAAAAAATTGACTTTTAATAAAATAAAGAATAACTTAATAGACCAAAGAAATGGAAGAAATAAGCAAAGAATTTAAGTTGGAGTTCCAAAATGTGAGAGAGATGTTTAAAGAAAGAATGAGATTAGTGGAGTTAATGCTGAGTCAAGTAATGGCGTCACAGCTTGCGGAAGAACAAAGGAAGCCCAGAGAGGACTAATTAAAAGAGGAAAATAACAGCCTCGAAGAACATGAAGAACAAAGACCATTGTCAAAGGACATAAAAGGACTTAAAACAGAGACATCGACATTAGAGACAATAAATAAAAGAGATAAGACACTCAAGAAGAAGAAGGAGGAGGAGGAGGAGGAGGAGGAGGAGGAGGAGGAGGAGGAGGAGGAGGAGGAGGAGGAGGAGGAGGAGGAAGGAGGAGGAGGAGGGAATACATAAGAAGAAACCCCAAAAGGTTTGAGGCCACATAATGCTGTTCCCATTGAATGGTATTGCAAACGAGAGTGTCAAGTGTAGCACTGGCAAAAGCACAAGAAAGCTTGCAATTTGATTCCTGATACAGTGAAGAAAATACAGGAAGATGTACAGATGTAAGCAACATCCATTAAGTAACTCCGATGGTCACACACTTCCGGTTTGTCGGCTTTGGTGACAGCAGGGATTCGCGTTTCTCCACGATTCCTGCTGTGCTAGCCGCCTTGGTGCCTCCGATCCTGACGGATTTGGAGGCTAAGGCTGCCCTGTTGGGGCAGCTGAAGAAAGGGGGGATCTGGACAGGGGTTGAGGGGGTATCGCAAACCGCCTCCCCAGCTGGCAATAACCCCCTTCTCTCAAGACGGTGGAGCGGCGGTCTTAATGGCCGCCATAAAGAAGCCGGCAACTGGATAAAGAATGTGCAGGAGGAAGAAGAAGGAGTTTTAAAACGAAAGTTTTTTCTTGGTCGACCCGGGACCTTAAGGACATATTCAACACCTGGGGAAGTATTGGCTTTTTTCTGGACGCTACAATGCTCCCGATTGATGTTTTCAGCGGCGAAGAAAAGTGATGAAAAGGGAAAGTTACTCTCCCTCCCTTATGGAATTAACAAATGGACAAGGGAAACCTGCCTTTTAATAGAAGGTAAAACCTAAACTCCTTTGTTATAAGTGGGAAGGGAGAGGCTTGGAAAAAAAAATTTTACTCTAAGACTTTGCTGGAGGAGATGCCTTGAAGATAAAGAGAATAGAAATTAATTCTAAAAAAGATTTAAAGCACAGACTGGACGTTTTTTCTTTCCCTAATTTGACTTCACCCCTAGAAGAGAAATTGTAAAAAGAAGAAGTTTGTACTCTGCCTGGACTGTTTGATGATTGTGGGATTTTGGGACTTTTGGGAACTGTTTTAAGTTTGGAAATAACTGATTGGCTTAATAATAAGAAGAGGATACAGAAAAAGAAGAAACAATTTAAAATGGCTCTATCTCTTGATGAACTAAAAAAACAATATTTAAAAATAAGGAAAGAAGGCAAAGATGTTATGGGAGAAGCCCTTTGTTTCCTAGATATGGCGCTTGTCATGTGTCAGCAAATAAAACAACAGCTGGAAGAAGCCGAGGAAGAAGAAGCCATTTTTAATGAACTAAATGGTGTGACTAAGAAAGAGAGGAGCGAAAAGGAAGGACTTAAGAAATAAAAAAATATTTATGAAAGAGAAAAAGAAGATGCAAAAACAACAGAATGCTAGAAAGCAAAAGGAAAGAGGAATGCAACAGAAAGGGGAAACCAAGAAGGCAGAGGTTTGGAGAGGAGGGGGTAAAAAGTTTAGGCGGGCTAAGAAGGAAAGGGAAAAGGGGGGAAAAAGTTACAAAGGTATAAAACAAGATGGAGAAAAGAAAATTTTTTTTAGGGATAATGGGTAATGTATGGGGTTTTTTTCTTTAAAAAAGGGGGATTCTGCAAAGTACACATGAGTATTGTAATAGTGGTATTTGTATTATAAGTAGATAATCAGAACTTTTTAAGATCTAATAAAAGACTAAAATATTAATGTATAACTTTAAAATGTTTAATAATGAATGATTTTAAGTCTTAATAAAGTACTAAAAGGAATGTTTAAAATATTAGTTTAAATATAGAGTTTAATAGATTAATGTGTTGACTGTTATGGATTTATTATTGTAGTATTGGTTTCTGAAATAGTAGAATGTACTAAGCAGAATCTGATTGGGATTTAGGTGTTATTTTAAATTTTAATTTAGGGGAATGATAGAAAGGCATCATACTCTGATTAGTGATTCCAGTGGAAACTATTCTTTTTTATATTGGAAATGAGACAGATGTAAATGGAGAAATGGACAAAAGATATAAAAATATTTTTCTTTAAAGCAAGATTAAATATATAAAACAGAATTAAGACGAGGCAAAAGTGGAGAGGAGTTATATAATAGATATAGAATGGTAAACAAGATAGGTAATGGTATATAAGAAGAACATGAATTCAATTGAAGTCCATACAAAAAGAGGTAATCTGGGGCCAAGTTACTTTCTAAAAGAAAGTTTTATGTTTTTATGTTTATGTCTTATGTGTGTGTGTTCAATTAAGAATTAAATAATAAAATCTCGGAGGAAGACTAGATGAGAACAATTATAAACAAGCCAGAGGAAAATATAAATGTGATGATTGAATAGCAGATAAATTAGAAAGGAAATATGATTGAATAATGATTAAAGAGAAACAATGTGGAATTTGGTAAAGGGAATTTATGTGTTTATATGGAAATGGGATAAATTATAAGTATGTGATATAAAGCAATGTGTTACCTGCCTTGTAAAGATTTACAATGGAAAGAGGTTTTATGTTTTTAATGTTTAATGATGTTTTGTTTTGTTTGTTTGTTTGTTTGTAAAATCAATAAAACTTGTTTTAAAAAAAAAGTAACTCCAATGGTCAGAAAAAAAACCCCTCATTTAACAAATATATAACATTCAGAATGACAGAGAAAAAAAAAGGCCACAAGGTTAAAAATTAGTAAAATACACAGAAAGCCTTTTTTAAGCATTTGATTTAACAACTGTCAGCCAAATATATCTCAGAAAAAAACATGGTTCTTGAATTCTGAGATAAGTCTTAGTAGAGAACTATTTCTAGGGTCATTTATCTCTCTTGTGATATATATACATCCTAGATTTTAGATGAGCTATGTTGGAATGCTCAAGCATTAGTGTCAAGCTGTGAATTTCCTAGGAATTTGGAAAAGTTTGGTTATAAATGGAGGTTATTTTTGTTTATTATTCAAGATTCTTTATCTTCTAAGGCCTATTTTGTAGTTTACCCACCTTTCCCATGGTATATATACGTAACTAGTATTTCTACAGCAGTGAATAACATCATAAGTAACGAACGAACTTTGAAGACTTCTTAAAAACAGAAATAGCTTGCAACCATTTGAGAACAAAAGCCTATGTCTTAATTTTAAAAGGGCCTTTTTGGTCTAATGACATTGCTAACTTAAAAGACACAGATCTCCTAAGCTGTTGGCATATCTATTTCTGCATGTTGGAGACTGTCAAAATCTGATTTTGTTGTGTCATTTTTTCATTAGGAGAAGAATTTTAAGATACTACAGTAATTCAATCTTCTACTTTCTGTTCTGCAAAATCACTTTGATACATAAGTCTGGTCTGAAGAGGTTTTATGACAGTAATTTCACAATTACATTACCATTTCTAAATTAAGGACCTAATATTTTGGAAATTAATATAGCAAATTCTTTGTCTTTATGAAACTAACTGTACTTGCGTGCATTGCACATGATTTATAAGCAGACATATTGTAGCCTAATAAGCATTTTTAAAGAAGAATATATATTGCTGGAAGGGATGAGTAGAACTAGAAAATGGGTAGGAATATTTAATTCCTGCCCTTCTCAAATCACCAGCCACTTATGCAGTGTTTCCTCCTGTACAACTTCCAATTTATATTTGTAACAATTAGTTATTTGTATTGATGGGAAATTGTTTATCCTTAACTGGGTCCAGTTATATCAATAGAACAATAAAGTACAATTGAAGTTCTCTGAAAAAGAAGAAGAAGAAGAAACCCAAAAAAGAGAACTGAAAAGTGGGGGAACATGGCCTACAGGCTGAGGGAAATAAAAACAAAATTAGAAGGAAAAAAGAAGACTGGGGAAACTTAGAAAAGGGAAACCTAGTCAAAAGTAACAGGAACAATAAATTTTTGATATTTAGAGATAAGGGTTAGGAATTGTATAAGGGGGATACCACATGGGAATGTATATTGGCATTCAGTTTAAAACTTGTTGGAAATTATTTTAGGATTATATAACTATATAACTAACTATATAACTATATAACTAACTATATAACTATATATAGATATAGATATAGATATAGATATAGATATAGATATCTTTGGTTATTCGGGTTTTCTCCCACGTAGAATTGGAAGTATCTAGGTGACGTTTCGATGAAGTCTCATTCATTATCTTCAAGTAGAAGACACAAGCCTGAAGATGATAAATGAGACTTCAACAAAACGTCGCCTAGATACTTCCAATTCTACGTGGGAGAAAACCCGAATAACCAAAGATCCACATACAAATACCCGCGAAAACCTCAGAAAATAGATAGATAGATAGATAGATAGATAGATAGATAGATAGATAGATAGATAGATAGATAGATAGATAGATACATACACACACACACACACACACACACACACACATATATATAAAAAACTACATATGTTTTCTTAAGTTTTCGCAGGTACATACATGTATGGTATTCAGCTTTGTTCGGGTATTTTCCCACGTCATCATAGTTGTGCTTTTAAAGTTGTAGCAATGTTTCAGCAGAATCTCATCTGCCATCATCAGGCTTACATACATACATACATACATACATAACATTACATACATACATACATACATACATACATACATACATACATTACATACATACATACATACATACATACATATATATTTGTTTTCGTAGATTTTCACAGGTACAGGTATGTAGATCTAGGTGTGTTCGGGTCTTTTCCTGTGTAAGATTAAGAGTATCTTGGCGACGTTTCAGTGAGGTCCCACTCGCCATCCTCAGGCTGATGCTTTCGGCTTCGTGCCAGTGCAAGCAGTGTGTGATCGGAGCTGCTGTCTCTCTATAAGTACTGGTGGTGGGGGTCGCTGGGCTGGGCTGGTTGGTTGCGGTGCTGCCTCTTGATTGGTTGATGGAGTTGATGTTGGTATAATGGGCTGTGTGATGGCCTTGTGAGTTTTGTTGTGGAGATATCCTGGATCTTGTGCTGTAATCTCCTGGGTCGTTTGTTTTGTAGTGATCTTTTTTCCATTAGCCTCCTGTGTTGTAACGGCTTGGGTAATGGGCTGTGTAATGTCCTTGTGAGACTTATTGCTGTGGTATCCTGGGTCTTGTGCTGTGATATCCTGGGTTATTTGCTGTGTTGCAACTTCTTGAGTTCTTGTGGTGTAATTTCCTGAGTTTTCTGATGTGGTATCCTGAGTGGGTGGCTGTGATGTAGCATTCTGGGTTTTAGTCTGGCTTTGAGTTTGGGGTCTGGGTCTGTGTACTTGGCGTGTGTCAGCTTGTTTGGTTTTGGGGTCGAGGGGTGCGACAGCTGGCAAAGCAGCTGTGGTCTGTTTTCTGGGTGGTGGTTGTCCTTCGTTTATAGGATGGGCTTGGGCCTGGATCTGATGAGGGGGATTGGCGGTGGTGTCCCATGTTGTTTTGGGTCTGGTGTTGGTTTTTGTGGCTGGGACTCGTTTGTTGGTGAGGGCTAGCTTCCAGATGTCTGGTAGGCAGGAGGTATCATCCCGTCTATTCATGTTATGGGGATGTTTCTCTATCTCGATGGCTTCCCTGATTATTCTCCTGCTGGAGTGTTCAGTGTTGGATAATAATTTGGTTCCTTCAAAACTAATTTCATGTCCTGTGGCTTTAAAGTGCTGGAAGAGGGAGAAAGTATTTTCTTCTCTTCTGACTGTGTTTTTGTGTTCTGCGATGCGTGCATTTATTCTCCTGTTGGTTTGTCCAATGTATGTGGCTGGGCAATTCTTGCATGGTATTTCATAAACTCCTTGGTTTTCTAGCTGGATCTTGTCTTTGGGGTTTCTTAGGATGTTGGGTATTTTTTGGTCAGTGCCGAAGGCTGTCCTGATATTGTGATTGTGGAGAATTTTACTGATTTTGTCTGTGGTGCCTTTGAAAAAAAGATCACTACAAAACAAACGACCCAGGAGATTACACAACAAGATCCAGGATATCTACACAACAAAACTCACAAGGCCATCACACAGCCCATTATACCAACATCAACTCCATCAACCAATCAAGAGGCAGCCAATCAGCCCAGCACACCAGCCCCCAACATTAGTATTTATAAAGAGACGGCAGCTCTGATCACACACTGCTTGCACTAGCATGAAGCCGAAAGCACCAGCCTGAGGATGGTGAGTGGGACCTTGCCGAAATGTCACCAAGATACTCTTAATCTTACATGGGAAAAGACCCGAACACACCTAGACCTACATACCCATACCCATGAAAGTCTATGAATATATACATATCTAGGTGACATTTCGATGAAGTCTCATTCATCATCTTCAGGCTTGTGTCCGGCTTTGTGCTTCTTGGAGTAATGTGAGCTTGCAGCTGCTTCTTCCTTTTAACTGCTAGTGGGGTGTGTGACTTGATTGGGTGGGGGCTTGGCTGTTCTGATTGGGTGGGGGGTGTTCTCATTGGTTGGGGGTTTGGCTGTGTTCTGATTGGTTGGAGGGTTGGCTGTGTTCTGATTGGCTGGAGGGTTTGTTGTGTTCTGTTCAAGTGGGGGCTTGGTTGTGCTCAGGTTAGTCTTAGTTGCTGGGGGATTTGAATTGGTGAGCTGTGATCCTGCTGTTTGGCTTCGCGTTCATGGTTGTGCCGCATCTTCATGGTGGGCGTCAGTTCGCTTCATGCATGGGTCGGAGGGGTTTGAAGTGGGTAGTGATGCAGCTGCGGTACGGCTTCTGGTCTCGTGGTCGGCTCTCTTAGCCGATGAATAACACCTAAAAACCGAACTACACACTCTCACTAATGTACTAACAGCCAATGGATTCCAAAGAAAGAAGATTATCCACCTAATCCAAAAAGAAACCCCAACTAAAATCCGAGATAGAGAACAAGAGAACATCAAAGCCCTCTTCCCATATATAAAAGGCACTACAGACAAAATCAGCAAGATCCTCCAAAAACACAACATTAAAACAGCATTCTGCACAAACAGAAAAATATCCACCATCCTAAGAAACCCTAAAGACAAAATCGAGTTAGAAAACCAAGGAGTATACAAAATCCCTTGCACCGCCTGCCCCAGCACATACATCAGACAAACTAACAGAAGAATAAGTGCACGCATTGAAGAACACAAGAACTCAATCAAAAAAGAAGAACCAACCTCTTCCCTAGTCCAACACCTCAAAGCCACAGGACATGAGATTGACTTTAAAAATACCAGAACTATCGCCAAAACTGAACACTTCAACAACAGAATAATCAGAGAACCCATAGAGATAGAAAAACGCCCACACAGCATGAATAAATGAGATGATATCTCCTGCCTACCAGCCATTTGGAAACCCGCCCTCATGAACAAATGAGTACCTAACATGAAGAATGACACCAGACCCACACCCACAAGGGCCACACAAGATGCTACCACCACACTTCCATGTAGAAAGCAAACTCACACCCACACAGAAGATGAGACACGACCACGGACCAGAAGCTGTACCGCAGCTGCATCACTACCAACTTCAAACCCCTCTGACCCATACATGAAGCGAACTGACGCCCACCATGAAGATGCGGCACGACCATGAACGCGAAGCCAAACAGCAGGATCACAGCTCACCAATATATATATATATATATATATATATATATATATATATATATATATATATATATACACACACACACACACACACACACACACACACACACACAGTATACATATATATATATATATATATATATATATATATATATATATATATATATATATATATATATATATATATATATGAAGTATTCAGCTTTGTTCGGATATTTTCCCACGTCATTATAGTTGTGCTTTTAAAGTTGTAGCAACGTTTCGGCAGAATCTCATCTCATCTCATCTCATATATACACACACACACACACACACACACACACATACATATATATACTGTGTATGAATTATGCTGTTATGAACTCTTACATTGGAGAATTAAAATGGGAATAGAAATGTACTAAAACATATAGATAAGTTTTGGATAAATGTTAGCTATTTCGGGGGGGGGTATCTTAAAATATATATGTTTTAAAATATACAGTTGATTATTTAATGTGAATATGTTTAAAGCTGGGAAATGAATTATTAAATTAGATAGATGGGGGGGATATACCATGTGGATCCTAAATATTTTGGTTTTTATTTTTTTAGATTGTTTATTATGTAATTGACTTCAGGAAAATTAAGGATAATAATGATGTATAATGTTAAATAAAATAGGTGGTAAGCTGAAAACAGAAATAATAGGGGATAAAAAAACTGGGGATCTATATTTTGATGAAATGATATTGATGTTGAATTAATGAATTGAAATATGAAATGGAAATTTATTTAAAGATGAGTGAAATGGATAATGATATGAGATGACATCATATAAGATTGGTGGAAATAAAAGTATGATTATGTACAAGTATTATAATCTTGAACCAAATTGCCCATGCAAAGAGATGTGTAAAAATTAAAAAATTAAAAACTTTTTGGAAAAAAAAGACTCAAACAACCAATTTTATAATTGAAATCCTGTCATTGCATTCCTGAAGTATGGACTTGGATTTTTAATTCTGCTACAAAGACATGTGAAACAAACTTATTTTCAAGCTCTCTCATCTTCATTACCAAAAGCTTGTTCTACCTTGTTTCTTTTAATTAATCTGCAAGTTCTTTTTTTTTTTGATAAAATATTGTTTTTATCATATTTTGAATTTTTTTCATCTGAAAGCTGTAATATAATACTTGTGAAGTGAGAAAAAGAAAGAACAAGCATGTTCTGAGCCATATTTTTGTCCTGGAAGGGCAGATGAAGTCAGTTCATATCCATATTTGCAAATATTGGATTTCCCAAATATTCTGCTTATACAGAAAAACAAAATGAAAACCTAGATCTTTATTTTTCCAAAATTATAGAATTAGATATCCACAATGTACTGCTAGTTATCCTCAGAACCTCTGTGAGCTGTTGCTCTTGATTTAGAAATGGAGTAAATGAAGCATAATGATTGGGTCACAGTGTAGCTAAAGACAGTTAAAAACGAATGACATTTTGTATTCCTGCTTTCATTGCACATTACCAAAGAAAATTGTCGAACAGCTCACCATGATAAGATTTGGAAATTACATAAAAGGGGGGCAGAGAGAAAAAAGCCTGAATGCACAGCATACTGACACATACACTTTCTGTGCTCATAATGTTTGGTTGAATGATGAAGTAAAATAGGCCATGGAAGTGGTTGAGAAGTGGTTGAAAAAGGCTAAACAAGTGAAATGCTACATGGGAATTAATTTGAGAGAGGAGGAAGAGCCACAAACTAGAAAATGGTCTGATAAGAGACAGCTGAGTCCCCAGAAGGACCAGGAACATGATAATTCTCTCAGAAAAGAGCCTCTCTAGTTTTTTTGGTTGTAAAGATGAGAGGGGAGAGATGTACTTTCAAACTTGCAAGATTCTGTTAGTGTAACCTTACAATGAAGATAGGCCTAGTATTTCTGATTGTGCTTCTAGTCTGGACAACAAGGAGCCTCTGGCAGAGTGATGATACCAACAATGTAAATAATAAAAGTGATGTTCGATATTAAACTGAAGTGAAGGAATACTGGATGAAATATTTTAGAGATTTGTACAGGAATTGAAAAAATGCTATAAATATCTGAGGAAAAAATTGGTGAAAGCAGTAACAAGTGTTAGGTCTGGGCGGTGGGTCCCAAGGAGAGACGAGACTCGAAGTAGTGACAACAGCTCTTTATTAGGAAACCAGATACCGAGACAAGACTCCCAGCCGAGGCAGCTCCTTTTATAGAGCTGGCTGCGGCTAGGCAGCCTATGACATGCATTTGAGCTTGCCGCGCTTGGTTTTACCCAATCGCAGCAGCCGAATAAGAACCAATCAGAACGCTTAGTTTTGTCCAATCACGGCCCGGCTTTTCCGGACCAATAGGAATGCAGGCCTACAAGCCTGCTAGTATGGAACAACAAGTGCTATCAGAAAATTGAAAAATGGTAAAGCTGCAGTTGTAGGTGATGAAACTGGAACAATGTTAAAATAAGGTTTGCTAATGGATTGATCATGTGACTCATTTAATGAGTATGTGAAGTGTTATGTCCTGAGGACTCTAGGAGTTCTCACTCAGGTCCATTCACTTCGCGGGGGCGTTCTCCCCCTTACTCATTGGTTGGTTCTCCTCAGCAGCCAGCTAATAAAAGCAGGCTGCGGGGTCCAACCAGTTGCTGATTGCTGCGAGCCAGTTCCAGGCGTGGCAAGCACGGTCAGCCCTTTATTGTTATAATAAAGTATTGTTGCACTCATGCTCTGGTTCAGCCTCTCTTTTCCCAAACTTAACACTGGCGACGAAGGTGGGATGGCTACCAGAAGCACCATGCAACCGCTGAGTCACTAGCCGCCGATCCGCAGCCAGAGAGAGCGATCGGCCGGCGATAAGAGCAACGCTGATCCGCAGCCAGATAGAGCAGTCAGCAAGCAAAAAGAGCAAACAAAAAGAGCAAACGCTGGTCCGCTGACAGAGAAAGCGGCCAGCAAGCAATAGAAGCGAACACTGATCCGCAGCCAGAGAGAGCGGTCAGATCGAAAGTTAGAAGCGTCTGTAGCCACTTGTTAGCCCAGCTACAGGGAAAGTGAAGCGCTGCGAGCCGCAGCCGCTCATTGTTTAGGCGCGAAATTCAAACGGCTGCCATTTGAATTTCAAACCTAAAAGGTACAGCGCGGTGCTGTAGTCAAGTCACTGACGCCCACACAGGCGCGAATTCAAACGCCGCCAACGGCTGACGGCCAAACGTGGCTAACCCAGAGAGAGAGAGAGGATTGCGAAAAGCCTCTCCAGAGCTGAAATCACTTGCCTGCCACAGGCACTAGAACATTTTTTCTGCTGCCCCAGAGAGATTTTGTCCACAGGTTGTTCTACCGGCCCCATCACCATGAATTCCAATCCAGTCTTCCCAGTGTTCAAACCGGATGAGGAGAAGTGGGAATCATACAAGAACCGTTTTAACCATTATATCGATGCAATTGGGCTGGCTGATGCTGGAGAGCATCGGAAAAAATCGTATTTCCTGATCTACTGTGGAGCCATCGTCTTCGATACGGCCACAGCCCTCGTGGCTCCACGTGAGTTGAAAAACGTTCCTTGGTCAGAGCTACTTGAAATCCCCACTAACCACTATTCTCCCAGGCCCTCACAGATTGCCAGGAGATTCACCTTCCGTATGAGGAAGCAAGCGGACAAGGAGACCATCAATCAGTATATGGCTGCCCTCAGAACAGCAGCACTGCATTGTGGGTTTGGAACCTACCTAGAGGACATGCTCCTCGATCAACTAGTCTGCGGGGTCAAGGACCTACACCTTCAAAGGCGCCTTCTCGCAAAAAAAGACCTCAATCTCGCACAAGCAGTCGAGGAGGCCCTGGCAGCAGAACTGGCAGCGCACTCAGCCACCGAAATCCATAGCCCGACTGCCAAGCTGACGACAATTCCAGTCCACTCCGAGGAGGTGGTAGCAGAGGAATCCCTTAGTGACGAAAACGACGTCCACCGCCTCTCCAACGACAGACGGCCGCAGGTAGGAGCCAAACAAGAAAACATCGGTCCACCCAAGCACATCACCCTGTGCCTAGCCTGTGGTGGATCTCATCTGAGGGCCACCTGCAAGTTCAAAGGAGCCACCTGCAATAACTGCCATAAAAGGGGGCACATCGCGAGAGTCTGCCAAGCCCCTCACAGCTCAACACAAAGGCACCCCCCTCTTCTCACACTCGGGGCCGCAGAGGCAAGTATTGAACTGTCGCACGCACCACCATGCCAAGCACACTTGCCACACTGTTAGTAAAATCTCTCTCTCCGTTTCCTTAGAAGGTAAACCGTGCCGCATGGAGGTTGACACAGGGTCAGCGCTCTCAATTATCTCGTGGAACACCCTCAAGAGGCTCCAGCCCAGCCTGTCCACTAGCCGGCTCCAGAAGTGCCAGTTTAGCCTGAAGGACTACCAGGGGAAGACCATTACTGTAATCGGCAGAGGCAAGTTCCTTGTCAATTTTAGAGCTTTTAAAGGTCACCTACCTCTAGTGGTAGTTAACGGCAATCTCCCCACCTTATTGGGGCTCGATTGGTTTCCCCATCTCGGCCTAGGGCTGACAGGAGTCCATGCTGTCTCAACCTCTGAAACCGACTCCTTATTCGCTGATTACTCAGATGTATTCAGCGATGAGCTGGGGTGTTATAACGGTACCCCTATATCATTCTCAGTCGACCCCCAGGCAGTCCCAATCAGGCTAAAACCACGTAGGGTCCCCTTCGCTATTCGGCCAAAACTAGATGCTGAATTGGATAAACTATTAAAACAAGGGGTCATTGAGCCAACAGATTTCGCCAAATGGGAGACGCCCATTGTCACACCCCTCAAAAAAGACGGTAGCCTGAGAATTTGCTCGGACTACAAGACCACAATCAATAAGTTTCTACAAGTTAGCGCTTACCCGGTGCCCGTCATTCAGCATTTATTACACACTTTTGAACCTGGCAGTATTTTTGCCAAATTGGACATGTCTCAAGCGTATCAACAGTTCCCTGTTGACAACCAAACAGCGGAACTCCAGACCATTGTCACTCACAGGGGTGCTTTCCGATGCAAGCGTCTCCAATTTGGCGTAAGTGTTGCCCCAGGTATCTTTCAATCCCTCATGGAGCGGATTTTACAGGGCCTCCCTGGAGTAGTACCCTACTTGACGACATCTTAGTCTCGGCCAGGGACAGACCCCAACTCTTCCAGAGAGTTCGAGCAGTGTTAGAGAGGTTCAGACAGCATGGCCTCAAATTGAAAAAGAAAAATGTGCCATTGCCACTAGACAGGTGGACTTTCTGGGTTATAAAATTGACGCCTCAGGCATTCACCCCTGGAGTCCAAGGTTAAGGCAATTCACGAGGCACCCACTCCAACCTCCAAAACTGAACTACAGGCTTTCTTGGGGCTATTGAACTTTTACGCGTCCTTCTTGCCCCATAAAGCATCAGTAGCTGAACCCTACACAGATTACTGGATAAAAAGTCACCTTGGCACTGGGGGCACAAAGAAGACCATGCTTTTCACGCCGTCAAATCACTACTCACGTCAGAGGCGGTACTTATTCAATTCGACCCCAACCTTCCTTTAGTGCTGGCAGCAGACGCATCCCCCTTGGAATTGGGGCGGTATTAAGCCACAGGCTTCCCAATGGCGCCGAGGCTCCCATTGCCTTTTTCTCCAGGACGCTCTCTGCAACAGAGCGTAATTACAGCCAGATCGATAAGGAAGCTCTAGCAGCTGTTGCAGCAGTGAAAAAATTTCACGAATTTCTCTTTGGCCATTTTTTCGAGCTGGTCACAGACCACAAGCCCCTCCTGGGTCTACTAGCTGGAGACAAACAGACCCCTCAAGTCCTTTCTCCTAGGATGACGAGATGGACCCTCTTCCTAGCAGCCTACTCCTACAGACTCATACACCGCCCAGGTAAAACATTGTCCCACGCTGACGCTCTCAGCCGCTGTCCCTTGCCGGCTCCGGCTGAAGACCCTGCCCCTGTGCACTCTATTTTCGAGGTCACCCAATTGGACCTCCCCATCACTGCCCTTGACATTGCTGCTAAAACCAAGGCAGACAAAACGCTCGCCCAGGTGCTCGACTGGGTGAGGAGGGGGTGGCCGGGTGGCAATGTTGAAAACAAATTCTCACCTTTCAAGACCCGCATGCAGGAATTGTCCAGTTTGCAGGGCTGTCTACTGTGGGGCACTCGAGTGGTCATCCTGACCTTACTGCGTACCCGAGTTCTGGAGGCGTTGCACGAGGGACACCCTGGCATCGTGAGAATGAAGGCATTAGCACGCAGCTACGTATGGTGGCCGGGTCTCGACGAGGACGTCGTCAGATGGGTAAGTTCCTGCAACATTTGCCAGGAATCCCGTCCTGCTCCTCCTATTGCCACCCCTACTAAATGGGAGAGCGCCAGCGCTCCGTGGTCCAGAATTCACATCGACCTGGCCGGCCCCTTGCATGGGAAGATGTTCCTAGTGGTCGTGGACGCCTATTCTAAATGGATTGATGTAGCACAGCTATCCACGACCACCACACAAGCAATCACCAACGTATTAACACACCTGTTTGTTACACACGGGCTACCCGACTCCATTGTCTCCGACAATGGCCCACAGTTCGCATCAACCGAGTTCAGCCGTTTCGCTGCCAACCTGGGTATCCGCCACATTTTCACAGCCCCATTTTATCCTGCCAGTAACGGATTGGCTGAAAGGGCCGTCAGGACCACTAAAGAAGCCCTGGCTAGGTTCAGCAAGGATGACTGGCACCACAAACTCTCGCGTTTCCTGATGAGCCAGCATTCAACTCCATGTTCAGTCACCAACAAGTCCCCAGCTGAGCTCCTGATGGGCAGGCGTCTGAGGACTGTATTGGACAGACTTCACCCACAATACTGCCCTGACTCTCCCTCGCTTCTACATCGGGGTTAGACATTTTATCTTACAGGAGCCAGTATTCGCGAGGAACTTCTCCGGAGATCCCCTGTGGATCCCGGGCGAGATCGTGGCCATCACCAGACCAAGGTCGTATCGGGTCAGACTGGAGGATGGCCGGGTCTGGAGAAGGCACCTGGACCAGCTGCGTAGGCGTCTCCACACCCACACTAGCAGGGACCCAGATTCACAAAGCGACGGGAGGTCTCAGCATCAACCCCACATCCACATCCTTCCCGGCGACCAGTGCACACCAACAGTCATTCCAGAAAGCCCGAACACGGACAGCGGCGCCCAGACGGCAGACCAGCCCAATCCAGTCTACGGGAGCACGTCCCCAGTGACCAACCCTACAAGTGCCGGGCCTGCCCGAACCGAGGGGCACGTTGGTGACACTTACCCAGCTCTGCCTTCCCAGACAGACTCTGAACGGACAGTCAGCGTTCCAGAGCTGCGCCGTTCTGGGCGCCAACATAAACCTCCTGCCTACCTCAAAGACTATGCGTGTTCGCATCTGGGGGGAAGGGGTGTTATGTCCTGAGGACTCTAGGAGTTCTCACTCAGGTCCATTCACTTCGCGGGGGCGTTCTCCCCCTTACTCATTGGTTGGTTCTCCCCAGCAGCCAGCTATAAAAGCAGGCTGCGGGGTCCAACCAGTTGCTGATTGCTGCGAGCCAGTTCCAGGCGTTCAGCCTCTCTTTTCCCAAACTTAACATGAAGTGGCTGAATCAATGCCTGGTGCTTCAAAAATTGTTCTCCTATGCAACAGGAAAGGTGGAAAAAATGAATACAAAATTCAGCAGGGATTCATTTACTAGGTTTTACTAGGCAGAATTAAGAGTGAAATGATACCAAGGATGACAGAGAATAAAATTTAGAAAAACTAAAACAATGAAGTTTTATGCTAAGCAAGCAATGTGCAGACCAGATTTGTGCTCTTCTGCAAGACACTGAAATGTGTATGAATATGAGAAAGGAAGTTTATGGGCTTAAAGAAAGCATATGAAAAAGTGAATACATTTGTATTATGGAATTTTTGGGATGAACATGGAGTTGAGTGTTGGTTCATTTCTCTGAATGACATCCCAAATATTATAAAAGGGAGGAAAAAACACTTCGTCTTTGCTTTCTCTGTATACATTACATCCCCAGGTAAAATGCCAGATTAACCTATCTGACATAATCCAGAATGTTAACAGCCTGTTTTTCCCTTCCATAACTTGAAATAAGCTGCAATCATTCACTGCCTGTAAGAAATACATACAGTTTGTGTCAAAATATATCATAACCAGCTGAATTGGAAAAGAGTAGTTATCACTGCAAACTCTATATGCATTATTTATCAATTGAGGTCTCTGCAGTAGGAATACAATTTATTTTCTCTCTTCAATCCACCACAAATGAAGCCTTCTTCTTCTTTATGCTGCTGTTTCAATAGAAGATTGAAAGAACAATTTACTATACTTTGGGGAAGAGACATTACTCCTGCAGCATTTATGGTTCCTTGGAGCAAGGTGACCCTTGTGTCCAAAAGGAGCAACACATGGGCTGGGAGATGCCTCTTGCAAAAACTCCAAACACCAGAAAGCCTAATATTTCTCCTGCCCTGAGCAGCTGTGGAAGCAGCAACCCAAAGCTGCCAGTGTAAAATAAACAAAGGGAAAAGGAGACGATATTTGGCATATTTTAAAAAACGTAACAACCATAGCCTAGCATTTGCTTTAAAGCACAGCAACTATAACTATATTTCAAGATATGACAAAAATGTCTGCTGGGTTTTTTTAAAAAAAACATAGTGGCCTCTATAGTGCGATTAAGTCTTTGCCTATTTTTACAATAAACATAAAAGATCTGACCCTCCAGCCAAGGCTTTGGCTGGCATGAGCGTAGCCCTCTCCTGTGTGTGTAGGGGTGTTATTGGCTGGTCTCCAATTTTGCCATCTTTTCTTTTTCTTTTATGGCTGTATTATTTTTATTCCTGTATAGTTTTTCATATTTTATGTGAACTGTCCAGGATCATTGGGGCTTGGGTGGGGTACAAATTGAATGAAATAAATGAATTAATGTTTTTATTTTTCAATGGGCAGAGCTTCAATCTTACCATCATGGCAAACACCTTGATTTTTTCTTACCACATCCTGCTGATATCTATCAAATGAGTATACTTTATTTTCAATACAAAAATGCCTCTTCATGGGCTAGAAGGCAAACTGCATAAGCAGGCGCTTCCATCATAACTGGCATTGACAGGAAATGTCCATCTTTTTTTTGTTCAAGGACTGTCATTCGTAGAATTTTTAATCTTATTGTCTACTTATCATCATTTGAGATCTATTTCTGCCAGCCCAGAGAGTACATTAACTGTATTATAATTCATCAGCATCTCTTTAGAAAATGATCACTCATTTGTTTCTCTTGTTCTTGATATGATATGATAATATAAATAACATAGCAGGTCTTCTGCTATAGTGCTGATATAGCCTCATGATTACATAAACCCTGACTGGAGACTATTTCACATAAATATCTCATTTAAGACAAAGAAGAAATTATAGCACTGGGGGTGGAGAGAGAATGATCAAAGCAGGAGACAGGAAAACAATGGGCCCCACAAGATCATGCATTTTAAAATCTAATTTGGGAAATGTGCAATTCTGCCCAATATCTAGCATTTAAGCAAAGAAAAAGGCTATGCTCCCGGTAAAGCAAAGTTTTTCAACCTTGGCAATTTTAAGTTGTGGGGACTTCAATTCCTGGAATTTTCCAGTCAGCGTATTAGCTGGGGAATTCTGATAGTTAAAATCTCCACATCTAAAAAGTTGCCCAGGTTGAGAAACACTTAAGTAAAGGAACTGCTGAAAGCAATTTATACTTACAATTTAAATATAAAATCCTTCCTTTAACTATCCGATTCTTGGTCCATCTAATTCTACTATTTTTAATAGATGAGATTGTTGGGAGGGGGATTGAATTTAGAACTTTGCATCTACAAACATGGGCTTTATCCATACCAGGGGAGACATGATAGAGGTCTTCCAATACTTGAGGGGGCCACCACAGGGAGGCAGGGGTCAAGCTATTTTCTAAAGTGCCTGTAGGCCAGACAAGGAATGATGGATGGAAACTGAACAAGTAGAGATTTAACCTGGAAACAAGGAGAAACTTTCTGACAGTGAGAATAATCAACCAATGGAACAGCTTGCTCCCGGAAGTTGTGGGAGCGCCATCACTTGAGACTTTCAAGAAGAGGTTGGACTGCCATTTGTCAGAATTGGTGTAGGGTCTCCCGTTTGGGCAGAGGGTTGGACTAGATGACCTGCAAGGTCCCTTCCAACTCTGATTATCTCTTATCTGTTAAAGGGGGGAAATGGTCTTCGAATACTTCCTAGTCTTACCATTATTCTGTCTCACAACCTCTGCTCAGGTGAGTCCACAGCAAGTGATCAACTCAGGAGTGGCTTGAGTGCAAAATCTGATTGTACCAGGCTTTTTCTCATTAGAAGCTAGAAGGTTTTCACAACCAAATGGGAAATCAAATTTTCCACAGTACTAAATTTTCTCTTCTATTTTCAATTATTCCTCTTGATATGATCTCTCTCTCTCTCGCTCGCTCACTCGCTCGCTGTAGCTTACCCAGAAAAAAAAGATGATTAAAATGTTGGAAAAAACAGAATGGAATGGGGTTCTTCTATCCTTGCAGGAAGAAGTAGACAGAGCAGAGAGATCTCATAGGATTTCAATTCATTACCTCTGTGCAAAAGCTCATCTTTTAATGGAACTCCACAATCTCTTTTTCAGAGACTTTTCTTTAATTGTATAGTTTCATAAGAACTTGAAGGAAGATTTTAGGGCAGTTCTGAATGTTTGCAAAGATCTTAATTACAGGTAGTCCTCAACTTACAATAATTCATTCAGTGATCATTCAAAGTTCAATAGCAGTGAAAAAATTGACTTACAACCTTTACTTATACTTATGACCAGAGGTGGTATTCAGCAGGTTTTGACCAGTTCTGGAGAACCAGTAGCGGAAATTTTGAGTAGTTCGGAGAACCGGCAAATCCCATCTCTGACTGGCCCTGCCCCCATCTATTCTCTGCCTCCTGAGTCCCAGCTGATCAGCTGGGTCTTCTTTTGTTGCCCTGCACAGGAGAACGGAGCTGGAAAGCAGATTAGTGGGGTGGGGAGGGAATGGGATTTTGCAGTAACCTTCCCCTGTCATGCCCATCAAACCAGGCCCACAGAACTGGTAGTAAAAAAAATTGAATCCCACCACTGCTTATGACAATCTTAGCCTCCCCTTGGTTATCCGATCAAAATTTGGGTGCTTGGCAAGCAGCATATGTTAAGGACAATTGCAGTATCCTGGGTTCATATCAGTGGTGGGATTCCAATTTTTTTTACTACTGATTCTGTGGGTGTAGCTTGGTGGGCATGGCTTGGTGGGAATGGCAGGAGAAGGATACTGTAAAATCTCCATTCCCTCCCCACCCCACTAACCTGCTTTCCAGTTCCGTTCTCTTGTGCAGGGCAATAAAAGAAAACTCAGCCAACCAGCTGGGACTCAGGAGGCAGAGAATAGATGGGGGCGGGGCCAGTCAGAGGTGGCGTTTGCTGGTTCTCCAAACTTCTCAAAATTTCCACTACCGGTTCTCCAGAACTGGTCAGAACCTGCCGAATACCACCTCTGGTTCATATAATCACTATTTGCAACCTTCCCATGTGGTTTCTAAAAAGAGTCACTAAGGGAATCTAGATTCACTTAATGACTACATGGTTCTCTTAACAACTGCAATGATTTGCTTAACAACCATGGCAAAAGAGGTTGTAAAAATGGGGCTTGACTGACTTACCAACCACCTTGCTTAGCAATGGAAATTCCAGTCTCAATTGCGGTTGTAAGTCAA
This sequence comes from Pseudonaja textilis, assembly GCF_049901715.1. Taxonomy (NCBI): domain Eukaryota; kingdom Metazoa; phylum Chordata; class Lepidosauria; order Squamata; family Elapidae; genus Pseudonaja; species Pseudonaja textilis. The sequence goes on from NC_141992.1 coordinate 100,910,712, forward strand.
GGACTACCTGTATGTATTTCCAGGTTTTGAGATTGAGAACAGATTGTTGAGTTTCCTTGAACTTTTTAAAACAATAAATATATTCTGATTGTATATTATTCTGAATATATTATGTGAAACTATAAAACCAACTGAGATGCTTGATGCTATTGATTTCAACCTCAATGCCACACTAGTTAACTCAATTGGATAATATTGAGGGCAATCAAATGTTCAGGCTAATTATTACTGACAAAGATTTCCAGAGGTTTTCTGAGCAGAAAAGCTATAAAATGATTGGCAACTGAAATTTAATTTAGGCAATAACGCAAAATCTGTACCCATGCTATTAAATTACTCCAGGGAATAAGACAGTGGAAAATCTATACAAATTTAACTCTTACAAACTGAATATTATTTCCCTGAGAAGAGAAACATGAAGAAATAGCTTTTAGTTTAAAGATGCAGCCCCAGCAAAAATGTGCTACTTTAGGATGAATCCCTGTCAGTTTTCAAGCTACTTAATAATATGGGACCGAAGGATTATATACCAGTAGAAGAGTGAAAAGGGAGGTGAGGAAAAGGCAAGGGAAAGTTCACATCATAGCTGAACTACAGTCACATTATGAATAAACCTGCTATGTCAGTATAAAGTTAGACCAGACAAAAATTTAGAATTTCAAGCATTTATTGATTGATTGATTGATTGATTTGATTTGATTTGATTTGATTTGATTTGTCAATCACTTACAAGATAATAGGTATAAGTATATACATAGTTATGAATACATGAAATGGGTACATATAAAAAAATAAAAGAAACAATAGGACTGGGACGGTAGGCATGTTGGTGCGCTTATGCATGCCCCCTACAGACCTCTTAGGAAAGGGGTGAGGTCAATAGTAGACAGTCTAAGGTTAAAGTTTTTGGGGTTTGGGGAAGAAACCACAGAATCAGGTAGAGTATTCCAGACATTGACATTGTTGCTGAAGTTGTATTTCCTGCAATCAAGTTTCGTGTGGTTAACCTTGAGTTTGTATCTATTGCGTGCTCTTGTGTTGTTATGGTTGAAGCTGAAGTATTCATTGACAGGTAAGTCGTTGCAATGTATGATTTTATATACCATACTTAGATCAGACCGAAGGCGGCATAATTCAAGGTTTTCTAGGTCTAGAATTTCAAGTCTGGTGGCATAAGGTATTCTGCAACAAGTAGAGGAGTGGAGAACTCTTCTTGTGAAATATTTCTGGACTTTCTCAACTGTGCTAATATCAGATACGTAATGTGGGTTCCAGACTGATGAGCTGCATTCGAATATTGGTCCAGCAAATGTTTTGTATGCTCTAGTTAGTAGTGTGATATTACTAGAGAAAAAGCTACGTAGGATTAGGTTAACAATTCTTAATGCCTTCTTGGCTATGTAGTTACAGTGGGCTCTAGCACTTAGATCAGAGGTGCTATTCAGCAGGTTCTGACCAGTTCTGGAGAACCAGTAGCAGAAAATTTGAGTAGTTCAGAGAACCGGCAAATATCACCTCTGACTGGAGATTTTACACTATCTTTCCCCTGCCATGCCTACCAAGCCACTCCCACAGAACCGGTAGTCAAAAAAATTTGAATCCCACCACTGACTTAGATCATCAGAGATGAGTATTCCAAGGGCCTTTACAGAGCTTGGATCATCAACAAGGTCTTGACTATTCAGCTTGTATTTTATTTTCTGATTTTTTTGCCAATATGTAAGACAGAGCATTTATTTGTTGAGATTTGAAGTTGCCATTTGTTTGACCATTTTGACACAGTCAAGATCTTTTCGAAGGGAAGCAGTATTGTCTGTGGTATTGAATAGCTTTACATCATCAGCGAAGAGAACGCAATTGCTCTTAATATGATCACAGAGGTCATTTATGTAGAGTATGAAGAGAGTTGGTCCTAGAACACTGCCTTGGAGGACACCACTGTTGACAGATACAGAATTTGACAGGACACTCCCAATTTTGACCATTTGTTGTCTGTTTGACAAGAAAGCTTCTATCCAGTTATGCAGGTGTCCAGAGATCCCATAAGATTTTAGTTTTAGGAGTAGTTTACCATGTACCACTGAACCAAAGGCTTTACAGAAGTCTATGTAGATTGCGTCTATTGTTTTGCCCTGATCGAGTTGTGTAGTCCATATGTTTTTGCAGTGTAAGAGTTGCGGATTACAGGATAGTTTTTTTCTGAAACCAAATTATTTATTAGAGATTAGGTTGTTTGTCTCTAAGTGGAGGATAATGGATTGGTTAATAATTGATTCGATGACTTTACAGGTGACGCAGCATAAGGAGACTGGTCTGTAATTTTCAACTAGGCTGGGGTCTCCCTTTTTGAAGATGGGGATGACTGTGGCTTGTGACCATAGGTTAGGCAAGGAGCTGGTCCTGAAAGATTTTTCAAAGATTATGCTTAGAAGTTCGGCTATGGCAGTGGATAGCTTTTTTAAGAAGTAAGCACATATTCTGTCTGGTCCAATAGATAGAGATGGTTTTAGATTGCATAGTGCTTTTTCAACATTGTCTTCTGTAAAATCAATATGTATTAGATCATTGTAGTTTTCTGTGGTTTGGCTAGGAAATACTGGGCATGATCCATTGCTCTTTACAAATACTGAGCCAAAGAATGTGATAAAGATGTTAGCTTTAATGGTGTCGTCGTTGCAGTCTTTACCATTAGGTCCTATCAGGGGTGCGATGAATCTTTTAATTTATTGTTTACAAAATTGTAGAAAGCGTGGGTAGAATTGGTGCATAGAAGTTTTTCTTCTTGTTTAATGTGATAATTGGTGCATTCAGTCTTTATCTGGTGGCATAAATTTTTGTATTGGCTTTTGAAGTTGGCAACGTGACCAGATTTGTTTTTCCACCAAAGTGATTTCTTTTTGGATTGAAGCTTCCTTATTGTTATGGGTAATTTGGGTTGGTTTTTTTGTTTTTGTTTGGGAGTCGTTATTGGTACATATAGTTTGATGACTGTTTTGACTTCAAATAAAAATATGTTGTAATGGTCTTCAACAGTATTGCATCCAGTGAATAGATATTGCCAATCAAGGGATGAGAGATTGTGTGTCTATAAGATCATAGTTGCCTTTTTTGAAGTTATAATTGGGGATTACGTCATTGTGATGATTTTTGTATGGGCGTATGTTGAGACAAAAGTCAATCATATTGTGGTCACTGTTGGAAAAGGGTTCTTTAGTTTGTATTCCATAAATTAAATTCCAACTATTGCAGAAGATGAGATCGAGGCAGTTGTTAAGTCTAGTATTGTTGGTTACTAGTTGTTCCAGTTCCAGATTTGTAACAGCATTGTAGAAGGTTGCATTTATGGGTTCAGTTGTACATTCATTTAGGGTCCAGTCAATATGAGGTAGATTGAAGTCACCAAGAAAGATAAAAGCGTGTGCTGCCCATGTTAGTAGTATATTTAGCTTGTTTACATGTTCGATGTCATAATCAGGTGCTCTGTAACATAGTAAGAATTGAAATGTGATATTTAAGGATAGTTCACAGATGATGGTCTCAGGAAGAGCGAGCTTCTGGGTAACTTGGATGTTTTTTAGATGTAAGGACTTTTTATAGAAGATAGCAACACCACCTCCTCTACGAATTTCATGATCTGATTGGTAAACATGATAGTCTCTTACTGTGGTGATGGAGTCAGGGAGAGATGCGTTGAGCCATGTTTCATAGACAAATATGATGTCGAATTTAGCCATATTTAGTAAGAGGAGAAATTCAGGTATTTTATTCACAAGGCTTCTTGCATTGAGTAGCTTGCATTTAAGGCCAGCTGTTGCTAGAATTGAGGTAATTAGGGGCATGCGTGCCTAGTCTTGGGTGATGGTGGATTGGTTAAAGTAGGATTGTGGTTGAAGGTTAAAGCTGAGTGGTGGGTTGTGTGACTTACTTTTGATACAGTTAGCATGGTAGTCAATGCACAGGTCCTTCTCTCCACTGTTTAGATGTTTTTTGAGTTCCGTGCGCAGTACATGGGAGCATCATTGTCATTGATGTCCTCTAGACCAAATAAGATGGTGTTTGGACGTTTCCTTTTGCGCTCAACAGCTTCTCTGATGAGGATTGGGATATCATTATTGGTCTGATTTATGTTTTTTTGTGGATTGGGTTGTGATTGTTGGGTAGAGATATGGTTTGTAGCTATTGGATGTTCAGGTTTTTGCATTGTGTCTTTTTTTAAAGGTTGGATAATCTTTCTTTTAAAGCATCCAGGGATGCTACTATGGTGTCGAGGGATCTTATTCATGTTTCTGTGGTATCAACTCTTTCAAACAGATCCAGTTTGGGTCTGCATGATTTGCAGATATATGGAAACTCATTGGATGATTCTAAGTATTGAATCATTTGCTCGGGTAATCCCCAGCAGTCATGATGAGCGTATTTGTTACATAGAGAACATTTGATGGAATTTTCATTATCCTTTAGAGTTTTATAGCATTTAAGTCATGTGCAGGAGTCTGGTGGTTCATTGGTGGGGATTACTTTCTCTTTAGGTTGTGGTTTGGCATTGGATTTTTTTCTTGGCATGGCAGGTTTGTTAAGACAGTACGTTGATTAAATTACTTAATGAAACAATTTTGGGTAACCAATATAGCCAATATCACACCAATCAATTGCAATAATTTCTCTAGTCAAATAATTTTGCTAAGCAACAATCAGCCTAATCAATTAATTACACTAATCGCTAATCAATTAATTACACTAATCATTAATCACACTGTTCAATTAAATTCACTAAATCACTAATTTTACTAATAAATAAAATTACATGAATCTTGATCTTTTAAACTAATCAGTAATCACACCATTTGCACTAAACACTCTAATCACACTAAATTAAAACAATAAATCAATTAAACCATTAGTAAATTATTTTATAGAAATTGATTATCTAATCATTGATATAGGTAATGAGGTAGAAAAGTTGTAAGTTTTGAGGTAATGAATTGATCAGTGTTTGATTAAAGTAATGAGGTAGGATTGAGAGTCTGCAAGGAAAGGGTTAATTGTTTTACTAGCAGCTATTATTTACTGGGTGTGAGGAATTTATTGCTCCTATGGCTGCTGCTATTACGCTGTAAACAATAGGCTGTAACAGGATGTTCAAAAGCACGCTGGATTATTGAAAGAGAGCAAAACTCGCTGAATTAAAACACTTTAACTACAATCAATATGTCTCTGAATAAGATTGTTTTCCAATAGTTTCCCAAAGTTCTTCAAGTTGAGTAGTAGTAAAAATACAGTCCAGAAATTTGGGTTAACCAATCCAATCTGTCCTTTACTTTTAAAGTTACTTCTAGCTGCAATATCTTTTTTTTTCTTTGCTAAATCTGACAGTCACTCCTGATCGTTAATCACAGCTAATTTCCTCCTTTGAGTCCCACTTTCCAAGGAAAATTCCACTGCAGAAATTGGAGTGATTCTTACCAAGACTAAGCACCCTGTTACAAGTTCTTTTTCACATCCGTCTCAGCTGCCTCCCCAGCTTCGATTCAGCCATGCTGGCGCTTCTCTTTTTAGTTCAGATGGAGGGGTTTTCTTTGGGTCAGTTGAGGAGACTCTACTCTCCTCACGACCACCGAAGCATCCCTCTGCCTTTACCACCCATCCAAGGTGACTTTCAGCTCCTAAGAGCCTCAGGGCTTGAAGAAATCGGCAGGACTTCACGGAGCTGCCGCTCGTCCGCACCACTTCATTGCTTGTTTTAGTTCAGTGGTGGTTAACCTTTTTGGGTTCCTGTGCCAAAAATGGCTGCCAGCACCCAGAATGCAATGTGCACACTCTTCCCCATGCCCCCTGCACATGTGCATGCAATCACTACCACCACCACCCTTACCTGCACTGTGCCTCACAGCTAATTTTTCAGCTGATTTGAGGCCTTTTTGGGCCTCCCAAAAGCTTGGAAAAAGCCTCTGCAAGGCTTTTCAGGACGAATTATAGGCCCGTTTCATCACTTCCAGTATTACAGGAAGTGACAAAACGGGCCTATAATTCGTCCTGAAAAGCCTTGCAGAGGCTTTTTCCAAGCCTCTGGGAGGCCAAAAAAGGCCTCAAACTAACTGGGGGAAAAATCAGCTGTGAGGCGCATGCATGCGCAGTGAGGTAAGTTTGCCTGTGGCTCGCATGCCAGGTCAAATATTTGCATAAATGTGTAAATAAAAATTCAGAAAACAAATTAATGAAGTTTGGATTAACAGATAATTTTGTTCTACTTACATGCTACAAGGCACAGACAATCCAGCTGCTTATTGCTATTAGGCTAACACAAGGAATGTTTTCTCATTGGTTATGCTGAGAGAAGGAAAGCTTTCATGGGAGAGACAGAATTAAAAAGTTTTTTCATATCTGATTGATCCTTTTTTAAAACTAAACTACCTCCAGTAGCATCAAGCTTTCCAGTCCCTATGTCAGACTTGAATCAAATGATTTATTTCAATAATTCTCCAGCTATAATAAATGATTAAAAAAATTAAATTATAGAACAATGGTAGCTAACCTTTCTGGTTCCCATGATGAAAATTGTGGGGCCAACACCCAGAAGACACTGCATGCAGGCCCCTCCCCATGCATGCACGCAGGGCCCTCCACACCCCTGCACATGCAGGCGAGACACACACACCCCGCGTGCGTCAGACATCTCTGCACATGTGCATGAGACACCCCCGCACACTCTGCATACCTCTGTGCATGCGCATGCATCCCCGCACCCCATGCATGCATGCCAGATACCTGACAATCAGCTGTCGGGTGGGCACAGTGGGGTTCTTTAGGGAGACCTCTCGCGTGCCAGCAGAAGTGGCTCTGCGTGTCATTTCCGGTTCGCCATCATGCTTATAGAACATAAACAGATTTTCTAAATAAATTCTAGTGTGACTGACAGAGAAATTAGGAAAATTATTAAAGTTTTCATATAGTTGAATGTTAAAATAGTTGAATATAGTCCTGTGAGAATATGCACGTACAATAAAATTGAAAGGATCATCACAGCTGCTGCTGTAGAGTCCCTAGTAGATAACAAGCCAACCTTTGTCTAAATTAGGGCTGCCAGATTCCAACTACAAAAATATGGAGAACCAGTAGATAGTAATAAAAAGTAAGTATTTTCTATCACTCCTTGCTTTTATCTGGTGTTATTTGGACTTTTGCAGATCAAATCTGGTGGCCTGAATTAAATATTTTTGGTGAAGATGAAACTGTAATTTCCTAAAGGAAACCCCTTCTCCCTGATTATGTTTCACATCTGAGACCATTCCCTTAAATTTTCTTGCTTTAATTCAAATTTTATTTCTAGATTGAATTCTTTTCAGAATCTTGCAGAGGATTCCTATTTTCATTTCTATCTTTAAAATTCCCTCTCTCATTTTAAACTTTAAAACTCAGGGATGGAGAGAGAGACAACTGCCAAATTATTCATCGTGGTTTTTATGGAGTTGGAGAGTGAAAATGGGAATAGGAGACTTCCCATTCTTATTCTCACTCTAATTTTGAAGAAGAAATGAAAAATTATAGTTTTAATGAATTTTGCCCATTTTGATTTTCCAATCTTATGGAACTATGACTCAGTTACTGGAGGCTATGAGCAGCCCATCCCTAACTGATCGATCAAATTTCCAGTTGGTATATCAGTATATTGAAATTACAAACTTAGTCTTCTGCCAATGTAAGGATTTATTGTCGCACCTTTTGATAGGTAGATAGAAATCTCCTTTTGTCTTTTTTTTTAATTTAAAGTCTGCTCTGTGATGATAAATTAAAGAAGACAAGTAAAATAAGAATCACCACTTCCTCCTGAATCACCTGGAAATAGAGAACAGTTGAGAGTTTAATATATGTTTGACCTACAAAAGAAAGTAAAACTGAACTATAGAAAAAGAAAATTATGAGGTGTTGCTTAACACTTTAAAAACTCTTTCTCCTGATATATAATAGTTCAGAACAGTTGGATTAATAGCAAGTTTTATGGAGATATTTATAAATAAATGCTTTTTCACTGCAGCCAACATGTAAGCTGGAAATTGAAATTTCTTATTATGTAGCTTCCTATTCCTATTTCAGTACAGGAACTCAATCCTTTGACATCTGATTTTTAAGTGGAATTGTACAGAATCATATCTTGCATGTAGCTTAGCTGGTAGTATCTTTAGAATGGAATGCAAAAAAGATAAGGATGTTTCTAGATCTGCCTACAAAAGCATTTGGAATCATGTGCTTTTCAATAAAAACTACTGGCAGCAAAATAGAAGATTAAACTTTTTTTAATCATTTTGTTTATTACTAGATTTTGGTTTAAAGACTTATTTGATTCAAAGTCTCCCCCAAAAAAGTTTATTAGGTTGAAATTGAAGCAAAGAAGTAGCAATCTTTTTTAATAGATTTCATTTTATGTTTTTCAGAAGATAGGTCACCTTACCTTGAAGCCATTTTCTGTACTATATTTTACTGTCTTCACTCTATAGTATAAATTTGCTTGTCTATTTTACTTTTTCTTTAGTTTTAGCTATTTTTCTATTGTTTTCATAATCTTTATTTTTCAGAAGTCTCTATTGCTATTCACAGAATAAACATCTATTCAGTACATTTTTATTTTTCTATTTGAGTTTTTCTTAATTTATTGTATTTTTTAAGTTCATTATAACTTCTTTTTTTCTTTTTATTTTCTTTGATTTACGACCATATGGGAAAAGGGATTTACGTGCTGTTTGTTTTTAATTTATACCATCTTAGTGTGTGTAGAATATTAAAGATCCAAGAGAAAATAGAACTTACTAAACTAGTTAATTTAAATATTCTTCCTCATGAAAAAGATTAATTTCATGTATTAATTATAAAGGCTTTATTAAGGTGTTTTACATTTTTACATACTGTACTTATTTTGAATACTTTTTAGTTTGTTCTGAACCAAGTAATTATGGTTGGAAATTTTAGTCAAGTTTTAGATCCTTTGTAAGATCAGAATATTGTTCCACTTCAATTTAACATGGAAAGGTTTAATGTTGGGGTTTAATTTGATGGATAGACTTCTACCCTGTTTCTCCAACAATACGGCCTCCCCCAATAGGAAGTCCCAGCATGTTTTATAGACATGAAATGAAATTAAACCTCTCCCCCCAAATTAAGGCCTATATTAAAACATGCGAAATGGGGGGTGGGAATGGCGGGGGGGCTTGCTGTTAGGAAGTACTTTTGTTGCACACCCGGATATGGTGCTGCCTGCGTTGACCCTGATACAAAGTGCCCCACCAACGCCGAGGTCAACATCCAAGCCGTCACCGCCCACCCTAAGATGCAAAGGGGGGGAATTAAGTCACCCCTGAAAAGACGGCCTAGCCGTTTTGGGGGGGCTCAAAAAAAAAAAAGACCCGGCCTTATTATATGAGAAACACGGTAAATCCTATTCAATAAAAAATATACTTTTTTTTTCAACTTTACATCACATTTGTTCCTGAGTTGATTACTTTTTGTATCTCAAACCCCAACTGATAAGATAAGCTTATATAATATAGTATTGGTGGGTATATTCAAACTTCCCCCCCCCTCTCTCTCAGTTTTAGGCTGTCTAACCCCCAATAACTTTGAGTGGCTTATAAGTAAAAATAAGACAGAAATACAAAAAAAATTATAACAGCCCAAAAATAATCTACGCACCCAAACAGTAAATACATAAGACATTCCTACCTCAAAAGGGGTTCTTTAGTAGCTTCTGAATGTAACAGGGCAGGAGCCATTCAGATCTTTAAGGGGATTATGCCTATATTATAAATGGCTGTTTTAACTTTATGTTTTGACAACTATTTCACAAAGAGGTCAAACCCCCAAAATATTATGGGTAGATTAGAAAGCAGTTAAGTGAGCCTGAACTTAACAGCAGAGACTTGGTCTCATTTTTGTCAAAATTTCAAGCATTAACAGTTAAAGGCCCTTTTGGAAAGTATAGGCAGGACAGAAATATAGTTCTTTACCCTAATCTGCATGATAAATATTTGGGATGATCCTGGTAGAAAAATTGCAAGAAGTAGAACTGCCAATCAGAAGATGACAAATCTAAGATTTATTCCAGCAAGCATCAGGTCCAGCTCTGACTCTGAGGAAGAATTCTGAGGAGAATGAGGTCACTTCAGAGGACTCTTTGGAGAGAATAGCAGGGAGACATCTGTGGCTGATTTGATTGTAGAGCCTGTAGAGTACTTGCAAGCAGCAGACAATGAGGTGCCTAGTCCACAACCTCCTCCCTGTCCAGGATAGGGTCTGTCCAGCTTCTTGCAAGGGAAGAGTCTTGCACCAGTGATTGTTTGCGCCTAATGGAGACTTTATTTTAGGGCTACCCCAGCTAGCAATTCTTCATTAGAATTAACCTCTGTTTGTTGCATCCCGGAATACTTCTTGTAGAAACTGTTCTTTGAAACCTATACCAGCTGATGAATTACGCTCCATAATTCTACGCTCTCTGGACTGTGCCCGGATGTTGTTTCTGCTCATTGCTTAAAACTCTGCTTACTAGGAATTGTCTGTAAATTTTCCAAGGTGTTTGGGACTATTTAAGACAAAGTATGCATCTGTGTACATATGCCGCCTGCTGCTCTTGTAATTACTCAACTAGAATAAAATCTTTGAACCATTCTGCTTTGTGTGCATGCTTGTCTATCACACAGGAGACAGGACAGCATGATAAAGTAACTGGAGGAGAGTAGATAGAAGGATAAATCTGACAGAAGCATACAGGCCTGTGAATATCTTCCCATAAAGGTAAAGGGATGAATATATAACAAAAATATAATTTGACTAATTTCAAATCCAGTAAATTAAAATTTGTTAATTTGATCAGTTGTCACACATTTAATATATTTCCCTTCTTTCAAATAAATAAATTATATTTGTTAGGAAACTTTAGGCATCAAAGGCTCTGTGGGAAGAGAGGTACACTCACCTGCTACGAAGGTGGCCCTTCCCCACTTAATTTGGTCCCATTCAAAACTTGTCTTCAGCCCATTTGGATTTCCCCATGTTTCTGTGTTACTATTATAGCAATAATAGGTGGTGTTTTTGTTACTTCCAGTACATTTTGTACATTACTGTACATTTTTTAAAAAGTTGAGACATGCTATTAGATTTGAGCTGACACAGCATGTGTTTTGTATATGGATAATAGATGATAGTATTTTGATAGAAACTGGAAGGAGGCAGCAAGAGCAGAGTAATTTACTTCTGACAAGAAGCACACTATCTGAGTTAAGTGGAAAGGCCCCGCAGAGGTCCACAATACCTTAAAATGCCTAATGAAACATGACAAGTATGTATTACATAGGTAGGCATGAGGCCATGTTACTTTTATCTGCATGGAATAATAAAAAACCAAGAGAGAGAGAAAAGAATTTTCTTTCAAATACACTCTTAATTGGTGACAGAGATCCCCCCAAAGGCCTGTTTCTCTTAACCATTTGGCAGTCTTCATAGAAACAAAGATATAGGGAACTTCCACATGTCTAGTCTGGTCATTGACCCTTCTAGCTCATTATTTTCTATAGCAGAAAATAACCTTTTTGAGACTTCACCACCAAATCACATACCAGGAACCACAATCAAAAGATGAGAATAATACAAAAACTACAATTTTACCACAACTCTCTTCTTCTTCTCTCCCTCACCCACCCACACATACATTTTTCCAGGGTTTCTTACCAAGATATAAACAAGTTTCTCTGGTTTAAAAGAAAAAGTTTAGGAAGAAAATCATGGAGTTGAGGTGCAGACATGGTTTTAAGATAGAATTGGAATGGAAGAATATTTCAATTCCCACTATGGACGAATAGCTACAGAAGCTGATGGAGTTGGCAGAAATGGCTAAATTGACTTTTTGATTAAAGAAAAGAATACAAGTAGTTTTGTTGCTACATGGAGACCACTTCTGGACTTTGTGCTTGAGGTGGGGAAAAAATAAAACTTTGATCTTGGGTTTTATGGATTAAATTGATTTGTTTTTATAGAAATGGCTAGCTTATATTATTATGGAAAAGTAAAAAGTTGTGTTTCAATGTTAATGTTTTATTTTACTGCAACAGAGGGAGTTGGAAGCCAACACTTTTTCTTTTCTCCCTTCCCCCCTCACTTCTCTTTCCCCTTCTTCCTCCCCTCCCCCACTGTGTCTTCCAATTTGCTTTCGCATTTTATTCTATAATCTAAATTAAAAAAAATTTAAGATAGAATTGCTTATTTAGTGGAACTGTCAGTCACTGGAAGCAAGAACAACATGCATAAAAGTTCACCGTAACTACTTTATTATTGTTTGCCTATACAGACAGTGTCTTGTCAGACTGTAGCAGACTCTGTATAATTTTACGATAATTTATATTGTACACAATCCTGACCCCTTGTCTGAGGGAAGAAGGGCAGTTAAGAAATAGAATAGAGATAGATACATAGGTAAATGATAGATAGATGATAGATAGATAGATAGATAGATAGATAGATAGATAGATAGATAGATAGATAGATAGACAGACAGACAGACAGACAGTGTCAGCCTTCAAGGTTTTCTTCCTTTGCTTTGCATCTTTCGGCTGTCATAAGTAACGGGGGGAAGAGGAGGGACATGATTATGGCAAGCGAGCTGGAAGTTTTAAAAAACAGAACTGTATATGTTGGGGGGAGGGAGATTCTTGCTTAGGCTTCTATCCTATGCTATGCACAACCGCAACTCTTTATCAAAATATGTCACGGTCAATGGACAGAGGCCTCATCACCACCTGGAGATGCCCACATGATGCTATACACAACTTTTAATTGGATGAGCCAATTGAACTATTGGGCGTGGGAATGTTGCCATCACTTTGTATATGTGATTTACGAAAATTGCACTGTCTATTACAAATCTCCTAAAAACCAAAGTGGAATTGAAACCGAAACCTAGTAAACCACTGGAGTGGTCCATGGAGTGCCAAGCTGCTTTTGAGAAGCTGAAGTGACTGTTTGCTGCTGAGCCAGTGCTCAAGCACCTGGACATGGACGCCCCTTTTGTAATCCAAGCCGATGCGAGCGACGTAGCAGTCAGGGTGGTATTACTACAAGCAAACGAGACGGGGAGTCTGCAACCATGTGCAAATACTTCCCGTAAACTAACTGAGACCAAAAGAAGATGGGCCATCTGGGAAAAAGAAGCTTTTGCAGTTCGCTGGGCTCTGTTAACCTGGAGGCATTTTCTAAAAGGGGAAAAACACCCTTTTGAGGTGTGGACGGATCATAAAAATTTGGAAGCTTTAAAAACGCCTCGGAAACTGTTTCCCAAGAAAGTTTGCTGGGCGCAGTACTTCAAACGCTTTAATTTTTCATTGAAGTACATTCCAGGGGGGAAGAGCTTCATGGCGGATGCTTTATCTTGATTACCTCAATATAATAGTGCCTGCTCAGAAGTGGTCTGGCCTATTGTCCCCACCAAACAGTTGATGGCTCCAGTAGTTACCAGAGCCCAGAAAAAGAAGGAAATTGAATTATCAAATGATTTATCTTCCCAATTGAAAGAAGCTCTGAAACTTGATGATTGGTTCTTGGCTCACTCAAATAACTGTACCATTAGACATGGATTGGCATGGGTGGGGGCCAAATTATATGTTCCAGAAAAGTTGAGAAACCAAATATTACAGCAAGCTCATGACTCTAAAGTTGCTGGACATTTTGGATTCATGAAAACCTTACACTTGGCTAAAAGGCAATTTTGGTGGCCTACCTTGAAAAAAGACATAGAGGCTTATGTGGCTGGTTGTCCTATCTGTGCCTTAGCCAAATGGCCACCTGGTAAACCAGCGGGCTTGCTACAAAATGTGGCTAGGCCAACTGCCCCGTGGAAAGAAATTTCTATGGATTTTATAGTGGAATTACTTGAAAGTCGGGGGAATACAGTTATTTGTGTAGTAACAGATTTGTTTTCCAAACAGGTACACTTCATACCGTGTGCAAAGATCCCATATGTGAAAACCTTGGCTAAACTGTTTATTTTACATATCTACAGGTTACATGGTGTTCCTGAACGCATAATCTCAGATAGGGGTGTCCAGTTTACCTCAAACTTTTGGAAGGAGTTCCTGAAGTTATAGGGCTCTGCCCAAGGCTTAAGCTGCACCTACCACCCACAAACCAATGGGGCTTGTGAGAGAGCTAATTCTGTATTGGAACAGTATCTTAGATGTTGTATAAATTATCAGCAAGATGATTGGGCTGACCTATTGCCATTCACTGAGGTGGCATATAACAATTTGGTACACAGTAGTACTGGGTTTACTCCATTTAAAGTGGCTTTGGGACAAGACTTTGTACCTATACCTGAGCTTCCACAGGAGAAACCTAACATCCAGTCACTGAATGAGTGGATAACCCAACCCAAAGCTTGGACCTAAGTATGTTGGACCTTTTCCAGTTGAACGAATTGTGAATCCTGTGGCAGTCCAACTGCAATTACCAAAAACCCTCTGACAAATCCACCCTGCCTTCCATGTTAGTTTGTTAAAACCTGAACATACCTGAGACCAGCTCAGGTCAATCCCCCCGTGCCTTTGCTAATTGAAGGTGAACAACATTTTGAAGTTAAAGAAATCTTGGATTCTAGGAAACAAAGGAGTCGACTCCAATATTTAGTGGTTTGGAAACATTTTCCTCCTACCCATTCCGAATGGGTAAATGAGAAGTATGTTAGAGCTCTTAAGCTTGTCAAGGCATTTCATATGAAATATAGTGATAAACCCTGAACTTTAGTATTATGATGTTATATGTATATTATTCTTTTATCTTTTATTCTTTCTCTTTTTGAGGACTAACGCCTCTTTTTCGGGGGGGGGCGAATGTCAGCCTTCAAGATTTTCTTCCTTTGCTTTGCTTCTTTTGGCTGTTATAAGTAATGGGGGGAGAAGGGGGGATGTGATTATGGGAAGTGAGCTGGAGGTTTTAAAAAAACAGAACTGTATAAGTTGGTGGGGGAGATTCTTGCTTAGGCTTCTATCCTATGATATGCGCAACTGCAACTCTTTATCAAAATATGTCAAGGTCAACGGACAGAGGCCTCATCACCACCTGGAGATGCCCACATGATGCTATACACAACTGGATGAGCCAATTGAACTATTGGGCATGGGAACGTTGCCATCACTTTGTATATGTGATTTATGCGCTTATTTTCTCAGATTCAAAATTCTTTTGTTGCTACCACTTGATTTCGAGTAAAATATATCTTTTCTCTAATTAATGGAATCTAAGTATTTCTTTCTTGGATTTTGAATGGAGCACCATCTGACAGATAGATAGATAGATAGATAGATAGATAGATAGATAGATAGATAGATAGATAGATAGATAGATAGGAGGGAGGGGAAAAGGGGAGAAAGAGATCTGCTGTGAATAATTTAGGGAGGACCCTTTCTGTGCTGCTTCTTGTATAACAACTCAAGGCTGATGTTTCTCTTTACTCCCCACTTCTGTAACTCAATACGAGATTCTACCACAGGAACTTACATTGTCTCTGATAGTACCTTAAATTATCTCATACCAAGAAAAAAAATAATCCACATTTTCATGTAGTCTTTCAGACATAAAGGGACAATTGCCTGGCTTTCATTGGAAAAGGAATATGAAGAGTCTTTGTTTCTTATTCTAATGTTGATTGCTACAGTAAGATTAGTTTGGTGATTAGGTTGTCACTTGAGTCATTTGTCCCACGAACCATAATTGTTTAGGGCTTTAATTGGTGTCAGAAGCATAGTAGGTCCCTTTTTCTTAAGACTTGCCTAACTTGCTTTATGTGAATTTATCATGAATGTTTTCAATTCTCTCTTCCAAAAATTGGAGAAATGCATAATAAACAAAGGTGTGGGAAATTTCTAAAGAATTAGTCTGCAAGTTCACCGTTATCTAATGTCCAAACATTTGTCATTTTAAGCAGTCCACAGGATAGATGCCAATAGTTGACATGTGCTTGTTTCAAAAGAAATAGGGATGAACTTATGAAATTAATATTAAAAAAGAGAGGGGAAAAATTCAGAAATTATATTTCATTGAATGATGCTATTTAGAATTTATAATCCAAATATTTAAAAGCCCTTCTTATTAAGGATAAAGGGACGCTCTCTTTTTGCTTTCATGTTTGCTTTAAGACATATATCTATGACATGATTTTTTTTTTTTAGTTTTGCTATCTGGGATAGTGTTTCCCAGTGTCCATAATTACTTGTACAGTAGTTACCAGAAAACTGCATGTTTTTGAATGTTATTAGACTATATATTAGAATTAAGCAATGAAATGCAGTCACTCAGTTAAAGCAAGCCATTTCAGTCCTATAACTGTTTATGCTATAAACATTAATTGCTCATCTTTAACTTCATTTTATCAAGTACACATTCCTAGTTTGATCTAAAAATATAGACACTGCCTGATGTTCTGGACATTTAACTGTATGCATTAGTGAATATTTCACACAAATCACTGTCCAGTTGTTAAAGTTGAAGTTCAGATGCATGAATCTGAAACTAAAGTTGATCAAATTTTAGACCTTTCCTTTCAATCATAAAAGAATCCCACTGAGGAATGTAATGCCCTAAGTTTTTAGACGCCACACAATTTAAAACAAGAACTGTCGCTGACCGGCACTTAAGAAATAGCCTTGGAGCTGGACAGAAAGTGACTGATGATATTGCAGAAAGTTCTTTTGTTCAAGGTACTAAACTTTGAAATAGAAGTTTCTGTTGATAGAAAATTATATGTATTACATTATTTCAATCCAGTGTTACAAAAAGAGAATTTTGCCACTTGGATGGTCACTTTTTGCTTTTAGTAGTTCAATCTCCTCTCTCCCTCCTCTCTCTTCATATAGTATTTTTATACTCCACAATCTGTGGAAATTCTCACGAGTTGACATGTATAAAAACATAAACTGAATACCAATTACAAGATTTAAAAAAAGATTGTTAAAAAATAAATAAAAAGATACAATAGATGCAAATTGTAGGAGGACAGCATATTTGTCTATTATAGCAAAAATAATAATAATATGATAGCAACTTTTCCAACTAACAAAATTTATTCAGAAGCTTTCATTAGTTGCAGTTCACTTCATCATAGAGTGGCTAAAGGGATATAAATAATTGGATGAGGGAAGAAGGCAGCAGGGGTGGGTGGGTGGAGAAGATAAAAGTTATGTGAGACAGACTACATTACAGATGAGAGTTATATATCTCATATATATATAATACAAATACCTTTTCAATTAACACATGAACATGCATTGTGTTTGTTGAGGCCTTCTCAGATTGCCTGAAACCTTTCAGTGTATATGAATTCAACTATTTCTTGTTCAATGGAGCTTTAACATCTGCAATGTCACTTTAAGAACTGCCATGATTGTCCTGGGAGGTTAAAATCTCTGATATTACTTGGTCCTTGTTTTGAATCTTAATGTCAAATATGTGCCCATTAATTCTTTTGCACAAAGTTTGTCCCATTTATCCCATGTAGAATCCAGAGGATCATTACTGCATATGCTGGCATAAATCACATCCTTTAGTTTTGTGTATATACCTGTTGGTGTGCTCTTGTGTAGGTGCTGATAGTGTAGATGGGGGAGCAATCTACACCAATAGCAGAGTCTGGGTTATTATAGAGTCTGGTTCTGGGACAGAGACATATAACAGGGTATTATCAGCTTACTGGTGATCCTTCATCCCAGGGCAAGTAGTGTCCACAGCATGGTCATCAAAGCCTTGAAACTTGCATGCACATACAATAAGTACAATATAAAGTACAGTAGGGTTTATTTGTTTTTTTCATTTGACTTAAGAGGCTCTAAGTTCATCCACTCAGCAACATAATGGGCTTTTCTACCACTCCTGAGACAAGGAAGTGTGTTGATACTGGAAATGCTACATATAGACTACTCTAGCCATGCCTTGGCAACAAGTGCAGTCATTGCTGTTGTCATATACAGTTGACTATTGGATAGCTTTGGTAGTGACTGGCAAGTCACAATCTATTGCTTCCCAAGACCAGTGAATTCTGGGAAGGCAAATCCTGTAAAATTAGCTGGAGCTAATAAATTATGGATGGACTTTTAAATACATATTTAAAATATTTATTCGGTTGATTGATATGGCTGTATATCTTGCTGTAGCAAATCTGGGTGGCTCACCTAGGGTTAAATACTTGATACAAATGAACAACAGTTTGTAGTTTGTTCATTTGTATCAAGTATTGTTCCATGTGACTAATAACTCATGGTTTTAAAGCCTCCTGAAATTCTAGCAAGGTCAAAGTCAAATGAATTGGGGGATAGGGTGGAAGTTGGGGGAAGGCATGACATGACAGAGGAAGGCATGACAGTAGTGAGATGACAGAAGGGGTCTGTTCCCTGGATGTTGCTAGATGATGGAGCCCAAAGCATGCCTTTCCTGTCTGACCTCATGAAATGTAGGAAAGTTCTACCCATAGGAATATAAACCTTTGGAGGTAGAACTTTTGTGAAGAACTTTCCATAATTTCAAGCACTCCCTCCTTTGCCCCAAGAGAAAGACAGGTCTTCCTTTCATTCCAGAACAGCAATTTCCTCCATGTTCCACCAATTTCAATCTCTCATGCCCTCCAACCTACACACTTTCCTCCTTTGCAGATATTATGTGGCAGGTGGAGGAAAGGATGAAGCCCACTAGTATGTGAGTGTCATCTAGGCTGCATCAGTCCAAACCAGCCTGAGTTGCCTTAGTTTTAGTTTCATCCAGAGGATCCCATGATTTAGGTGGATCTGGATTTTTTCTCCCTCATCTCTCTTTTTCTTTATTCTCTGCCTCTTTGGAGGATTGGCAACATTGCAAGCAGCCCATCTAAGCTGCTTAAGACATGTGTTGACAATGATATTCCATTATTCAAACAACCATTCCTCATGCACCTATCTCTTTTTTTCTTCCTATTACCACCCTGGCAGTCCTCCTTTCCTTGACTACTGCCACCCAACATGCAGAGCATAGCACTCCAAAGTCCTTGGTGATGTTTGTGCTCTGTTTATTAACCCCACTCCTCCTACCACTAAAGACGTTACTTAGTCTGTCAATGAAATGTCTGCAAGTGAACAATTGAGATCAGAGAGCATCGATGACTCCACAGTTCAACTCAAGCTGCATATATTTATTTTATTTGTTTGTTTGTCAAGTATGTATGAGAAAACAGGTATGTATGAACATAACATATAAACATAATATATAAACAGGTATAAGTATATACCTAATAAATGAGTACAAATAAATGGATAAATGTGAACAGTGGAACAGGGATGGTAGGCATGCTGGTGCACTTATGCACGCCCCCTTATAGACCTCTTAGGAATGGAGTGAGACAATTTAAGGTTAAAGGGTTTGGAGGATGTAATACAGTAATGAGTTCCAGGTATTGACCACTTGTATTTTCTGCAATTAAGTTTGCAGCAGTTTACTTTGAGTTTGTATCTATTGTTTGCCTGTGTATTATTGCAGTTGAAGCTGAAGTAGCCATTGACAGGTAGGTCGTTGTAGCATATTATATATATACTCTTTTATGGGCATGGCATTGCAGGGGACCAGGAAGACCACTTCTGCAGCAAGCCTGGTGGGACTAGCAGATTACAGATTTCTTAGAGTTTTTAATCCATATCTGGGTAGGAGGTCTGGTGTTTATTCAATGCCAATATAGCTAAAGCCAGCTTTTGGGCTGCATCTGTGGAGGTCTGGTGATGAGATGAGGCCATGTTGAATATGTGATGGGCCTAGTTTATTAATTAAATTTGTATTTCACTATCTGCAGATATGCATCCATGAAAGCGGTGAAGTCATTTATTAGGGGCTAAACAAATGCTTACATAAATTTGGATAATGCCACTCATAAATTAATAACCTCACTGCAAGTTTATTTATTCTTGGAAATGTAGAAATGATTCACAGAAGAGCACGCTAACAAACTTCTTTGAATATTGGTATCAAGAACTGCATTCTCTTACCTGCTATAGCACTAATGAAATTAAATCATCCAGAACCTTTGTTATTAAGCCACTGACTTCCGTCATATGGGAATAAACAGAGATTTATTGAACTGTGGTGCAAAATTCAATATTACCAGGAAGAATATATTATAAAAGTGACAGTACACATAGCTACCATCACAGCAGTAAGTTTAATAATTAAGCCAATGGGATTTGCTTTCAGTCAAGGGGAGTAGGGCATTTAGAGCTTTGGCCCTGGAGTTTGTAGCCAACCTAGCTCAAAATCAGCAAAAGCAAATTTTGGAGGCTGCTTGGCAGAGCTCAAATTCCTAAATCCTGACATGAACAATTTCAGGACAGAAAGATTTTTCTACTGTATGTGATCAAGTCACTATTTTGTGTTTCCTGTCAGAAAACAGGAATGGAATTCTGCTTAGAAATAGTTAGAGTCTATTCCCTTGGCCAGTCACAAACACCTGGAAAGTCTGGATTAGTGACTTAGCCGCTTACTGTACTGAACGTTTGGCAGTTCCCTAACTTTAAAAAAAGAACAAAGAACATTTTCATTTTTCTGATCTCTTAAAAATCTGTTCATAAACCACTGAGAAAAAATTCACATTTTTGTTCTTAAACTTTGCCCTTTCCTGATATGGCAACTCTATAAACACAGTCACTGGGTTAGTGCCTACCCTAAGAAGCCTTAATAGTGTGAAAACAGCTACACAGAAATTACTTTGTGACTTTTTTACTGAGATATCAGAAAAGAATGTGCAAATCAGCCCCCAAAATCAACACTGCTTCTCATTTTAAATCAGTGATATAAATACAGATACACAAACACATGCTTTGAGGAAAAGATCTCATCCTTCTGTGTACTTCACCAACCAGTCTGGCCATAATTACATCCAGGGGTGGGATGTTACCGGTTTGGCCCAGTTCTATAGAACCTGTAGCTGCAAAGAGCAGCTACACCGAACCGATTCGGTGTTTGGCCCACCCACCTGCCTGGGCTCCAGGCTGTCCTTTATTCCCTGCTTTTCCCTCCTCAGCTGCTTTGCACAGCACAGCTGAGCTTGAAAAAGCAGGAAACAAGAGGATTTTCAAATGCTGCGCACCCGAGCGCAGTGCTTGTCAGCTGTTTTCTTGCAAACGATGCACACACAATTGTCCCCAGTTCAGAGAACCAGCAAATCGCTCCACTGGCTGGCCCCACCCTTCCCCACCCACTCACTCCTTACCTGGCATGAGAGCCATCCAACTGGCCTGGTTCAGTAAGTTGCTATTTTTCAAGGAAACAGTCGGTCCACTAAAGAGAGAAGACAGCAAGGAAGTAACAGGCAACAGAGAGAAAGCAGAACTGCTTAACTCATTCTTTGCATCGATCTTCACGCAAAAAGAAACTATAGCTCAACCCACCAAAAGCATAACTGGAAAAGACAGACCAGAAATAAAAGTTAAAATAAGCAAAAAAATAGTAAGAGAACACCTGTCTGATCTTGATGAAAACAAATCACCGGGGCCTGATGGATTACATCCCAGAGTTTTAAAGGAGCTGGCAGAGGTCATCTCAGAACCTCTGTACCACATCTTTCAAAAATCCTGGAGCACCGGGGAACTACCAGAGGACTGGAAAAGAGCTGAGGTGGTTCCCATCTTCAAAAAAGGAAAAAAACAGACCCAGGAAACTATAGACCAATAAGCCTAACATCAATACCTGGGAAGATACTGAAAAAGATAATTTTAAAAAACAGATCTGCCAGCATCTAGAAACAAGTAAAGTAATAACTAGCAGTCAGCACAGGTTTGTTAAGAATAGATCATGCCAAACCAATTTTATTTCACACAGTGACTAAATTAGTAGACCAGTAAAATACTGTGGACATAATATATTTAGATTTCAGCAAAGCATTCAACAAAGTAGACCACAACCTACTTCTTAGTAAGCTAGAAAAAAGTGGAATAGATAGCACCACCACCAGATGGACTCGCAACTGGCTGGCAAACCGTACTCAATGAGTAGTCCTTAATGGGTCTAAATCTACATTGAGGGAAGTAAGCAGTGGGGTGCCACAAGGTTCCGTCTTAGGCCCAGTACTCTTCAATAGCTTCATTAACGACTTAGATGAGGGAATAGAAGGGAAACTTACCAAATTTGCAGATGATACTAAGCTGGCAGGAATAGCTAAAACCCAAGAAGATAGGCTCAAGTTCCAGATGGATCTTGACAGACTAGAACACTGGGCCATATCTAACAAGATGAAATTCAATGTAGAGAAAAGTAAAGTTCTACACTTAGGCAAGAAAAATCAAAAGTACACATATAGACTGGGTGAAACCAGGCTCAATAGCAGTAACAGTGAGAGGGATCTTGGAGTCCTAGTGGACAACCAGCTAAATATGAGCCAGCAGTGTGCAGCAGCAGCTAAAAAAGCTAATGCAATCCTAAATTGTATTAACAGAGGGATACAATCAAGATCAAGGGAAGCACTAATACCACTCTATAAAGCCTTAGTAAGACCACACCTAGAGTACTGCATTTCAGTTTTGTTCACCACATTATAAAAAAGATGTTGAGACTCTAGAAAAAGTACAGAGAAGAGCAACTTGGATGATTAGGGGACTGGAGACTAAAACATATGAAGAATGGTTGCAGGAACTGGGCTTGGCTAATCTAGTAAAGAGAAGGACCAAGGGAGACATGATAGAGGTCTTCCAATATTTGAGGGGCTGCCACAGGGAGGAAGGGGTCAAGCTATTTTCTAAAGTGCCTGTAGGCCAGACAAAGAATAATGGATGGAAACTGATCAAGGAGAGATTTAACCTGGAAATAAGGAGAAACTTTCTGACAGTGAGAACAATCAACCAATGGAATAGTTTGCCCTTGGAAGTTGTGGGAGTGCCATCACTGGAGACTTTCAAGAAGAAAACTGTCATTTGTCAGAAATGGTGTAGGGTCTCCCACTTGGGCGGGGGGTTGGACTAGATGACCTACAAGGTCCCTTCCAACTCTGATTATCTGTTAAATCTGTTAAATTAGGCCACACCCACAGAACCGGTTTTTAAGAAATTTGAATCCCACTCCTGTTTATATCTGTATCTATGACTGCCTTTGGGTCTTTCCCGACTGAAACAGAAAAAAATTCTGACTGATAGCAGAGTGCTGCTTTTGTGTAATGTACAGCCAGTCCAAACCTTTGATTATTAAATTAGTGTTATTAATGCATACAATTTAATCCTTTAAAGAATATGCCCCTATTAAAAAAATAAGCATTCCACAAAGCAAAGGGCTGTCAGTTTGAAATGTTATGTAAATCTATACAGGGAATATTTCTGCTCCCTTTACACTCCATTGCACACCTATTATGGGGTCTCAAAAAGAAAGATCATTTTTCAAGCCATAAAATTATGAGCCTATTTTACACTCAGTGTCCAAGAAAACTGATTGCTAATGTACAGTATACCTACCCTTGTTTTCATTCATAAGTAGATACCACACGTACTGTTTTGGACATTCAGCTACTCTTTCACTGAGACAAAACAACAGGCATCAAAGTACGTTTGAAATCTGGTCAACTCAAACCTCCCCTTTCTTTAGCGTCATGCAGTAGTTTATATCTAATTCTTGATGGGGGTATTCTTTGTCATATGAACTTGGAAATATCCCTGTGCCATTGTTTAAATGGAGTGTCAATTCTAAATATCAGTAAAGTCTGATATAAAAATAACATCTTTGAAAAAACATTCATCTTAATTACAAAAATTCTACCCAGTAAAGATAATTGCAAATTATTCCAACTTAGTAAGTCTTTTGTGATACCATTCCATAAATTAAAAGTTTGAAATAATTTAAAATTTGTATTTGTTGATGTAAACCCAAGATATTTCATCTTTTTCTCCACCTTGAAACCCAGCTTTTTTGTCAATATTTCATAAGCCTGAAAAACCATATTCTTGACGAGAATTTTATTTTCTGTTTATTTATTTTGAAGTCCCTTGAAGCTCTGGTTTCTTTTCAGATCATATAAAACTTTTGCCGTTTTACCTATGTCTTACCTATGTCCTATGTCATTTTTAATTCTGGTTTCACCATTCATTCTGCCCCATTGAATCCTTAGAAAATGTCTAGTAAGTAGAATTTCTCTAATTTCAGATAAACATGAGAGCAATACATCCCTTGAGTCCTCCTAACCAGGTTGTATTGTTGAATTCCTTGATAGTCACAGTCTGATATGTAAGAACCAGAATCTGAGAATCTGAATGGGATGAGACAAAGATATTCAGTTAGAAAAACGGATAAAATGGAGCATGAGATGAGGGATACATAGATGAAGCAACGGAATAAACTTTAGAGCAGAAAATCATCCAACAACAACCTGCCATTCTCTGCATTGATTCTAGATTCTTACTCTGAATTTTTACTCTTCCATCAAGAGAACTGAAATGTAGAGCCAGTTTGGTCTAGTGATTAATGCACTGGGCTAGAAAACAAGAGACCATAAGTTCAAGTCCTACCTTGGCCATGAAAACTAGCTGGATGACCTTGGGCCAGTCACTCTCTTTGAGCCAACTCACCTCATTAAAGTTGATGTTGTGGGGAAAAATAGGAGGTGGGTATGTTCACCGCAGAGGTGGTATTCAGCAGGTTCTGACCAGTTCTGGAGAACTGGTAGCAGAAATTTTGAGTAATTCAGAGAACCGGCAAATACCACCTCTGACTGGAGATTTTACAGTATCCTTCCCCTGCCACACCCACCAAGCCACGCCCAGAGAACCGGTAATAAAAAAAAATTGAATCCCACCACTGTTCACAGTCTTGAGTTATTTGTAATAAAGGCAGAATATAAATAAATAAATAAATGTTTCTACTGATTGAATTTACTTCCTCTTCTGTTCAGTTTGTACCCATATAACCCAGTAGTTGAAGTTTATTGTCTACAAGTAGCATTAATTTTAGGTCTAGTGTTCTCTCTAGATATATCTGTATTCTATAGGGTTATAACTCAGTCAGTCTTTGTCGATACATGCACCTTCCTGCATAGTATTCCTAATGCTGATATGTCTGGACTAATAACTGTTGATATAGACGAGATTTTATTTATTGCTGTCCTTATCTATCTTATCTATAGCTGTTGTCTAGTAGAAGCATTCTGATGTTTGATCTTTAAAGAAATGTGTCTCTATGGGCATCTGTACTTCGCTGGTTTTTATCAATCCAAGGCACTCTATGAGATCTGTCATTTTTCTCTTTCTTCCTCTTTCTTCTCTTTCAATCCAGTTTCTAAGGTACGGAGAGGTTTCATCCAGTTGTTTTATCTCTTTCCGCTTATTTTTTAATTCCCTTTCCTTTCCCTTTTAACCTTTTTTAATCTCAAGATCTATAAATCATATTTAGTTTAGTTTTCTTTATTGTCATTGCATCTTGTACAAACGAAATCAAACACCATCTTCAGTGCCATCTTCAGTTCACCATCTTCATATAACCATAGGGCTGAAAGGGACCTTGAAAGTCTTCTAGACCAACCCCCCCACCCCCCACCCAGGACAGGAGTCTTTTGTCCATTCCCAGCAAATGTCTGTCCAAGGTTTATTTTTGAAAAGCTCCAGTAATAAAGAACCCACAACATTTTCTTCTTTCAACAAAAAGCCATATAAAGTTGCCAATCTTTCAAAAAGATGTTTCCCATATTTTCTCGGACCAAACTGGTCAACTTTGCCACTGCCATAAGATAGATAGATAAAAGATAGATAGATAGATAGATAGATAGATAGATAGATAGATAGATAGATAGATAGATGATAGATTTTCCACTATGGTTATTTCTTTCATTTTTGTGCATACAGTAATTTTGCCATATATGCAAAAATGAATTCCCATATTTCTTTTCTAATTCAGCATCCAGGAGATCCAATTCTGGTTTCATTGTCATTGGATTTGTACTCAAAATTTCGTTATTGTTTTATAGGTCCACTATGTACAATAGAAGGTCCCCGCTTCCGTTTCACATTTCCAACACTGGTTTGATATTCCTTTATACATTTGAGAAATTGTGTTTTATTCTTGTGTAGAGAGTCAGTCTTTTCTCTAGCTAGTTGTAGCCACTTGCCTTGTCAGTATGTTGCAGTCCTTCTATTTGTTGTTTTGTGGAAGGACTTATTTTCTTATCTTCTTTGATAAATGAAGAATCCTTGGTGCTCTCTGAGCTTACTTGTTTTCTTGAGATGTTTCATTACCCAAACTACGTAACATCATCAGTGACTAGCACTGATGATATTACCTAGCTTGAGTAATGAAATATTTGCAAAAAAAAAAAAAAAAACAGGCAAAGAGCACCAAGGACTCCTCATGTCAACACTGAGCTACAGATATTCTCTTTTATTACTCTTTGATAAATAGTGTAAGTGTAAATAGTGTTTTAGCATCTTACTGTTGGTTGAAGCTCTCTGATTCTAGTTGCTGTGCAGTTATTTCTGAATATTGTCTTCAAGAAACAAGGATCATAGTTTCTTCCTGCTTTGGATGCTGCTCCACTGATTCCCTAATTGGGATCTTTAAATGAAGCCCTGATATTTTTTCCACTGTTTGGCTATTGTCATTCATCAAAATAATCTACCATCTGTGTGTTTACAGTCCACAGTAGCAGGCTCAAAAATCCTGAATTCCTGGTTTTATTTATTCATATAGCGTATTATTATAGCTTTTCCAAAATATCTCCTTTTCTGTTAAATGGGTAAGTTAAAACATGCTTTTTTAAAAAAAAATCATCAATAAATTTCAGGAAATAAGATTTTCAGGAATGTGAGTTAAAAATCCACATCAATCTGAATGAATCCTATGTATTTCTACTAACTACCATGAGACAGTAAATGGTCCAAGTCAAATTTGCCTTAACACATTTGTTTTAATGTGTTTTTATAAGGTTTTATTTTCAATTCCTTAGTCATGCCTTTCATAGTCTATATTTCTGTGCCCTAATCTCGTGTGCCAGAGTTTCATGCAGTCACTGTATGAACACTTTTTTAGACTGTATGATTTCTCAGATGTATGTTGTATATAGAAAATTCTGTCCCAGTGTTGCTTTTAGGAAAAATTGGTTGTCAGGAAAAAACAAACAGTAGCTTTATATACATGACTGAATGTAAACTAATACTCAGAAAACTGATTTCCAAGCATGGTATTTATATACAGTATTATATAGATACATAAATATTATAAAATATATACATTTGTGTCTTACTAATTTTACAAATGAAAGGTCCTTTTCCTGTTTCCTCTGCTTCTACAGTTTCTCCACCTGCAAAGTGTGCAGGTTCTTTAAAACTCCTAATTAATTCAGCAGAATAATTATTGAAATAGTGGGCGGTTGCATCACTGTGCAGATGAATTTGACTCAGCTGACTTTTATTAAGATTTATTCCACAGTTTTTCTCTCTCTATCAATAGGTGGTTTGGCTTTGCTCCCCAAGCTCCTTTTTCTCTTTTTCTTTTGTCATCACCTGCCTTGTCGCCGGTGACTGATTCTCTGGCATTTGCCTCTTGTATTTAATCCCTCCGACGGTTATGAGTTTGACAACTCCAGGCAGCTTTCTTTCAGATGCAAATTAGGTCTGGAAGAGAAGCATTACCTGCCTGCTAATTTTAAATTTATTTATTTTTCAACTTTCAAAACCTATTCCTTCTTGGTCTATTTCATTTTCTGCTTGCTTTCTGAGATTATATTCTAGTACTGTAAATGTTCTTGAAGAAAACTCAAGTTGCCTTTTATTTAAAGAATATTAATAATCATCTAATATTTTGTTAAGAATGCAACTCCTTTAGCTACTTTTGGTAAAGTTACGTTTTGGCTTTTGGATTGCTTTAAAATGTACAAAAAGTAACCTATTGAGCTGACAATTCATTTTCAGCTTTAGATTTTTGTTCCATACTTGCAATATTAAACATAGTTGAAAAGTCATACAGTGCTGCTTTGCTGAAATAAACCTTGTAATTTATTCCAAACATCTTTGAATTCATGTCCCCATTGTGAATCTGTAGTGAATCACTTACATTCTGATTTAAAATATCTTATGGCTTCTCTGTTTGCAGAAGCCCATTCTTCTTCTTTTTTGGTTTTTATTGGCCATTGTTCTTTTTGAATATGTATAAACCTAATGGTATCAGCAACTTTTTCACCGGAAGGGATGATCCTGTATGGATTCTGTCATTCAGTATCTTAGTAGAGTCTGCTTTCTTTGCTAGATCATAGATGACCATCATACCTGATAAATTTGCTCTTTTTTTTAACAAAATCACATCCTTCTCCTTCTTTAAATCTTTATATATATATCTCTCTCTTTGGGCCCATAACCCTTTATCAGACAGCAGAAACAATGCACAGAGAGATAAATATTAATATTAGGAACATAACTTTTATCAGAAAGTTGTTTTGATGCTGGTGCTTATGTGAATGAAAAATAAAGCAAGTTAATAGTGGTAGCATGGGATACTGAAGTCTGTTTGCAGCTAAGAGTCATATGGAAATTGAATCAGGAGAATACCTGGACTGCAAGGGTCAAAAGAGAAAAAAAGGGGGAACGAGTTCTGAGAATATAAGTGTTTTGGATAAGGAAACAAGTGAGGGATCCTTGGGCTCTCTGAGCTTCCTTGTTTTCTTGCAGATGTTTCATTACCCAAACTAGGTAACATCATCAAGGCTAGCTAAGAAAAGAAGTGCAAAGCTAAATTCTTGTTGCCCTAGAGCAGTATTTTTCAAACTTGCCAATTTTAAGGAGTGTGGACTTTAACTCCCAGTTCTGAGAGTTGAAGTGCATAAATCATAAAGTTGCCAAGTTTGAGAACTTATTGTAGAGGTCAATAGGCTTAGAGGTGCAAAATCCCCTCCATGCAAGATTTAATTTTAAGCTATTTTATTGCATTAGCTAATTTAAGAGCCTTGGTGGTGCAGTGGTTAGAATGCAATACTGCAGGCTATTTCTACTGATTGCTGGCTGCCAGCAGTTCGGCAGTTCGAATCTCACCAGCTCAAGGTTGACTCAACCTTCCATCCTTCCTCTGTAAACCGCTTGGAGCAAGCTGTAAAAGCACTATGAAGCAGCATATAAGTCTAAGTTAAGCTATTAAGTGCTATTAATTTTTACATGAATCTGCTACCTGCCTACATATCAGTTTTGCTCCTGAGTCTGAAAAAAAGTACCTCCTGGTAATGGTCTGTGCCATTCATACAGTGGCTTTCAGTATGCTCCTTTCCCAGTCCTCCAGACTGCTCCTCTACCACATAGGGAAAGCTTTTAGTAGCTGCTATGGTGAACAAGAACTCAGAGAATTGAAGAGCTAATTACAGGATGGAAATCAGCAGCATCTGAAAGTGAAAATTGGTTATTTAATTAAAATTTACCCACTTTTTAAATTTATTTTAAATTTAAATTTATTTATTTGGTCAGCAGCAATAAAAGGTCAAATATTGAATATATTTATCTGGAAATTTATTATTGAAAATAATTGCATGAGACAAAGACAAGAGGCAAGACTGTTTTTCATTCCTGAAAAGCAAATTACAATCACATGGAACAAAGTATGGTCTTTAAATACCTAAGAATTATTTTCCAAGCGTCTTCCCCCAGGAAGGCAGTGGGGGGTGTCATCACTGATGGAGCCATAAGGTTGCTAACACAGTTCTGTGTTTTGTTGGAAGCAGTTGCCAATGATATCTGTGCCACTATTAATATCTGCAAAACTAAAGTGATAAGTTTCTTGCCTTATGGGACCTATATAGTTGCACAGTTTATTATTTATTAATCAAATTGATATACAAGCACAGTAGTCCTCATTTAGCCACCAGTCGTGTGGAACTATTTGAAATTACAAGGGATGCCCCGAGAAGGTATTACAACTTGATTTTGAAGTTCCAACAGCTATAATCCCCACAATCTTGTGACTGTATTTTGGGCACTTGGCAACTGGCTTGCATTTTCAGCCTTTGCAGTATTTGACAGTCTCATGATTTTAGATTTTATTTTATTTTTTTGCTGGTTTCTGACATTTACTTCTTATTTGTGACAAAAAAAATTGGCCATTGGATAAAACAGATTTACTTAATGATCACTTAACGTATGGTGTTTGCTACCAGCCGTAGCATTTGCTTACCAACAATTGCCAAAAAGGTAGAATAGGGCACGATTTTGCGGTGACCCACTTAATCATTACAATGACTTATAACTGTAAATCCAGACTTAATTATGGTCATATGATGAGGCCTACCTTTAGCTTCCCATGTTACTAAAAGTGACTCTGTGCACAACAATAATAGATAAACCAAAAAAACCATAACAAACAGTAAATACAAATCCAGATAAAACAATGTAAAATTTTAAGAGCTATATTCCAGATTTCTTGGTTTGTTGCTACAGTATTTATTACCTTTGGAATCTGGACTGATTCTGCATGTAAGGATTGCTGGCTCAGATTCTTCCCCATCCCTTTCTCTTAAGATTTCATATCCTTAACATTACGGGACAGCTATCAATCAGACTGGAAAATGAACTGATTTAGATCTTGAAAGGTATGACATTTCAATCCAGTATTTAGTCTCACTAGGGAAGATACATGCCAGTTCAGATCAAAAACCGGACTCCAATCTTCCAAATGATCAGTTTTATCCTGATACCTTCATTTCTTCCTTCAGGAATAGGGCCACTCTTTCTCTTTTTCATGCAAGCCTTTTATTCTCTATGTCTGGATATTCTACAGTACTAGAGATTACATACAAGGGTTGGAACCCTGGGGGGAAAGAAAATATTTAAAGATGAAACAGTTAAGATAAGAAAACATATTGCTAACATAGGAATAGGAACATAGAAATCGAACACGGAGATAGAAATGTATAGATCAAATAAGGATACAGTAGAACTAGAACAATAGTAAGTTTATAGTAATAAGAAGAGAATAGGACTAGATAAGAGTTTAACTTTGTGGAATAAAACATTTTTGGTGGGAAAAACAAACAGTCTTTGTGTGTGGCTTCTGCAAAGTATTAAGAAAAACCCTAACTAGGCCACAAGTCACAAGTTCCAAGACATAATCTGGTGAAACAAATCCTTCACATTCAGGTAAATGCCAAAGATTTTTCTGCTGGCTTTCATCAGGACTCAGTGGAATATTCCTTCAGTCTCAGTGAATGAACTTCATGAATACAACTGTCACCACAATGGATACTAGACTTCTATCTTGTTGAAAAGGGCAAAACTTCATTCTCAGATGGACAGTGCATGTACTCAACAGCAATGAAATTTTAATTCATTAACCTATTGCCTTTCACATCTTGTGTTTGTAATGTTAGACATAGCTCGTCTGAGAAAAATAAGGATACAAAGCTGCAAATGGTAGCATCCATATGGTGCCTTGCTATTGAGTAGAACCAATAAATTAGAAATATGAATGCTTCAGGAAAAATTACACGGGATGACAAACTTATTGATGACTTTTTATTGGTTCAAAGTGGTAACAATTTTTGCTCAAAAAGTAGCAGGACATGCCTACTGTGCATGTGCGATATTGAAGATGCAGACTGCAATGTGCCCATTTTAAAAGTTTTTCAAGGACATACTGTAGCTAGAAAAAAAACCCTCAAAAATTGTTTTCAATCAGGCTAAGTTAAAAGGTTTAACAACTTGTCTGAATAAGCAACTTAAATGTATGAATTGATTGTAAACAAGTTTGATGGCAACAATGTCTATACACATCCTATACACAATACACAGTACCCTTGAAAAACTGAATGTACCAGACCTTTTCTTGTCCTCAAGAAGTTGAACGCAAGCTTCCTTAGCTCCATCAGGCTGCTAGGCTGTACTGAAGAAATGCTAATTCTTTATTATAAGTGATCCCAGTATATCATATTTAAAGCTATGTATAAAATTTAACAGTTAAACCACCATTGCTATTCAAACAAGAAAGATCAACTGTATGATTCAATTAACCAAGATAAATCTATTTGTCAAAAAATAACTCCGTTATGTGTAAGCTTTGCCCACAAATGGTTGCCAATAGTTATTGTTGTTAGAAGATAATTGTGCTTTATTTCTTCTACTGAATGTTCCTTAATGGTCAGTGACCAAAATAAAGTTTTTGTCTGTGTGATTCATTGTATGACAGCTTCACATATTTATAAAAGTGTGAAATCTCTTTTTCTGTACCTTTTTTCTATGGTCAAATACTCATAAAATTAAAGAGTCTGTTATGCTTCAACCAAAATTCAACTAAGATTGCTAGCTTCTTTTAAGGGGTGTGTTTATTGGATTTATTTTTCACTTATATGATCCATCATACACTCCCCCTACCCCTGAGACACAGATAGGTAAGTAAAAAGTATAGTAGGGGATTCCCAGTGCTCCTTGAAGCTTTTCAGAACTTCATAGGAGGAAAATAATCTCTCAATGTATGACCTTTGGCCTGATTTTTCAGTGAATATCTAGCACATTGCAGGAGTTAAAATTCTCAGGATACAATTCAAGTCCAATTTCATTGTAAACATATCTAATGTTTCCAAGAGAAATGTAATAAACAACCATGGTTTTTTAATGCACAAGAGGTTTCTCTGACTGATGCAAAGAATGTGAATCTTGCAAACAGCAATTTGTGCCTAGCTCCAAGGATACCCAGGGAGCAGTATTAAAAATATGTGTCACTTTTTTGAGCTTAGATCTTACCAAAGACAAGTGAAAATCAGTCTTCAAGCTTACTGCATTTTGTTCAACATCTAGTGACCATTATCTTCATAGGGGCCATAAACAGAGCCCAGGGAGATTCTGTAGATTCACATAAAACTAGTGGTTTTCTAGATGGCCTGGTCAACTTACAACATCCTCAATTATTCCCCAAAGATTTCAGATTTCCACTAATAAATCTAGTCTCCATAGAGGAACACTCCATATAAGGAGCAGCTGAAAACAACCCCTTTCCAATTATCAGAATTTACCAATGAGCACAATATTTAAGAGAGTAATAGCATAATATTTTTAAATAGTAATTGTGTAATTAATTTAATTCTAATTTAGCTAAAGAGGGAAGATAGAAATAAGCGGATGATTATTGACCATTTGCCCAAACAATTTGCTTTTATCTTTGTTTATTTTGGGGTTATTTGCTCATTTTGTTTTGGTTTTGCACTGGGTTATTTTAAGGTCTTGGGGGTTTAATTCTGTTTTGTATGCATAATTCATTACCCAGATTTATGTATTTAAGGTGCGTGGCCTTATACATCTTCTAAATAAATAAGTATATGATTTTCTAAACAACTTATAAAGGCCATCTTGTCTATCAAATATTTATATTTGTTCAGCACAGAAGACCTTAGGGTTTTCATGATTATGAATGAAGGCAAATTTGATTGTATACCCATTTTATATCCATTGAGAGAGCATCACCAGGACATCAGTTTTACCCAATGGAAAGTGTTACATATCTCAGAAGGTACATGGACTTCTAATGACAATACTATCAGCAGCCAAAAAACTATAAAGTTAATGTTTTGATAATATGCAAATCTACCAAAAAATAATTGTAGCTCATGGTCATATGAATCATTCACTTATTTCCATCTTCCCCTGCTGATTTCAGCCATAAATTCAGTACCCACTTTTCATTATCTGAACTGGCAATTAACCTAAAATGTGGTTATCTTCAACACATTAGAATTACTCACTGTAAATCCTGTTGATGCCAAAAAGCACAGAGGAAATAAATAAAACCCCAAGAAATGCAACAGGATTAAGGTCTATGTGACTCAATATTATAGTAGTAAACAAAATCTACACAGTTCATCTACAAGTTTTTTCCCCAAAACAATTCCAGAAAACTGAGAAATTCTATTTTGATACTGATGAATATTTATATGTTCTTGTTTTGGCTAGGTTTATAATACAGAAAATACTTGTTCTTGTCACATCAGTTTGATTCACATGGCCACCTACCATAGAATCAATATGAATCAATTTCTCTCTTGTCAAAACCCTCTGTCCCCAGCTAAACCTGTCATTCATCTACATCGGGCTATAACAAAACCTGTTCATTCATTGCCACTCTTATTTCCACCTTCTTGCGTTATATAAAAATATGAGAAAATTGCAGTGTAGTTCATGGTAGACATTGTTGTCTTCAATTAGTTTAATTATATATCATGTTTCCCACATAAAAGTCTAGATACCTAGATAAAACAGAGCATTCAAACTTTCTATATTGAAGGAAGTCTTTTTGAACCCAATGCTTACAATTTTACAAAAACTTGTACAAATTGCAAATAATTGTGGTTAACTTTTAGGGAATGCATTCTGTTCAAATGAGGAACTAGATGAACTTGCCAAGTATCACTATGTGGATCTTTTTTAATAATGTGTCCGATGATTGGTTGATCTGTCACAGGGCTGCCTACAGACAGTGATATCTATTGAATGGAGGCAAATAAATGTGTCCCAGAATAATGCTGCTGGATCCAATCCGAGTTGGTCACTGGGACCAGAGGTTTTGTCTTCTGAGTTTTTGGATTGGTGCTGGAACAGCCCAATCAGCATCTAAAAAGCCACATACAACAGGCACCATATAAAAATACCACACAGAGAACAGCACACACTCTGCTAGAGAGAAGTTCCCTGAAGATGGGCTCCAGCACGAGTCCAAAAGCTTGGAAAACAGAACCTCGGGTCCCGGTGACCGACCGAGATTAGATCCTGCAGTGATACCTACCCTTGGCATTTCAAAGCTAAAGTTTCCTATCTTCCTATTCACTCAATTATATGAATCCCAGGTGAGAACTGAACAAACATATATGCAAAAAAGCATGTGTTCTTTCACAAGATGTCCATCTACTCTGCTTATCTGTGGTCCTTTAAAATTCCCCAGCCTTTCTCACAGATAATCCTTTTAAATCTGGAAGTGGGAGTGACAGGCCTACGTAGGATTACGTGTGCTCAGATTAGGGTAGAGGATTTTTTTTGGCTCACATTTCAATCCAAAATGGTAAATGTCACTCATCCTAAACCAAACTATGCAGTCTCAGTTTTGAATATCAAATTTCAAACTTATATTATTCAACTGACAAAACTTGTATATATTACAGGCGATGCACAGTGTGTGTGTGTGTGTACATATGGAGAGGGGGGAGAGAGACCACCAAATGGACACATTAGTCCAGTACCTCAGTTGCGTCTTCCAGTCAACAATGAACACCACAGTGCTGAAATACCAATAGCACTTATATATCACTTTATAGTGCTTTACAGCCCTCTCTAAGCAGTTTACAGAGTCAGCATATTCCCCCTAGTAATCTGGGTCCTCATTTTACCCACCTTGGAAGGATGGAAGCCTAAGTCAATCTTGAGCTGGTCAGAAATGAAATGAAATGAACCTTCTTTCCCTTAATTGCGCAGCCCTGTCAGTAGAGGTTTGCTATTCCTTGTGCTAGTGCTGTTTGAACGGCGAAATGCCATTTTGGGTAAGCTAACATCACGTCAGAAATGGTAACATAATGCTGCCTTGAGCTTTCCCTTGTTGCAAATTCTTGCCTTTTCCTACCTCCCAACTCCTCTTTCTTAGCAACATGCCAGCATATTTGGGAATGCTGCCCAAATGCAGAATTGAAGGTTGGCCAGCATTATCAGTCACACGGATGGAGGAGGCAACAGGTTTGCTACCCTCATAACTGAATATCTTTTGAGAATTGTTAATCGTATATATGGATTGGATCATTTTTCTCAGTGAATAAATGAACAAGTATCATTTTTTTCACTGATTTGTTTAAATGGGTTCTCTTCAGCTAATTTTAAGAATTATGTGGAGAATGGCCATGTATTAGGTCATGTTTATGCAGAAATATTGGAAATTCAAAAAGGTTCACAAAGTTTTAAGCACCAATGTATTTTTATCTGGCTTTTTCCAAGATATTTATCCAAAACTGTAAGTCGCTGTCATCCTTTGACTGAAAAATAGCAAATAAATACTTCAGCTCTTAGCCAAATATACCTATAACCATATGTGCTCTCATTCACATTCCTCTAATTACTGAGCTGCAGTTTGTAAGTTTTCCTTCTTAGAGTATTGTCACACTGGCACTTGTAGTCAACAAATTGCTGCTATTTTAGTCCAAGCCTGTTGACCTTCTTAGTGATATGTTATTTTTCAAAAATGAGATTTTCTGGATTTTACGGGTAGCAAAGGCAGCTTAATATAGCAACAGAAACAAACACCACATGAACACACTGCAGTACAGTGCTGCCCTGACCCAACCCAGCCTTGGCCAATTTGACTTCATCAATCATTAATAGAGAAGCCAAGGTGCTGGCTGCAGGGATGGAAGAAAAAGAAAACCAGAAGCATTCCAGAGTGCTCTGCAATACTTCATGAAAGAAAGAAAAAATGTGAAGCAGAAGAGCAACCTGAACCAAATAGGGATGGAGTAAACGTTGGTGAAGAAATGTAGGGCTTCGTCTAATCTGTTAAAAATGATCTCCCCATTCAAATCAGTAGGCCTATACTTAAACCGAACTAAACCTTTCCTACTGATTTTAGCTGAATATAAAGGAAAAAGGAAGGAAGGAAGGAAGGAAGGAAGGAAGGAAGGAAGGAAGGAAGGAAGGAAGGAAGGAAGGAAGGAAGGAAGGAAGGAAGACGATAGACAGATGATAGGCAGATTAGAGGGGGGGGAGGGAGGGCGGAGGGAGATTCTTGTTCTATTTCCATTCCTTGGTTTTTGAAAGCTTTCCAGACTTTCTCCCTCCAGTTGTACAACCATCATCAAGATACAGCTGTCTTCTTGGAAAAACAATTAGAAACCCCTGAAAAAGAAACCGTCTATGCTGGGTAAATATTTCTCAGTGCTTGAACTTGTCTACAATTGAAAAGTTAAATAAAGTTCTATCTCAACATTCTCTCCCTTTGCAATTCTCAGGTACATTTTTCAAAATGCAATAAACCTCTCCCAGCAATTTCCTCAGCATAAACTTCAAGTTGTACAGAGTTCTATTTGCATATTCTTTGTTGTCGATTCCATATTTTAAAATGCATTTTAACATATTTCCCAGAAAATCTGTGCAACAAACACAAAGTTTATGTAGAAAATCTCATTTGGAGTTAATCAGCATACTTTCTAAACAGGACATTAAAAATGCACATTAATTCAGAAACATAATAGAATCAACTCATTAACACAACATTGACACAAACTGAAAAGAGACTAATAAAAGCATTCCAGCCTTTTCATATGGGCCAACAGCTTGTCTTGTCTTACATACATTTCCACTTGAGCACCTTGCACCAAGCAGAAAGTTTCACATGGTTTTCTATTTATGCTCAAATATCAACCTGAAAACTTCTAATTCCAAAACTGGATTCAATGAAGACCAAAAAAGGACATTTTCTCTTGTTCTTATCTGACATTCACTAATCTATTTTGGAAGGGAAGACAGATATTTTAATACATGACTCAAGCCCCAAATGGAACAGGTTTCAATATGTTATATTCATTTTTTTAATGAGAAAGAAAAATGAACAGGAAGCCATATACATTTCCAATATTCCATTGCCTACAAATGTGTCCATGTTTAATACTTTTAATGCTGTAAAGTTTTCTTAACACCTTTGCAGAAGAAATTCCATCAGATTTGAACACCTGGTTCTACCGATAGGATTGATCCCTAGGTTGATATCTGAGATTTATTTTTAAAAAACTAAATACAGGAGCATTATCTATCTGTCTGTCTATCATGTTTATATGGCCATTCATCTCCCAAAATTGTGACTTTGGGTTGCATAGAATAGTGAATTAAAAAGAAAACAATAAATACAGAAAAACAGTCCTAATCAAAACCTATTAGAAAACATACAAGCAGAGAGGGTGATAATGGCTGTGGTAAGTTCCCCTGGGATCCCCAAGCCTGACAGCATAGCCAGGGCTTAAGAGATTTGTTCAATGTTGAAAGGGATGGAGTAGCCACACTTTCAGGGGGAGCATGTTCCATTAGGTGGATGCCAAGTTGAGAAGGTCCACCTCCTGGGACCCACCAAGCCTAACTCCCTAATAGAAGGGACCCAAACATGTTTTCTGTGCAGGTTTGGTGAGGTGAACAGACAAAATCAGGGAGAGGCAGTCCCTCAGACAATCCAGTCTCATGCCTTATAAAGCTTTAAAGTTCAAAACCAGCACTAGAATTGGACCTGGAAGCTCATTGGCAACCAATGCAGCTCACGGAGCACAGGTGTAACAATTCTAGGGGCACATATAACTTGCCTGTGCACTGTTTTTGCATGCTCTTCAAGGGCAACCCCATGTAGCGCACATTCCAATAAAAATTAAGATTAGAAGAAGAAAAATAGTGTCTTACTGACAGAAAGAAAATCACTCAGTCTTTTCTACTATCTGATACTTTTTTAGGTGGGTCAGAAAGAAAGACAAACCTGTACACTATAGCCCTAACCTGTATATGTATCTCCTAGAAGGAGGGAAGCGGAGGGGGAAGTAGAGAAAGGGAGAGAGAGGGAGAGAGAACAAATTATTAACTTGCTGGAATCCCTTTTTTCAGTTATCTATACACTCATTTTAATTAAGTACTATGCATCCTTGAATGGATTCAAGTCCTATATCCATGTCTGCCTTTGTTTATTACAGTAAAATATCAGAGCCTAAAAAAGAAATTAATGAAAAAAGATCTGGTGTTTTTCTTTTATGTTTCAACAAAGGCTGTTCAAGACCTCCAAGTTCATTTTTCTTTTGGAAGCAAAACTGATTGATGGGTCTAATTAGCACAAATTACATGCACCTGTGGCAGGTAATAACAAATCCCTCTGAACCCTGAAACCTGAACCATATTCTTCAAGGTTCTTGTCTGTTCAAATTATAAGAGCTAGCCAGTTCATTCTGCATTTTTATCTTTTTCAAATAGGACTGCAATCCCTATTCCTTTACTGAATTTTAATTCCTTAATGACATCCTAAAACCATGCATCCATTTTTCCATGCATGCACCCAAAAGCATGCCAGTAAGATCATAAGAAGTGCTGCCTTTTTTTTTCTTTTGGTAGGATGTCATCCCAGGCTAATGCCTAGAACCTAGAACAGAGATACAGATAGGTGGTATCTGGTTCAGTCCTAGTTATTGTGAGAGGGATCTTGGAATCCTCCTGTACAATCACTTAAATATGAGCCAGCAATGTGCTGCA
The DNA here is from genome assembly GCF_049901715.1 of Pseudonaja textilis. Classification (NCBI taxonomy): domain Eukaryota; kingdom Metazoa; phylum Chordata; class Lepidosauria; order Squamata; family Elapidae; genus Pseudonaja; species Pseudonaja textilis. The sequence goes on from NC_141992.1 coordinate 100,949,921, forward strand.
GTTGCCATAAAAAGTCCTAGGCTGCATTAACAGAGGGATAGAATCATGATCACATGAAGTGTTAGTACCATTTTATTATACCTTGATAAGGCCACACTTGGAATACTGCATTCAGTTTTGGTTGCCAATATAAAAAGAGACTCTAGATAGAAAGAGTGCAGAAAAGAGCAACAAAGATGATTAGGGGATTGGAGGTTATGAAGAACAGTTGCAGGAATTGGGTATGTCGAGTTCAGTGGTTCCCAAACGTTTTCAATCCACCGCCCCCTTGGTGCTACAAACTCATCCTCAATGCCCCCCACCAAGGGGCGGGATTCAAATTTCTATGGGCGTGGCCTAATTTGTAGGTGTGGTTTGCTGGTAACGTGACTGGGTGGGCGTGGTTTGCTGGTCACATGATTGGGTGAGTGTGGCTTGCTGGTCACGTGACTGGTGGAGTGGCTTGCTAGTCACATTACTCGGTGGGCATGGTTTGGTGACTGGCAAACCAAATACAAGTGGTCCTCACTTAATGGCTGGTTGCTTAGCAAGTGTTCTAATTTATGACTGGCCTCCCCAGAACTACTTGACCTGTTTTTGGAGTTTTGACAGCCATGCACACACATATACACATACTCCCTTCCAACCCTGCTGGAGCAGGTCACTGGACTAGAATCGGCAAAGCGTCTCTGATTAGATTCTAGTAGTGAATAAAATCTAATCAGAGATGCTTTGCTGATTCTTGTTGTTTTGTTTTATTTGTATTTCTTTATATGATGTTGCTGAATTGCATTGACATGTGTGTCCCTTCTTGTGCACAACCCAGAAGCTTTTGTGATTCTTTGCAGCAAAAATTACCGACCTCTGGCTTTGCTCTACTTTTCAAACATGCCGGCACTGCCGCGTTCTAGGTGCCGCCCCCCCAGGTCCACCCCATTGAGCCCGCTGCACTGGAGGGACCTGCCCAAGCAAGTCTGAATGGAGAGGTGCACCAAATCAATGGGGTGAGCCTGGGAGGGGAAAGAGAGAGAGAGAAAGGAAAAAGAGAAAGAGAGAAGGAAGAAAGGAAAGAGAAAAGGGAAAGAAAGAAAAAGGGACAAAGAATGGGGGGATGGAGGGATGGAGGGGGAGACAGGGAGAGAGAGAGACCTGATGCATCAGATTGAAATGAAGCCCAGTTTAGAGGGCCTTTTCCACATTGAAACATCTTTGCCAGCATCTTTGCCAGAACATTGAAACATCTTTGGCTTCTATTAATTAAAAGTTTTGTGGACGAACTATGGCCAAGACTATCAGGAAGCTCTCACATTTTGTTGAGGCTTTAAACAGGATCCATTGTACCAGACCTCCACCCTAAAACACTACTTTTCCCCAATGTATTACAGTGCCAATTCTGAAGAAGGCAAAACCAAAATGTACTTGTAAATTACAAGGAGAACACACACATACACACTCCCTTCTAACCCTGCTGGAGCAGGTGATTGGACTAGAATAGATATCTCGTTATCTTTCTCCTCCCTCCCTCCTTCTTTATTTCTTTTCTTTCTCTCCCTTCCTTCCATACCACCTCTTTCTTTGTCACTTTTTCTTTCTTTCCCTTTTCTCGTTCTCTTCTTCCTTCTCTCTTTCCCTCTCTCAGGCTCACCCCATTGACTTCGTGAAACACTCCATTTGGGCAGGTGCCTCCGGTGCAAGGGGCTCAATGGGGTGGACCTTCAGGGCCTCACCCCAAATGCAGCAGTGGCGGGATGTTTGAAAAGGAGAGCAAAGCCACTCTGGCTTTGCTCTCCTTTCCCAACACTGCGTTCGGAGCGAGGCCCCGCCACCCCGAACACAGCGGTGGCGGGATGTTTGAAAAGGAGAGCAAAGCCATTATGGCTTTGCTCTCCCACTGTGGCTTTGCTCTCCTTTCCCAACACTGCGTTGGGCGAGGCCCACAGGATCACCCCATTGAGCTCCTTGCACCAGAGCGTGCAAGCCAATGGGGTGATCCTCCGGGGCCTTGCCTTGAACACAGTGGGGGTGGGATTTTTTCTCACCCCTGAATTGTGCCCTGCCGCTCACCTCCAGCGTCCCATGCTTCCCCCTTTGCCTCTCAGCGCCCCCCTAAGTCATCCCACTGTCCCCCAGGGGGTGGTACCGCCCACTTTGGGAACCACTGCAGTAGGCACAATAAGGAAAGCCATTACATAGCAGAAAATGCTTCCTTATTCTTTAGAAACAATGTTGTCCACAAAAGCAGAATCTTTCAGCTTTCAGCAGAAGGGTCAAGCAAGTAGCAATAGTACTTAGACTTATATACCTCTTTATAGTGCTTTTACAGCCCTCTCTAAGCAGTTTACAGAGTCAGCCTTTGGCCCCAGCAATTTTGGGTCCTCATTTTACCCACCTCGGAAGGATGGAAGGCTGAGTCGACCTTGAGCCTAGTGAGATTTGAACTGCCAAATTGCAGATAACCGGCAGGGAGCAGAAGTAGCCTGCAGTACTGCATTCTAACCACTGTGCTACCATGGCTCTACAATAATGTACAATGCTATAGGTTCTTCACCTTTGGGGCATATGTACAATGCCATAACAAAGGGATCCCCAACCCCAGGGCCACAGATTGGGACCAGTACATGGACCATTGGAACCGGGCCACACAATCAGTGGGCAAGTGTGTGAAGTTTCATTTTACAAATAGAGGTTGCATGTGAAACCACCCCCTCCCCACCCCATCCCACTGCTGCTGCCACCACCGCTGGCATAACATACATAGAAAAGGAGCCAGACTATGACATTGTCTTTGCCAGGTTGACACACCGATATCCCCCAAGTATTACTATTCTGAAGCACTGATGTATCCGTTCAATTGAACTAGGTACCATTGCAAAGAGGTAACCTTATTTTGCTTCAAAAAAGAAAGTTTGATTTTAAAAAATAGGGTAGCCTTCATACAATTTACCTGTAATCAGAATAACTGCTTTTAAAACAACCTGCTTTTCTTCTGACAGAATGCCCCAAAAGGCATTTCAACTTTGTGTTCCAAACTGTGATCTGAAATGGTGTCCCTTTCTCACATATCTTAATAGCTCTGTCTACCGTAGAAGGTGTACTATTAAGCTAATCTTGGATATATGGGTGAGGTGAAACTAAGTCAGGGGTCCTGAGCACTGATGATGTTACCTAGTTTGGGTAATAAAATATCTGCAAGAAAAACAGCCAAGCTCAGAGAGCAGCAAAGACATCTCATTTCAACCCTGAGCTACAGATATTCTCCTTTATTTATATTTGGTTGCTGCCTGAGACTGCCCAGTGGAAGGTTTAAAAATATGACAGACACAAATGCAGGTGTCAAACCACTGATGGCTGGAGTGGAGTAATATTGCTCTGCCTACCCTCCAAACCCACTTTCCTATTTGCTCTTTCCTGTAGCAATATAAACATGTACTGACATTTGCAGGATTGGTGTAAGATTCAATCAAAATAGTTCCATTGGCATTCTTTGTGGAGAAGGTGATAAATATGGAGAAGTCTTTCTTGTGAGGAGAAAATGGAGAGCAAGCTACAAAATTACAGAGCAGTCAGAATCAAGCTACTGTCTTTTGACAGCAAAGATTTAGTAGGAAAAAAAGTGCTGAAGATAGTCAGATTGTATGAATCCTCTACCTGCAGAAAGTGCCCAATTCACCTCATTAGCACTGTATCAAAATGGAATAGTTAGAAAAGTCCATTATCTAGTGCTTATAAATTATCACAGGACATCATTACCTTGGCTGCTGAAGGTTACCATGATAATTATATTGATAAGATGGGTAGGATCTGTGATGTAGATCCCTGAAATATCTTTTCAAGTTCTCTTATCTTCTCTAATTTATAAGTGTTAACAAATGTGTGTACAGTCAGTATTTGTTCTATCTTTCTTTCCTTGCTTTTGCAGGATCACATTCATCCTTCCTTCTTATTGAATTCTCGGTACCTTTATATTGTTAGTCTCTCCTCTCTCCCCCTCCTGTCTCTATCTTTTATCCATCCATCTTCCCCTGCATGCTGCACGTGCTTTTTGCTCTCTTATTTCCTCAGTTGGTTGACTTCTGTTCACTTACCATGAAAAAGTGACTCTTGTGTTCTTTATCGAGTTAGCTCCACAGAAAGAAGCACAAGGGGAATTTCATATTCATACATCTATCATCCCCACAATGCACAAATTTGGCTTTGAAGTGCTGGCTCTTTGTCTACTCAACTTGCTCAGAGCCAGAGTTGCTATCTTATACCTAACATATTGATATAAAAATGGCACTCATGGAAAGCCAAATAACACCCGCCCAGACAGCTATAGCAATCCTTGAAATTAGAAACTACTAATAAGTCTTAGTTGTAGAACCATCTGAGATATCTTATGAGGCCAGAAGGCAAGCTGAAACCAGTGGAGTTTCTTTCAAGCCATTTGTTACCATAAGAATAGCTAGTCTGAGAATCTGAGAAGATTCAGTGTGGAGGCTTCCTAACCTACTCTAAAATATTTTCCAGGTATAAAGGACTAAATTTTACCAGAGAAGAGTGGAAATTTGGTTTAGTGGTGAAGGCAACAGGCTAGAAAACCAGGAAAGTGTTAGTTCTAGTCCTGTGTTATCCATGAAAGCCAAATGGGTGATTTGGGCAAGTCATATTGTCTCAGCCAGATCTACCTCAGCTGAATCGAATCAATGGCCCTGCCATTTTCTTTCATTTATTTTGTCAGTTTGTGGGAAGGATGGGGAAGAAAAAAGAAAATAGGGGAATAATGCATAAGAAAAAGACAAGTAGAAATGCTGTACCAAGTACTGTAAACTGTATAAGAAATTGATGTTCTGTAATGGCATGCAATGTAACTGGTTGTTGTTGTTGTTTGTTTGTTTAAATAGATTGTAGGGTGTGCTGAAAGGAGGATCCCAGTATGAAAAAGTTGATTACTGCCCAAATAGGGGCTAGGCAACCCAGTTTTCTCCAAATGCTTTGGACTATACCCTACACTATGCCTTGCTCTTGACTATATTGCTTGGAGAGAATGAGAGAGAACCAAGATGCCTACCCATGTTTAAGATGTTCGCTTTTTCACATGGACTGTTACAGCAGAAAAAGAAACCAAACCACTTACGATTTGGTGATAAAAGGCCCCAAAAGGCCTACTACAGATTGGCTGCCATGACATATTAAGAGGGCAGGAATCAAGAAATCTAGGGCTAGGGTAGTCCCTGATAGCATTCTGAAAAGTATGAAGACTATACTTTCTCCAAGACCCTTCAGAAAGGAACAATAGTCACCAGGGCAGGGAGGAGAGGGGGAAGAGGTAGCATTAAAAATATGCCAGTATGTTTTTGTAACAATTTTAACAGCTGTTAATCAGAGTCGTTATGAATAAGGAGCATACAAATGATGCTAACCAATTAGTGAAATAAACATCCAGTGAACCTCTTCCATGTTCACAACCCTTAGGACAACAGCTAATTTCATCAGAATTGTAAGTGTTCCATCTTAGGATATCTCTCACCTTCACCCCCCTGAACCGGAGATGGCTGTCACTAAACTTTCTCCCATAGAGCAAAGGTGGAGATGACATCCACTGATTTGATTTCAGGAAGAGGGTATTATTCATTGATTAAGGAGGAAAGCAAAAGGCAGCTGCAATTTTAAGAAAAATTAAAGCTATAAATGCTGAGCATATTTTCAGGCAAAATGCCATGATTTTGCAAAAAGGAAGAAGCTAGTAAACAACTGTGTTGTAGAAGAAGATTCCTCATTCCCCTTGGGGAATTAAAAGCACAATACAGAAAACAGGTATGAGTTATATAAAGCAATTTTACATTTGTCACTGCTGTATTATACAGTATATTCCTACTTGGTCCCCCTTCATCCTGGTAAGATATACAGGGTCTGGAAAAATCTATTATCTTGTCCTTCCTTCATAGGAACAAAGTTGTTTCTCCATTCTCAAAGGGCATGGGGAGGATGTAGCCCTTAGTATCTCCCAGCCGGCTCTGTTCCTCTGCTTCATATAAGTTGGGTTGGTTCTCAAGCCTACTCTGATCATGTTACTAGCTGAGTATCAGACATATTGCCAATAGAATTGAATGGATTAATCTCTAGGATTAAATCTAGATGAGACAACAGCACTGAGTGTGTTAGCTTAGTCATGTGTCTACTCTAAAGCATGTATAAAATAGCAGGCAGGAATCTGATTTCTACATTACAAAAATTTGCATGAGGCAATCATGCAAATCAGAATCCAGTTTTACTATTCAAGATGTCTTGGTTGTATTGTTTTTCTGACTAATTTAGCTGCAGCACTAGGGCTGAACTAGGGGGAGGCAGAGCTGGAGTAGAGAGAATTCAATTTCAACAAATGGGCAGGCAATGGGGGGAAAAGTTCATTCTCTCACTTCTGTTCAGGAATGACTAAAGAATTTCCCTCATTTCCCAGTCCAATAGAAAATTAAAAACTTGGACTTTTCCATCCTTAGACTTTCCCAATGTACTTCTCAGTTCCAAAGGTACATTAACATGTATTTAAGGCTCCACCATTTAAAATATGTTTAGTAAAACCTAGATGTAGTGAAAATGTCATTTGTCATTTGTGGAAATGAATATTTCAACAGTAAATCTTTCAGGCCAATTTTTAGTGCAGAATAACACACAAATATGACAGAGCAGACAAATGTGAAATCCACATGGCCATATAAAAACAGCTCGATCCATACAGCCTGCTTAATTACATATTCCTTTGGAAATTACAGTCTGGCTTTGACCACTCTTGCCTTGCTTTGTAGGAGAATGTGGAGAACTTGTGATCTCACCAATTTAGATGCTGCTGTTCTCATAACCATTTGACCTTTGGCAGGCTTACAATCCAATCCCTGCCTTAACAAGGTTTCTTGCGGCTTAAAAATGTTGGGACCATAATAATTGTTATTTTTGTAGCTCAATTTTTCTAATACACTGGACATCATGCATAATCTTTTATCTCATTCCTAGTGCACAGTTTAAAAAAGGAAGCATCTTCAATAACCAAGGTGCTAAGATAAAGATTAATTAGTTAATCATTACTGTTTGGGGGAGGGGTGCAAATTCTTAAGTTGAGAAAGAAGGATACTAATTCCCTTTTTCATTGCTGCACTTCATGCTATTGCAGAGTTAATTTTGGCAATTACACCAACTTACTCCCATATCAGATTTGCACTAAACTAGCTGCTGGATCTGCAGTTTAATGGCTGACTGTAACATAATATCATAAAAAGACTGTTTCAGTTGCAGGAATGCTGATTTTTCTCCCATACTCATGCCATATATACTGTACTTCACTAGTTTTGACCTGTATTATCTAAAATAAGTGAGTAAAGATCTCCAGAACATCATTGAGGCTATATCAGAAAGCCACCCAATTGGCCTTGTGTTAATTGAAGAGAAGTTCATTGTAACTTTTTTTTTTTATCTGAAGCATTCCCTGGAAAAACTGGAGCTCTGCCGTTAATATTGTTTTAAAATTCCCTTGAAAGGGTCCATAAAACCAGGGGTAAGGTTATGTAAAATTGATTGATATGTCTAACATAGAGAAAGACACTTATCAGGAAAGCCATATGGGATGGAGTTACACTATGTGTTTATAAGAAACATAGTAATTTTTGTAAAGTATCTATGAAATACATAGATATACACAATGAAAAATAGAAACCACAATTTATGAATGAAGTTCTTTAAGAACAAAATAATAATTTAGCATGAGTTATTGAAATGAGCCAAGCGAGTAGAAACAGAAGAAAAGAGAAAGCTGAATCAACTGAGAATGAAAAAAAATGGTTATGGATTTAAACTAAAGCAAGAACTATGACTTTAACTATTTGGGGCGGGGAAGCCATCACAGATAGAACCCCACAAAAGAAAGCCACAGCAGAATAAAATGTGATTGCAGTAACAATTGAAGGTCTATGACCATCATCTATTTTGCTGCTCAGCTCCATGAACTCTCCTCATGAGGAGGTGTTAATTTTTAGAAAGGGAAAAAAACCACCTTTTGTGGCCCATCCAGTGTGTTCACTGCTGACTTTCCCTCCACCACCACCTCTCTACCTACCTACCTACCTACCTATCTAATATATATTTATTATACACATATTTGATTGCTTATTTGTCCCCTATGAATATCATTAAGTGTTGTACCTTATGATTCTTGATGAATGTATCTTTTCTTTTTATGTACACTGAGAGCATATGCATCAAGACAAATTCCTTGTGTGTCTAATCACACTTGGCCAACAAAGAATTCATTCATTCATTCATACATACACATATGTGCCAATTTATACACTCATGGAAGATTTTTTATCAGAAATAGAGTAAGTTAGATGCCCATCTGATTTAATTATAGCAGTGACTGGCATAGCTGGCTGAAGAATTCTGGGAGTTGAAGTCCACGAGTCTTAAAGTTGCTAAGTTTGGAGACCACTGGTATAGACTAAAGTCACTTTAGTAGAGTGAATCATTCTTCTCCCAGTCGGAAAAAAGAAACATCTACTTGTGGGCTGCACGGATTCCACCACTGCTTCTCCGTTCTTCGTCCTCACCCCCTTCCTGCTTCCCCATCTGCTCCGCTGCCCTGGCAGCCCCCCCGCCTTTTTTTTAACAAGCCTATCGATTGGTTAGGAGCTAAGTCAGTGCAGGGAGTGATGCAAAATCCACGGAGTGGTGGGGAGGGGAGATGTTAACTTAATGTGTAGGTGAGGGAGCCGATATTAGTCTTGTTCCAGCACTTAATAAACCTCTCAGCGGCCCTGGGTGACACACCAACCTTATAAGATACCAGTGGGAAAAAGAATCACTTTCTTCCTAACCTTTTTTGTTACTCTTCTAAGAAATAAGAGGTTGGAGTTCTACTGCCTGGGCTCAGGGAGATGGCCAAAAACCTCAACAGGCATGGGTTTAGGATGGATTTCTGTGGATAATGCTTAAGAGTTAAGAGATCTGGCAGGTGCAGGGGAAAGGTTATGCCCGACTCTGAGGGAGAGGAGGAACAGCCGACAGGGAGTGGAAGTGTGGCTCCGGAGGTTGTGGAGGAGGTAGGGGAAGGACAGAGGCTGGCTGAGCAGTCAAAGGAGGATCCAGGCCCATCCCCTCTCCATCCTAGGGCACGCAGGGAGGAGAGGATACGGGAGAGATGTGGTCTACTCAGGAGGAGAGGGCCTTGGTCCTCTTCATGGGCTGCAGCTGTGACAACTGAAAAAGAGAATGGACATGAGTATAGGCGAGCGCTGGAAACAAAGCATGGGAATATCTCTAGTTTATGGTTCCTCTTTTGTTTGGCATCCTTCCCAGTGTGTGTTATCTGTGGACGTCCTCCAGCCCTTATTTTGCCTGGTTTGTGTTGCTTTTCCACTTCTTCTTATAACTGTTTGTGTGGGAGTTTTTTTGTCTTCCATCAAGAATATTCGGTGCTTGGAAGCAAAGTGAAGGAATAAAAGGGGCTTCACCTGTTTTCTGTGACTGTGTTTGTTTTGTATCATCACAAGTTAGTTTGAAAGAACTGGATCCTCTTGTTGCCAAAATCAAATCAAGTAAAATGGTCTTGGAGAAGAACGGTCAGGAAACAGAGAAGGGGCCAATTCCTATAACAATTTAAAATAGCCAATAAGACAACTCAGCCTCAATTTGAAGCTTGTTTTGTTCTGTTTTGTGCCACCCAGAGTTGCCTTAGTTGGGATGGGTGGCTACATAAATTTGATTCATAAAATAAATTGCATGGAAATATGATAATATAATATATAATAATATAATAGCTCTTGAAGAGCTGTTATGGACTTGTATGATAAGCTTGTGAAGGAGAATTGGAGGGAAATTCTACTTTTAAGCTGAAATAGTTGAAGATAAATTAAGGTTGCCCTCTCTGCAATGCATTGGGGATAAGGCAAAAGCAACATCAGGAAGATATGTCTTAGCAGGATATCTTTGTGTTGAAGTAGCACAATATGAAGATAAATCCTGGTCAAATCTGAGTAGTATATAAGGCAGAAAAAAATCTACATCTTTGCTGCCATCTAGTGGTGGTTCAGATTTTTGTAGCCTAGATTTGGTTTCTTGCTTCCAAATAGCCATGTCAATTTATATAAATAAAAACTCCTTTCCAGTGTAAACTACTGTGTAAAATACATAGGCAGCTATTTCCCATTCTTGAAACTGATGAGTTATATTTTCTATAATTGATAAAACCTATATTAGGATAGTAATGTTGCTCCCTACCACGACTTCTCCAATATTAAACAATTCTTGTTGTAAAATGCCTATTTTTACAAAATGCCTATGTAAAATGCCTATTTTTACAAAAGCAAAGGGCAGTCAGTAGTAAATAAATTGTCATAGCAGTGGTAGATGGAAAAGACATATATAAAAGATAGGAGGTAGGTTGTGAACTTTAAGATGGGGCTTGGAATAAGAGTTCCTATTTTCAACTGGGAAATGGAAAAAGACATAATGAAAATATGAGACTAAGTACCCATTACTGAATTCATGGAGGGAAGAATGAATAGCAAGCACTAGCTAAACTTGGATGTATGCTATCTGAATTATTCTTATTCCAGTGTTGTGGAAGCATCTTATAGCACACTGCCACATGAGTAGTACCAAAAGAAAATATATAAGTGTAAAAATTATTATTTTTATTTACATGCTATTCTCTGTGTGTGTGTGTGTGTGTGTGTGTGAGAGAGAGAGAGAGAGAGAGAGAGAAGGAGGGAGGGAGGGAGGGAAAAGGAAGGGTGGGAGAGAGAAAGATAATTATTGCAACTTAAATAGAAACATGATATACAATGTATCATAATGGGGAGATTGAAATATTAATCTCCTATCCATTGTGTGTTGCTGGTGGACAATTTCACCCCAGCTCTTCCTTTGTAGGGTTATCATTAAAAATAAATGGGCTATAAACAAATAAAAACAAGGATAAATGGAGAAATTTCAAGTTGGTTCTGGATTGTTCCACAAAGGTTGTGGTCAAGACAAAATAGATTGGGGACATAGAAAAAATACTCTGAATTTTTAATTTACAAACAAAAACAAAAAAATACAAGTGTAATTATGATAATGACCACAATACAGGTTTGTATTTTGTGCCAGTTATGCCTATTTCTGGATTTCTGTTCAGAGTCATTTATGTCCTAGTTACCTTCCAATTGAACTGCTGTAATATACTATATATTGGGCTGCCTTTGAAGAGTGTCCAGAAGCTTCATCTGGTTCAAAATACAGTGGTTTGGGCACTTGTGTGTAACTATAGAACACTACATGAGTTGCATTAATCCCAGCCTGCATCTGGATCCAATTCAGGGTGTTGGGTTTGTTTTTTAAAGCTCTCCTGTGGCCAGATTATCTGAGGGATTGCCTCTTCCTGATTACATCTGTCCATCCCATTAGATTTGGCAGAGAAGACATGTTGCAGATTCCATCTGCTAGGGACTTCACATTTGATGAGTCCCAGGAGGCAGGCCTTCTTTGCTGTGTCCCTCACCTTTTAAAACATCTTCCCCCATCCCTGAAATGAGGCTGGCTTCATCCCTCAAACCCTGGTTACTCCATCAGGCTTGGGAGCTTCAGGGAATTATCAAGATACTTAACTGTTCTTGACTTCTGCTGTCCTCTCTTAGCTTTTGTGTATTTTATTTTTTAAAAAATAAATTTGTTAACTGTTCTATAGTTTTACTCTACACCTATAGTCTTTGAGAGATAGAATGAATGAATGAAATTTGATGAATGAATGCATAAATATATAGATAAAAATAATTAAGGAGGCAAGCAAGCTACATTCAAATTGTACAGGTGTCCAGTGAAAATTAAATGCAAGACAAATTTTCCAGCAGCAGGAAAGCATGAAGCAGTCCCCTGATCCCAATGCTGTGCTTGTAATAATGAGGCTCTTTTGGCATGGCATCATAATTTTGCCTGCCTACTCGCTCTGCCACAATTCTTTAAAGCATTAGAGTGAAGTGTTGATCAATGCATAGCTTTCCCAGCCCCCTCTGCCTATCCTCAATCAACAACAACAAAGGAAAAACCCTGATGAACAAAGTATAGATTTGGCCTAACTACTTTGAAGAAAACAGCTTTCCTAGCAGGATGAATTTGGCCCTTGGAATTTGGATTTAACACCCAGGGGCTGCAAATCAATACCAAAACGGAAAGTTGCCCTGTTGCAGATAAAGACACTTTATGAAATCATTCTGTGTGCAAGTGGGAACTGAAATGGCTTGTAATAAGCTGTATTTGTGTGTCTTAAAAGCAGAAACATAAATAAACCAAATATTGTGCAGGGTCTTTTAATTATATTTAATACAGTGGCCTGAAACTAGCTCTGCATTTCTGGAGAACATTACATGGACTGAGATGAAGGCATCCTTGAAATAATCACTATCAGTATTTTAATACTTCATTATTTTTTTTCCCAATGCCAATCAATATGCACAGAATAAATGTTTTAGAAAGGTAAGGAAGTATTCCTCCTTCTGATGTGGAATGTACTCATCTCATTAGAACCAGTGAGCCAAGCTGAAAAAACTATGGATGTCTTTCCAAGATAGCTTAAGAGATCCAATAGGCATAAATCAATGGGCTCCTTCCAATGGCATTACATGGCACTGTAGAAAACAGTCCTCAGCCAATTAATATTGCCACTCCAGATGCTTCTCCAGATTGTCACAGTACTTAACAATTATAATTATTGCAGTAATTATTTTGAGCAATTAATTTTTAATTTTAAAGACTGAGAATCAAGCAGTAGGTTGCTGGGCCAGAGGGTTGATAGCCTAAAACGGAGCACCAGGAAGTTCACAAAAGTCTGAAAGAGAATAAAGTAGGGATAAAGTGGGAGAACCTGCATTTGGGGGCAAATAAATATTTCAACATGCAGTCAGGACTGAGAGATTGCACTAAAGCTATGGTTGAAAGAAATTGGCACAGCTCAGACTCCTTTTCCTCAGATGGTCTCGGATTCAGTTGCTGCTTGTCCTGACTGAAGAAAGGCAAGACAAGAAAGCTACTTAGCGCTGGCAGCCCAGAGCCTGACTCTGGATAAAGGCAGAGCAGCTTTCTGGTTTGACCAGATGAGAAGGTTCTGCACATTATGAAGCACTTTGCAAATGGGGAAAATCACAAATAGTAGTGGCCGCAAGAGTTCATTTTCCCTTTGTTTTACTATGGATTAGAAAAATCTTTTGATTGGCATGGATTACAAATGGATCCCTGTGGCAGGCTAATTTGTACCTTTCTACCTTATCCTATGCAACATTACTCCCATGCATAGAGACACCGCCCTGATCTTTGTAAATCAGATTTTCTTAGGAGCTACTTGTAATAATATGTTGCTGTGCTTCATTGCAGGTCTTCCTAAAACATTGCTTCCCAAGGCTGGTGTAGAAGTTCCCTATCCTTCTCAAGAAAATGAGGGCGGATGGTGAAAATGTGATCCTAAGAAATGTTCTGGTTAGCCTCAATATAATGCTGTTGGTGTCCATCTTCAGACCCTTCGAGTGCCACTTGGAAGTGACGACAGAGAGAGTTAAAAAACAGGTGACTGATGAAGAAGGCAGCTTTGCCAACTACACATTCCCTATCAAAGAGCAACCCATGGTCTTCAGCCATATATACAACATTAATGTGCCTCTGGACAGCCTCTGCTCCTCATCCCTAGAGGCCTCATCTGACCCGGAGGTGAGTTCGGAAGATGACCGGATGACGGAATACACCGAGCAGACCTCAGACAGTGAGAGCCAGGTCACCTTCACCCACAAGATAAACCTCCCCAAACAGACTTGCAAGTGTGCCGCCTCCTCCCGGGACTTACAAGAGCTGCTGAGCAGGATTGAGATGCTGGAAAGGGAGGTTTCTATACTCCGAGACCAATGCAACTCCAATTGCTGTCAAGAAAATGCAGCCACAGGTAGTAACTAATGCCATGAGGTCCTCCTAGGAACTAAGAAATGTCAAAGGTGAAAGGATGAACTTGGAGTCATTTGCCTGAAGCTTGAACAAACTGAATACTCCATTCTGTTTCCAAATTTCAGAGTTTCATGTTTGGCAGTGTTGACATCCTTTTTAGTTTTACTCTTTATTAGTAGGATTAGGTTCATGTTTAATTTTTACTATATCCAACTTTCCCCTTCCTTCACGCTGTTTTCTTTCTTTATACTTTATTTTTTCTTTCTATAAAAATAATTATCTGTCTCTGTTCCACTCCTTTTACTACTATGCACAGAGGTTAATGGACCTTTTTTTCAGAGGGTACAGAATCACTTCAAAAGGTTTGCGGGAAGAGGTTTGCCTCTGGTAACATCACTGTCCAAAATTGCTGCTGATAGGCAGAAGCAGTCGCAGGTATCATTCATCTGAGAATGCCCCTGAAGTATTGCTTGAAAGCATCCAATGGTTACCATTCTGTGCCTCCCTCCTCTCAAATAATGCTATTTCCTGATTATTCTAAGGAAAAGTTTACAAATTCAAGAAAATCTGCAATATGACTGTATCTCCCATGACAACATTTTTTTAAAAAATCCTTTCCTATTTCTATGAGTGAGCTTATATTTAAAAAAGACAAAGAGAAAAAGAAAGTTTAAGAGAATTACCCCCAGAGTTTGAGAAAGTGTGTTCACATTTTGAAGCATAAGCAACCTAACAATTTTGAAACAAGGAGTCAATTGCTCCCAAATTTTAAGGAAATCAAAGTTAGAACAGGAAATGATAATCAAAAGAACAAGTTGTATACTGCCATCTCTGTAGCATTATAAAAGCCCCTTTATGGCTTCCAAAAAATGAAAATAATATTAATGAGAGCCCTTTTCTCCCTCATACAACTATACAAAGCATCAAGGGAAGAGAATTCCTTCAAACTTACCCTTTTCCTGTGGTTAATATACCTGAACTGAAAAAAACAGATGACCACTAGATATCAGGGAAAAGATACAGAAACTCTTTACTGCCATTGAGTGGTTTCCTAGATTTTTCATCCTAGCTATGGTAGCATTCATTCATTCATTCAGTATAGAATGAATGCAATAGAAAATCCTAGATAAATGTAAAAACTATGTATATAATGGTGAGTGATGGGCAGGAATCCTAGCTTCATTCTCCCCTTTCATATGATGAAAATGAACTTTTGAACAGAGCCAAGGAATGCCGCAGTGTTCACATCTGTGCTATTGAGACAAACAATCATGTATCTGATTACTAATGAACAGCCTTCAATCATTTGTGATTATGTAACAAGGGCACATATTTAAAATGCCTGTGACATTCCATCTTTAGCAAACTAAAATGCAGTCAACAGCAGCAACAACTTTTTCAATGGAAGCAGAAGTATGGGTTCTTTCTGAATAGCAGACGGCAAAGCTTTGTGGAATTCATTGGGAACCTGTCAGTTTAGTCATTCAAAAGACATGGTTCACTTGGTCAATTCTACCAAATCTGTTCTTCAAAACTTAAGAAAGAGCAGGCCATTGTGCTGAGATGTTATTGAAGGGAGCTGTTGGCATAATGAATCTCAGTTCCAAAAAGGATAAGTAATACACAGA
The DNA here is from genome assembly GCF_049901715.1 of Pseudonaja textilis. Taxonomy (NCBI): domain Eukaryota; kingdom Metazoa; phylum Chordata; class Lepidosauria; order Squamata; family Elapidae; genus Pseudonaja; species Pseudonaja textilis. The sequence goes on from NC_141992.1 coordinate 100,965,460, forward strand.
AAATATGCTAGGTAGGAGAAAATGTCATCAAAGAAATAAGTACTCTTTTTAATATATATGTGTATATATAGTATATGTGTATGTGTATATAAAGTGTGTGTGTGTGTGTGTGTGTATTTGTGTTCTTAAGTTTTCACGGGTACCTACATGTATGGCATTCAGGTTTGTTCGGGTATTTTCCCACGTCATTGTAGCTGTGCTTTTAAAGTTGTAGCAACGTTTCGGCAGAATCTCATCTGCCATCATCAGGCTTCTGTGTAGTGTTCGTCTGTGAGTCAGACTTTCACAGCCATTTCTGTTTTAAATTTGGTGCTGTTTTAAATTTCATCCTGATTGGTTGGGAGTGCATTATCTGGAAGCCTGCACTCTCAAACAAAAAAATCTCCACACCACAAGCCAGCCAAACACCTGGGCACAAACAGACTCCCCCTGAAACCTCCAGCTCAAACACACCCCCACCAGGCACCCAGATGAAACCTAGCTTCCTAATAAATGATAGCCGTCCGTTTACTCAGAGCCAAGCCGCACTAAAAGCCTCCAATACAGGAACACAATGTTGCCAAACAAAAAGAGCTACAAAACAGACAGAAGATATTAGAAACACCAATCAAGCAGAACACAGCAAACTCCAAGACCAATAAACACAGACCAAGACTCCCAACCAATCAGGATGAAGAAAAAACCATTCTGGCACAGCAGTAGGCTAGCCCCAAATTTAAAACTGAAACAGCTGTGAAAGTCTGACTCACAGACGAACACAATACAGAAGCCTGATGATGGCAGATTAGATTCTGCTGAAACGTTGCTACAACTTTAAAAGCACAACTATAATGATGTGGGAAAATACCCGAACAAAGCTGAATACCATATACATATATACATACATACATACATACATGCATACATACATACAATTCTTAACAAGATAAAAACAATGCAGATATTAGAAAAAGAGACAAAGAAAATAAAAAAGAACAAAGAGGAAGAAGGAAAATAGAAAAGAAAGAAAAATGAAAAAATTATAAAGAAATGGCTTCCATTCTTTTTGACAGAAGTTATAAATGCATTTATATTTTACCCCTTCTCTTTAAGGTTACATCATCATTTCCTTTTTTAAATAAGCTACCCTTTCTAATCTTCAAATCCATAAATCACAAGTTCATTTTTCTCTTTTTTCAGCAAAAAGTCCGAAGTGTTTCCTGTCACTGATAAATGTACTTGTTGATCTTTTTTTAATCAAACAACTTTACACTGCCCTCTCTGCTAGTTCTGTCATCTTCACCAACCATTCCTCCCTTGTGTGTATTTTAAAGTCTTTTATTTTTGCTGGTATACTAATAGCAGTAATTGTATTTAAGAATAAATCCATAGCTCTTTTCTAATTGACTCTCCCTTAATCCCAGCAAGAAACATTCTTTCATTTTCCATTTCCATTCTTTGTTAACATCTTTGTCTTTTGTTTATTAATTTTAAAACCAACTAACACTATTAAATCCTTTAGTTTTTCCATTTCTTCTAGAGGATCTTCCAACATTATTACCAGGTCATCAGCAAATACTCTTAAAAGGTTTCTCTTTAAATATTTAAATAATCCAGCAATTCTCTCATGTTCAATGCTTCCAGCTTTCATTTAGATTGAGGAATTGAGTCTTTTCCAGTGCACTGAGGGAAGAAAGGAATAATAATGGGCATCTCGATTCTAAAAATCAGAAATTAGACAGAAGCTGATTCTGACACAGAACACAGCTGAGACAAGAGAGGCTGGACTTTCTTGTTAGAATATTAGAAGAATATACCTGACAGCAACTGAGACAAGGAAGGTTAAGACTTCAAGTGAAAACACAGGAGAAATGGAGATGGAGTGAAGAACCTGGGCTGATTAAGCCTCTTGGCAATTTATAGTAATATCCCAAAAGGAGAGTATCTGTCAAGAAGACTATAAAGGTATCCTTAATCTTTTCCATATTTAGAAAGGGTAGTTCAAAAGGGAGGAAACAATGGGTGAGGCACTCCAAAGAGCCATCCCTTCCTAAACCTGCATTGATCTTAAAGAATTAAATTTAGGAATCCTAAAACTGAACACTCAGTAATATTTATCTACAGGCAAAGGCCTCTGGGCAACAGGAGGTTGGCAGGGAAAACAAACAAAAGAGAAGTTCTATTTCCATTTGTTTAATTTCCCCCTTGAGAAGCTTGAGCGGTACAACTGAGCTAGTCTTCAATCAATCATATAGCCATAGCCTGGGCTTCACAATAAAAGAGTAAGATAAAACTCTAGAAAATCATTTTAAGTATGCATTTAGTATGAATGGCAAATCCAAAACACACACTCTTTAAAAGACTAAAAACAACCATTAAAAGTCAATAAACAAAGATATCTAAATCTATCATTCAAAAATATCCCCCAGATTGTTAAATTATAACTGCCTTGATTAAAACATTTGAGTGAATAAACATGGTTTGATCTGGCCCTGAAAGGGCAAGAAGGGAAAGTGGTAAGACTTAGTGAACTTTCCTAAGAGGACATTTCACAATATGGAGCCACCACTGAAAATGCTTGCTTACCTCAAATAATCATTCAGTTAGGCTCAAAATATAGAGAAATATAGAGCAAGGCCTCTGACAAGGTCCTTGGAGTTATTTTCCTAACCAGGAAGTGATTGGTAGATAAAAGCTAGTGTTTTTAAATTAAGTTGTTTCTGTTGCAATCTTCTATTGTAGACCCCTTTTGTTTAATGCAAGATAATGTAATGATAGATTTATCTAGAAAAAAAAATATTTAAAGCAAATCAAGTTTAAAAACAGAATTGAGTGAAATCTATAAAGTCTATAAAATGCATGGGGAGTTGTTAGGTGAAAGTATAGATTCTCTTTGAAAAGCCAGCATAGAAATGTCTCAGCTAGAGAGACTGCTGTTTGAATTTAACACTGACAATTTGCTCTGAAATGGAGATGTTTTTATGCTTTCCTTCCAGGACTACTAATGGTAGAGCATTAAAGCAAACAAGGGACAAAATTCTATAATGAGAGTGAAGATACTTCCTTGTAGTAAGGAAAAAAAACAAAATAGCAGTTTTGCAATTCCAGAGGATTCCTGGTACACAGTAATGTATTTGTGAGCAGAAAATGATGTTAAAAACTTAGATCTGTAAAACAAACCACTCAAAGATCAATGAACTTTGAAACCCACAGAATAGCGGAGTAATTGAACCATGAATATGAAAAAAATAGCTGGCAGCAAAAAGAAAGAAGGAAAATTGTGGGGAGAGGAAATTGTACCACAAAAGCAAGATACGATTCTATCCTGCAGATGGATATTGAGAAAGAGAAAGTGTACCACAGGGTTAGGGCTAGGGCTACTGAATAATGGCCGCAAAAATGAGGTTGACAACTAGAAAGCAACAAAGATAGGTTGCTGCAGCTTTTCCCTAGTATCTAATGTCATCCAGAGTTTTGAATTTTTGCAACCCAGATAGCAGAGTTCTATTAAAACTGTTCTCTGCTGTTCGGTATGGAGTGGGATTAGGAGGAAAAAGATAAAAGAGACTTCCTTCTTTCTCACACACTTACACCCCACCCCCAAAACACATAGTACAATAAAAGAATCAGCAGTATTTTAGTTGTGAACCTGTTAGGAAGAAAGGAGGATAATGTACGTTTCCTTCCCACATATCATCTTCTCCTTCCTTCCACGTGGGAGGAGAGTGTTTGTTAAGAGATGAGATGTTGTTCTATGTTGTCAGCCGTCAACCTTCTCTCCCCCACCTCCCCTGCCTTCATCTCACCATGTAATATAAAGTTGAGAAGATGGGTCCAACAGTTGCATCTTTTATTTATCACAGGTAGATTCTTGCTGTTTGCCAGAATTGACTAAGCATCAGGAAGCAAGTTGCCATGAGTAGCATTTCAGTTGGGCAAATTCTCAGATTAGAAATCACAGGGAGCCTGATAAATCAACATGGGCTCACAGTTTGGCAGTATGTTCCATCCCTTTTAAGGACAATTCTTCTACCTATCCTTGGCAAATGACTTTTCCCATTTTGTTGAAAGTTACCATTTGCAGTAATTTGACTTTGGTGCACTCATAGATATATACCAAATAGTAAATGATGGTTTTGAGGGTTTGAAGAAGAAGAATAGTATTATAATACTAAGAATAGTATTATTTTGCAGAATAGTATTGCTGTTTTAATGGTGACATTATAACATTAGCACTTGAACTTATATACCATTCCATAGTGTTCTACAGCACTCTCTGAGCAGTTTACAGTGTCAGCCTATTGCCCCCAACAATCTGGGACACATTTTACCCATATTGGAAGGATGGAAGGCTGAGTCGGTCTTGAGAATCAAACTCCTGGCAGTCAGCAGAATTAGCCTGCAACACTGCATTCTCACCACTGCACCAAGGGGTTCTTATGTGATAGGCATTATTTAATACACAAAGACTGTACAGGTGCAATAAAACCCTTAGGCCCTAAGTCTTGAGTAGTTGCCCAGAATCACATTGGTAAGAAGAGCGGCCGTAGAAACTGAAATAAATAAATACACCAACAAACTCTTTAATTAATGTAGACAGCATTTCCATTGCAAAATTTGACATTGCCCCATTAGATGTTTAAAGTGAGACTGTACATACAAACCAGGACATGCAAGTTGAGACCCTAGAGTTAAGCTATTGGAATGACAATGAATATGCTGTGCACTTTTTCAACAACAATGCATAAGAATGGAATGCTCCAGCGGTGGTCCTCAGAAGGAGGATGTTCTATGAAATATTAGGGAGTATGCAAACTCGTATTAAAAATCTACCCCAAAATATATTAGAGAGCTTTCATGTAGTTTGCTAAGGTTTCCCCCCCCACTCCCCCATTTTTTTTTCCTATGTAAAATTCTTTCAGATGTTCTTTTCTTGCTGGCAGTAAAAAGTGGGAGGACCTCCTTAAGGCTCAACATGTTACAAAAAAGATCATGGTGGCCACCACAGCATCAGAGACTTGTCTACTTGTGACTTATTCTAGATGTTTCGGGATATTTTTTTAATTTTGATTAAGTGTGAGGTTAAGGATTTAGATTTGTGCCAAAATTGGGGAGGGAAAAACTCTGGGGGATTTTAATGAAACTTTTGATTACCTCCTCATCCCCCAGTACAAGTTTTTCTGAAAGAGTACTTTTGTATAGTATCTACCAAGAATGCTAGAAGGAAAACAATTGTAATGTTTTCCAAAAGATCTCCCACACTTCTTGGGGAGGTGGGGGGGTAGAGTTCATAATAAAATCTCAAAAATACAGGTAGTCCTCAACTTACAACAATTCGTTTAGTGAGCATGCAAAGTTACAATGGCACTGAAGAAAATGACTTATGACTTATGATCGTTTCAGCATCCCCGTGGTCATGTGATTTACATTCAGATGCTTGACAACTGGCTTATATTTACTACGGTTTGCAGTGTCCCAGGGTCATGTGATCCCCTTTTATGACCTCTTCTGACAAGCAAAGTCAATGGGGAAGCCAGAATCACTTCACAACAGTGTTACTAATTTAGCAACTGCAGTGATTCACTTCAAAAGAAAAGTCGTAAAATGGGGGAAAACTTACTTAACAAATTTCTCACTTAGCAACATAAATTTGGGACTCAATTCTGGTTGTAAGTTAAGGACTACCTGCATACATTTTATTGCCACCCTCTTCCATCCCCATCTCCCAAATTATAAGATACAAACTTGATATTAATACCATCAGTGTATCTTTGGAGCAGGAGGAGCCTCTGTTATCACAACTGTGGATTGAATTTAACAGAGTTGCAATTTGCCGGGAATGGGGAAGAATCTCTTTGGCTTTTGGTGCAGTTGAAATACTTTTCACCTGCCAGGATTTTCCCAATTCCCCCCGGAAACCAATTCCTTAACTTCTCTTTTCCCATTTATTTGATGCAGCAGCATGTTAAATGTTGCCATCCTGCAGACACCAGGACATTAAGTGGCCTATAAATTGTGTGTCTCGGGGCCACTTTTCCCTGTGATGGATGCTGTCCAGAATGCTCATGAGCGACCATTTGGTGGAAGAAACACCCCCTGGATATGGAGCTTCTAGGCCACCTGGCATCTATTCTAAGAACACAAACATCATGATGAATCACATTTCTTGGGCTTCTTAGCACCTGAGTTGATACTTTCAAACGAAAATGACAACAACCCTGAGATATGCTTGGAAAATCAATAACAGGAGGAAAAACTTCCAATAAATAGTTGAAATTTTTAATGCAATAGAGTTATAAGATAGACAGGTTTATATTCTGAGACAGTCTTGGAGCATCACAAAAAAAGAAAGTACATAACAGAAAGCCTTAAAAATATCAAAACAAACTCTGCCATATATATATATATGCACACACACACACACACACATATATATATAATCTACTTTCTCTTTGTGATGTTTGAAGACTATATTACCTGGCTTGGAATACAAACCTTTCTATCTTATAACGCTGTTGCATTAAAACTTTCAACAGTTTACTGGAAGATATATAGAAGGTGTGTTTTAAATTCCACAGTCTGGGAAATATTCTCAAAGGTCCATAGCATGACATGAGAACATCTGAATAACTTTATTTTTAATATTTTAAGACCTCTAGCACCCAGTACTCAGAGACAATAGTGTTCTGCACTTATTTGCAGTGTTTCATTAAATAGTTTCCAGAACTTGCAATGTTACCTAATCAACCCAGATGTTCTTAGGAACCTCAAAGCCCAAGTTCAGTAATGGCTGGGTCAGTATCATTGCAGACATCCATCATTCTCTCATTTTCTTTCTCATTCCTTGCCTTTATTAAGGAAACTCCTTCCTCCATTAATACCAGGAAAATGTAGAATTATTTGCCATGTTTGTTCCATACTGCAGTGCTACATTAGAGTCACTGTGGGGAATTCTAAATGGAGAGAGTTAACCAATTGCCTTTTGGGAGGGGCAAAGGGGAGGAGGGACTATGAATTTAACAGAGGTATCAATTGCAGAGGTTGAAGATATCCCAATGTATCCCACTTCGAGCTGAGTTGATGTGGTCTTTATTCATTATTAAGAAGGTATGAAGTGAGCCAAGGATATAGCATTAATCATTGTTTTTACAATTCCAGGGCAGTTGGATTACCTCCCCCATTGCAGCAGTCATGGTAACTTTAGCCTGGAAACCTGTGGGTGCATCTGTGATGAAGGCTGGGCTGGGAAGAATTGCTCTGAGCCTCTCTGTCCCCTTGGCTGCTCTAGCCGGGGTGTATGCATTGATGGCCAGTGTATTTGCGACAACGATTATAGTGGGGAGGATTGCTCCGAGGCACGTTGCCCAACTGACTGCAGCTCCCGAGGACTCTGTGTGGATGGAGAATGTATCTGTGAAGAAGGCTTTGCCGGAGAAGACTGTAACGAGCTCAGATGCCCAGAGGACTGCTCAGGGAAGGGAGTCTGTGCCAATGGAACTTGCATCTGCCAAGAGGGCTATGTAGGGGAAGATTGTGGGCAACTGAGGTGCCTCAATGCTTGCAGCGGGCGTGGATTCTGCCAAGAAGGCCTGTGCTCTTGTGAGGAAGGTTACCAAGGACGGGATTGTTCAGCAGGTATGCCAGACTGTAACAGTTAAGATAATGGATAAATATAAAGCTCAAAGGGCTCCTAGCAAACTTCAGGCCTTACTTTGTCATTTTTAGAAATCTGAAGCATTTTTTTTTAAAGGAGCATTTGCCAAGGAAATTGTTGGGCCTAGTATATACATACAACCAGATCCACTAGAAGTTAGTGGATTATGTATCTTTTTAAAAAAAAAAACACTGAAAAGGGTGATTTTTCATGGACATTGTTGACTTAGGGGCAATGAGATGCTTGAGGACTTTGCTCAATCCTCATTTTTAAGTAAACACATAATTTGCATTCCTCACAATACAGACAGTCATTAACCTCCAATTTTAATCTCCAATATCATTACTCTCCAATTTCTCATTTCTCTACAACAAATAAACTTTAAAAGCATATAAAATACATACTTAAGACAATCCAAGTTAAAGAATGCATTTTACCATAGAAAAAAGAAAATATTTTAATATGGAAAATCATGGGATAAATGCATTTTCTTTAAATATGCAGTCATATCAAAACAGGAAGTAGGCATATCGATGCATCCATACTGCAAGACATCTAGTAATAAAGTATATTAGTGAAAGAACTTTATTATTGAAGCAAGCCTCACGAAGTTGTTAAAACAAGTCTAGAAGTGAGCAGGCTTCTCTTCCAAGGAGCTCCTAGTCCAGCGGTCACTAACTGGTGGGCTGCAGCCCTGTAAGAAAATTTTGGTGGGCTGCAGAGAAATCTCACCCCCAGAGCACCCCCCTCAAAGCAATTAATCCAGGCTGAGCAGAAACACGAGGCTGCGCTGCCCACATGGCCTGTGGGAACCCTCCCCGCTCACTCACTCTTTACCTGGCAAACTTGCCTGCTAAATTGCTATTTTTCCTTTTTCTGACCATCAGCTGTTCTGCTGTGCTGGGAGATTTAGATTAGCTAGAAAGCAAGAAATGGTTGGATTTCTTGCTTTCTAGCTAGTCTTTAGATCTTCGGCTCTGCTTTTAAGCATGGCTGAACCTCTCTTAGGACTGTAGGTTCTATTATTCAGTGCAGACTCACAGCAAGCAAATTTTATGTGACAGACTCAAGTAGCCGATGGCAGATAGATAGATCACTGAATGATTTTGTGAGCAACTCAATCTGCCTGCCTGCTTTGCCTGATTCTGGGTAAAAGTTGCTCTTTTTTTATAAAAAATTCAATATTTATATAGTGTGTTGTAAGTTAATTTTGTGAGTTTACTTGCAAGGAAATTTTATGTGACAGACTGAGCTAGCCGATGGTAGATAGTTAGATCTCTGAATGAATCTGTGATTCTGTGAGCAACTCAATCTGCCTGCCTGCTTTGCCTGATTTTGGATAAAAGTTGCTCTTTTTTATAAAAAAAATCAATATTTATATCAATATTTATAATATTTACAAACAAGCCATGCCCAGCAGGTCAAATGACCACCAAGCCACACCCACAAATTAGGCCTTGCCCACAGAACTGGTTAGTGGTCCTCGGGATTTAAAATTATGAGTTTGGTGGTCCCTGAGGTCCAAAAGGTTAGCGACCCCTGTTCTAGTCTATATTTGGTAAGAAGAAAAGAGGAGGATCCAGATAAGGTCAAAAAGTCGAGAAGGTGGCCACAACAGTACAATCTAAGCATCACCTGTTTGTTTATATACTGCTGCAGATACCCCTAGTGGAGAGGAAAGGAGATGCCTAGCTCAGAGGGACCATATAGAGTTATATTTTGCAATGCAACCGAATGCAAATAAATCCTGGAGTTTTATTTTCTTGCTACTTGTGCTTATTTGTCTGCCTTCCTGGGTAGACTAGACAGGAAACATTACTAGATGAGCTAATTGTACTTTATTGTAAGACCTAACAGAATCTTGCATGCAACTCTAAAAGTACAAATCTTCTGCTCTCTCATTTGCAGCCTGAGAAGCTAGGGAGGGTGGCTTCTGACCATTGCGCAACTGTGGATTCTCTTATCTCTTCCCTAGAGAGCATGTCTTCACCCCACCAGTGCTCAAGATCTTTCCTATATCTTTCCCTTATGTTTTCCAAGAGCGAACAGACATTTTCTGCAAGAGTTTAATTGCTTTCTCTGAATATTGTTCCTTTTTCATTCAAGGACTGAAGACTTACCACAAATCAAACATAGCTACCCCAAACTTCAAGGCTGGACTCTGAAGTCTCTAGGAAAATAATGTCATAGTAGACCCAAAGGCCAATGCTCTGTAAAGTTCCTGAAGCAGAAAAACAAAGAAAAGTCACTCAGCTAAATAAACAAAAGATTAGGAGTCATAGCACAGAATAATTGTGCATTCTTGATAAGGAACTTTACTGGCCAATATGACTTGAATGGTAGCAAAAGATCAGATGATGTCAAATAGTCTTTTCAATATATTCTTTTTATTCTGTGAAAAGACTATGCTGAAAATATTGTACTTATTTCTAGGTACTACTTTTAAGGAAGGACATTGACAAAATAAGAGCAAATGGCTTAACTTACAGGAAAGTAGATTTCAATTGGTCATCGGGAAAAATTCAACAATAAAACCCTGTGAACAATGGAACAGGACAGATTGCCCTAGGAATTAGTGGACTGTCTTTTGCTGGAGGTGTCTAAATGAGGTGGGGAAGCTCTGGGGCAGGGATGCTACAGTAATGGATTCATTTGGGTACTGGGTGGGATTACCTATCCACTACCTAAATGGGGTAGGGATTGTGAAGAATCAGACACGACTTAATGATTGAACAAAGGGACTAGATAATCTACAAAATTTCTTTTACCTTAGATCAGAGGTGGTATTCAGTAAGTTCTGACCAGTTCTGGAAAAGCGATAGCGGAAATTTTGAGTAGTTCAGAGAACCAGCAAATACCCCCTCTGACTGGCACCGCCCCCATCTATTCTCTGCCTCCTGAGTCCCCGCTGATTGGCTGGGTCTTCTTTTGTTGCCCTGCACAGGAGAACGGAGCTGAAAAGCAGGTTAGTGGGGTGGGGAGAGAATGGAATTTTCCAGTATCCTTCCCCTGGAGTGGGGTGGGAATGGAGATTTTACAGTATCCTTCCCCTGCCATGCCCACCAAGCCACACCCACAGAACCAGTAGTAAAAATATTTGAATCCCACTACTGCCTTAGATTCTATGTTTTTACAAAGAGGTCTTATTGAAATAGGCTAGCTGTTGAGTTATAACTTTTATTACATGGGAGATTGAAACTGACAAATATTAAGAAATCGACAGATAAGTAACAAAGCTCCAGTTCAAGGACCTGTGTTATATATTCTGGATATTACAGTGAGGTAAAATGTGATTGCAGCTTCTCATGGCAAATCTTCACCAAATCCCTTAAGAATACTGATGCAGAATTATGCAAATAGACCCACTCTTCCCCCAGTAAAATAGTGGAGACCTGCTGTTCTCAAATACTGTCAATGAAATATTATGTAAATACTATTATTACACCCTTTCTTCTTTTCTACATAAAATAGTAAAAGTTCTGCTCTTGTTAAAAAAAAATCAAGCTGACCTTGTGGCAAGGTATGAAAGTGCTATTATGTGGTGGAAGGAAGAAATGAGCCATTAAGGAGAGATTTGGACAAGGATTTTAATACTCTAGAGACAGAGGGAAGCATGTAACCCCAATAATCCCATCATGAATTTTAGTATGAGCTGCATCTATTTCTTGACCTGGCCTATCTCAAAGGGCTGACAGCTTTGCTCTTCTCTGCTCTCCTTTATTGAAAGGCTAGAGAGATGTTACTAGCAAAATCAGAGGAGGGGAGAGATGGAGGGTAGGAAAGGAAGCCAGAAATAAAATGCTAACAAAGAGGGCAAACCATGAGAATAACAAGGGCTTCAGGGGATGCTGGAAAGTGACCAGAGGAAAGAGCAGCAACCCATGATTCCCACAACTTCCAGCACAATCCCTAATCATATTTGCAGCAGGTCACTGGATCTCACCTTCAAGATAATCTAGCTGCCTTTGAAGACCACTTGAATATTGTAGCTGGTACAAAATGCTTGTTAACCTGCTTGCTAACTGGCACTTGTTGCCATGAGCTGTGAAACTTGCATTAATTTCCAGTGAGTTTCTGGATGCAATCCAAAATGCTTTCACCTATAAAGTCCTGCATGGCTGGACAGGTGGGTACTTGCCAAACCACCTTTTCCCAAAATTAAGCTCTTTGATACATTCTTTCAAAAAAAACTGCTAGTAAAAAAACTGCCATTTTCAGGTGGCAGTTGGGGTGTAAAATTCAGAAATGCTGTTTTGTTTTGTTTTGTTTTAGTTATGGCCTCAGTCCTGTGGAATAGCTCCCTTTAGAAATTAGACTAGCAGTCTTTTGAACATCTTCCAGAAACTAATGAAAACAGAGCCCTTCTGGAGAATAGTATGTTTATTGTTTTAATTGTTGTTGCTTCGTTTTTAATTTTTATTTAACTTAATTAGTTTTGTTTTTGTGGACATTACAATCATTATCTCTCTTTAATTGTTAATCACCAAGAAACCCTGTAGATTACAGTAGTATGACATGTAATAAATAAATGAATCATAAATATCTGTGATAGAAGCATTGTAGAAGAACAAAGGATTTTGATTCCAACCTTTAAGAGTATCAAATCCACTTCTAATATCTGAAAATGTTGTTGTCAGTCCCTGTATTTCTGATAATCAGCAAGGATTACTCAGTGGCACAGAGCTATTAACAATGAATAACAGGCATTTTTGGAAGAGTCCTACATGTTGGGTGATTTATACCATTCCTCAGTTAAGTAATACAGTGCCCTAGTCTCTTCTCTGTTTTCTTTTTTCTTTCAAAAGAGCAGGAGGGCTGTAATCCTAAGGGCTTTTCTACTTTTGCTTCGAGGAGAAGGCTATTTAAACAGTAGGAGAAAAGTACTGTTTCACATTTCTCATTTCAAATAGTAAGCTTAATAAAGGTGAGAAGAGGTCTTGTGGGAGACCACTCCTTCCTAACTCAAGGCAATTTCATCTTGCTAAATGAATTGTCCAAAGAGAATGAGGCAAAAGAAGTAATGACCAGAAACAGCATTTTTCCTGCTAACGTTTTCCAGAAGTCTGCCTCTTTCCTTTTTGCAGAGGAAAATAAAGAGAATAACAAGAGTTGAAAGGGGCTTTGAAGGTCTTCTAGTCCAACTGCTGAAAACCCTATATCATTCCAGACAGTCTCTTCTTGAAAATATCCAATGATGGAGCACCCACAATTTCTGAAGGCAAGCCATTCCACTGAATAATTTTTCCTGTCAGGTTGGAATGCTCTTTAATTACTCCTTGCCCTCAGGTGCTTTGGAGAATGGGTTGACCTCCTGTTCTTTGTAACAATCCTTCAAATATTGGAAAACAGCTATGTCACACCTAGTCCTTCTCTTTGTTAGACTAGACATACTCAGTTCCCTTAACTGTTCATCATATGATTTAGCCTGCAACACCCTTATCATCTTTGTTGATCTTCACTGCACTCTTTCTAGGGCCTCAGCATCATTTTTGTATGGTGATGACAAGAACTTGATGAAGTATTCCAAATGTGGGCTCACTGATGCACTATAGGGAGGTATTTTCTGTGGTCTTGATGCTATCCTTGATGAAGCCTAGGCCTCCGTGGGCTTTTTTGGCAGCTGCAGCAGACTGCTGACTCATTCTTAAGTGGTGGTCCATCAGGACATCTAGATCCCTTTCACAGGCACTACTGTTCAGCTATGTATTCCCTCTTCAATACCTGTGCATTTTGGTTTTTCTTGCCTAGGTGGAAGACCTTAATTTTCTCACCACTGAATTGCACGTGGTTTAATAGGGCCCAGTGTTCAAACCTGTCAAGATCCTTCTGAGGCGACCTTGAGGCTAGTTCTCCCATTAGGTATCATCTGCAAATTTGATGAGTTCCCCTTGATCTGTTTTTTTTTTTTTAAAGAACGGTTGGCTTTTATTCTTTTCTAGGTGTTCTCAGATCTGTTACTTAATCAGGTTTTCCAGGATTTTCTCAGGTATTGATGTTAGGTTGACTCGTCTGTAGTTTCCTGGTTCTATTTTTTCCCTCTTTGAAGGTTGGAACTACATCAATTATTTTCCAGTCCTCTGGTAACTCCCCAGTGCTCCAAGAGCTTTGAAATATTGGTTCAGTGGTTCCAAGATCAGACTGTCAGCTGCTGAACCCTGGGAAACAATACATCTGGTCCTGGTGATTTGAACTCATCTAGAGTTGATAGGTATTTTCTTATCATTTTCTTGCCTATTTTTACTTGTATTCCTTTTCTGTCTTCCACGATATACTGCTTTTAATAGGTTAGTCTGGTTTTTTTTCTTTTTGTGTAAAGACAGAGGTAAAGAATGGATTAAGCAGTTCTATTTTCTCCCAGCTATCCATCATCTCCTTGCCATCTTCTCCCATTAATGGATCAATAATCACTTCACTTTTTGCTTGTTTCTTACATGTTGAAATATTTTATTATTATTATTGACACTTATTGCAAGTCTTAGTTCATCCTAAACCTTAGCTTTCCTGATCCTTATCATCCTTACAGATTCAAGCTATTCAATGGTATTCTGTTTTAGTTATGTGACCCTCTTTCCATTTTTTATATTTGTCTGTTTTGTCTCTCAGTTTATTAGATAATTCTATCTAATACTAGTTTCATCTGAATTCCATCTCTTCAACTTTTGTTAGTTTTGTTTCTTTTGAACAATTTAAATCTTTCAAATAATATGTTCCAGTCATGGGTTTTATCCCACCACGTTTCAGTAATGGCAACAATATCATACCTGCTTTCATGTACTAGGACTTCTGGTTCACCCTACCTGTTCCTCATACTTTAAATGTTAATGTATAAGCATCTGAGTCCTTCTTGATGACCCTAAATTTGCTTCACATATTTCTATGCTTTGTATGTGGATTCCTCTTCTTTCACACTACACAATATTTTGAGATTTATGCTTGGGATTAGGTCCTAAACATTGGTCTCCCTCCCCTTCCAGATTTAGTTTAAAGTCCTTTAGATAAGCTGAGCCACTTGTTTTCCAAAAACGTTCTTCCTAGTTCTTGTAAGGTGTAGCCTATCATCTGCCAAAAACTCTTCATATAAGTAATTTAATCATGATCTAAGAATCTAAAGATTATGTCCCTGGTCCTTCCCACAAATCATAAACTCTCTTACATTTATGAGATGCCATGTTTGAGGCATCTCTTTTGTTTTCATATAGGCTGACTGGAGAACTGCTATCCTTATTGGCGGCAGCAGGAACAGTGACCTCATTCACTCAAATATATTAGTTAGTCATATGTTGTTCCCAAAGGGAATTCCTCCAATGAGTGGTTTGATATTCTCAGTGAATGGCTCAATGTAAGTTTGAGATGCTTGTGGCACTCACATGATGGACAAGTGTTCTTATAAAACAGCTTGTATGCATAGAAGATTAGCATGTCAAAATGAGCTGAGTCCCCCTTTCTACCATCCATTATTCTGGAAAGTCTGGACCAACAGTTAGGAGTGGAGTGTTTAAATCTATTCATCTCATCCATGCTTGCTGCAGAAGTCCCAAGACTAGATGCATCATGAAAGCAAAGATGTGGGAGTTCAGTCATTGTCAGCCTTCAAGATGATCCCTTCTGCATCTTATGTGCTGCCTTGTTTCTTCCTTACTTTGCATCTTTCCTTACTTTGCATCTTTCCTTACTTTGCATCTTTCTTACTGCTCCATCTTTCGGCTGTCATTAGCAACGGGGGGAGGGGGGAATTGGAAGGGAAGAAAGCTGGAGGTGTTACATTCCTGTACATGGGAAGGAGGAGGGGGAGTATAAATTCCTCTTTTTAAGTTTCTATTTCCTTGCCTACTTTTTCTATCCTCTGTGCAGCTGCCAAGTTTTATCAAAATATGTCAAGGTCAACGGACAGAGGCCTCATCACCACCTGAAGATGCCCACATGATCACATGCAGAACTTTTAATTGAACTCTGGGGGGTGGGAACAATTCCATCCTTTTGTATATGTGATCTGCGCGCCAAAATCTTTAGATTCAGAATCTTCTCTGTAGCTTCCACTTTGAAATTTAGTAAAAGAAAACCTTTGCTCTAACCATTGGAGTCTGAGTGTTTCTTTCTTGGATTTTGAATGGAGCACAGACTGACAGGCATTTGAATTCTTTACTTCCTTTTAAGGCCAGTGCTGTAGCCATCTACAAATTATACAGTAACAAAAAGCTTCATGATCTGATTTCTGCAAATCAGGTTGTTATAACACAACAGCTGCTTGGTTTCCAAGCTAATTATTTCCCATATATAGAGACTACTGAGAAAGCCATTGTTACTGTTGGAACACAAGTAGTGGCTAACAGTACAATGATATGTCTGTTTAGTTTAAGCAATTTCCATTGAGTTACTACTAGGCTTTACAACTAAGCAAATGGGCATAGGATTGCTACTTAAGAAACAGAATGGAAGGTTCCTTCCTATCACTTCACTCCATGTTTTTATTGCATCCACTCCAGTTGGAATAATAGAAGCCGAGGCTGTGGTGCTACATCATAGATTGATGATGCCAGCAAGAGCTTCAAAGCCTTCCAAAAAACCTCGTCCCTATCCAAATTAATGTCAGTTACCCTAGATGGGTTTTTTTTTCTTATGAACTAAATTTGCCTCATTGTCCCCAGCGCCTCGCTGCAAAGGGAAATAAGAATATACTAAACAATGCCATCATCAAACAAAGAGCACAGTCAAGTGTTTAGCAGTTAATGTGATAGAAGCAATTTCCTCTGGCTAATTAAAAAGCTTGGGTGTGTTTCTATATTGACTGTGACATTTTGATATTTTTCTTCCTTTACCAGTGAGGTAGAATCATGAAAGGCAACCTCTTCTGTCTTATTGTTTACGGATGACTGCACATGCAGGAACTTAATATTCTCAAATGCTTATTAAAGTTAATCCTTATTGTACTAAATGATTTCTAAAATAAAGAGAACTTACATATATTTGCATATCTCCTAAATATAGAGACAAAGCCTTTTTGGCTTAGCAAGCTTTTTTTCTGTATCACTTTTACAGCCTCAGCCATGCATTTGAGCTGTTCAGTTTAGGTTGAAAATAAAGCTCCACCACACTTCATGTACAAACTGGCAAGTTAAATAATACAAAGATATAGAAATTTCAATTCCACTTATTCCATATCCTAGCAAACAGCCTTCACAATATGCTATCTGATCTCTCTCTTACACTGGCATTTTCACACACAAGAATACTTAATGAGTAGAAGGCTTCTTACTTAATTCCAAAGATCTTCCTTCCTTCTAGTGATGCTATATTTTATACTGGTAGTCTTCCATAATGACCATTCATTGAGCAACTGTTTGAAATTATGATAGAACTGAAAAAGTGACTTATGACCAGTGGTGGGATTCAGCCAGTTCGCACCACTTTGGGAGAACCGGTTGTTAAGTTTCTGAGCAGTTTGATGAACTGGTTGTTGGAAGAAATCATTAGGGCAGAGAAACGGTTGTTAAATTATTTGACTCCCACCACTGCTTATGACCAAACCTCATACTTACAATTGTCACAGCATGCTGAAATCACGTTATTGTGATTTGGGCAGGGGTAGGATTCAACTGGTGTAACAACCGGTTTGGTGAGCGCGCGCGCATCATTTGAAAACTCAGCTTTTCAGCTCCAATACTTACCTTCTACAGCAGCCCGGTGAGTAAAACAGCTGATGTGCAGCAATCCACTGTGCCGCATGAATCAGCTGAGCTGCAAAACACGGAAATAAAGGACAGACTAGGACAGGGGCGAGTGGATGGAGCCAAATGATCACCGAAATTACCAGTTCACTCGAACCGATCTGAACTGGTAGAATCCCACCACTGGATTCGCAGGCTTGGCAACTGTCCCACATTTACATTTGGATTCCCAAAATTCTGAGCTTTCACTTCAAAAAAGCATATTTCTAAACTTCATAGCTGCCAAAAATACCTTTAAGAGATGAGTTGTTATCATTCCATTTGCATCTGAATCTGGATGGGGAATTGTGTGTGCAAGCACATCTTACCATATGAAGCTCCCTTGCATCCTTAACAAATTGAGAGATATGAACAAGGACTGCAAAGGCAGAATTGCTCAGTTTCCAAAGAGCCACAAATAGAAAGACAGAGATAGAAACAACTAGTCGTAAACTGATTTAGCTTTAATAGTTTGAAATCCTGGAATATTTGTATGTTATGCTATGTAAAAGAAAATATGCATGTAAAAATACTGCACGTATGCATATAAGAAGTGGAATGCTGAAAAAAGTGAGCTGTGGAGAATGGCATTGTTAGTTAAAGTCAAAGCTACCCCTAAGAAAACTGTGCAAAGAAGAAACACAACTTCTCGGACTTTTATTGGGGCCTAAATGGATTGTCTGTTAGAAAAAAATACTATGGCAAGATGTAATATAAGCTATGAATTAAAAATAGGAATTCCCAAGATCCACCTGAAAGGTCTCCTTATGAGGAGGAAATACAAACACAGCACTGATACTTTACGTTAACTAAGGCTTAAGTCCACTTTGTGCAATGCATTTGTTTAATCAACATCTAAGTGAATATTTAGCAAAATAAAATGTCCTTGCAAAGACAATAACATCAAGAGATTTCATCAGAGAGGAGGAATTATAGTGGCTGCATACAATATATGAAGGCAAATGCATATTGATTGTAGGAACGTGTACAAATAATGTTGCCATTGTGCCATTTAACTTGGAAATTTTTTCCATTGAATTCAATAGAATATACTCCCAAAGTAAGGTGCTCAGTATTGCAATCGGAGTGAGTTGGTCAAAGAGGAAACAGATGTCAAAGAAGAGTTTGAGGAGATTGGTGAATCCCATTTGAAAATTCTCTCTCTCTCTCTCTCCCCTCCCTCCAGTTGCTCCTCCTGAGAGTCTGCAAGTGGCTGCAGTCAGAGACCAATCAATTGACCTAGAATGGGATGGCCCAATGGCTGTGACTGAATATGTCATTTCCTACCAGCCAGCTGTACCAGGGGGCCTGCAGCTCCAGCAGCGGGTGCCAGGTGACTGGAGCACTGTCACTCTGAAGGAGTTGGAGCCAGGCTTGACATACAACATCAGCATCTATGCTGTTATCAGTGAAGTGCTCAGTGCCCCTGTTGGAGTCAAGGTAGCCACCCGTAAGTATTTTCTACTTACTCTGCACCGTGAATTGCTATTTCAGGTTTGACAATTGAGAGAAGTTTTTTAAAAAGAGATTTTAAGGCCATCCCCTTTCATATGTTTAAAAAAAGTTGAAGATTAAAACAGAAAAATGTCTTTGTTTGAAGGTGATTGGTTGCAAATATGATGCAATCCTGTGGAATGATTGTTGAGGAAAACTGCTTCCTCTGTAGCAAAGGAGAAATTGTTCTGTTTTCCTTTGAGAGAATGAAATACATTCTAGGCTATTCTGTTTATTAATTATAGCTGAAGATTATAATAACATTTAGTGATTTGAAATCAGTTTTAACATGTTTTAACTAAATCAATATGGAAAAAAATTCATTCAGGAAACACGTCTGTAAGAATACCAAAGAAATTAAAAGAGCTTGGTAAAAACACCAGTAAAGCAGAGGTGGGGTGCTACCGGCTCGACCTGGTTCTATAGAACCTGTAGCTGCAAAGAGCAGCTGACACCGAACCGGTTCGATGTTTGGCCCTCCTGCTTGCCCAGGCTCTAGGCTGTCCTTTATTCCCTGCTTTTCCCTCCTTGGCTGTTTTGTGCAGCACAGCTGAGGTTGAAAAAAACAGGAAACAAGAGGATTTTCAAACGCTGCGTACCCGAGCGCAGAGCTTGTCAGCTGTCCAGACAGCACAGCTGATGATTTCTTGCAAACGCTGCACACACGATTGTCCGCAGTTCGGAAAACCAGCAAATCGCTCCATTGGCTGGCCCCTCCCCTCCCCACCCACTCACTCCTTACTTGGCATGCGAGCCATCCAACTTGCCTGGTTTGATAAGTTGCTATTTTTTCCTTCCCCACTCCCCCCCAATCATCAGCTGTTCTGCTCTGCCCGGAGATTTAGATTAGCTAGAAAGCAGGAAATTCTTGGATTTCTTGCTTTCTAGCTAATCTAAAAGCAGAGCCGAACCTTCCTTAGGACTGAAGCTTTTCAGCGCAGACTCAGGTAGCTGATTGCAGATAGATAGATCTCTAAGTTAATCTGTGATTCTGTGAGCAACTCAATCTGCCTGCCTGCTTTGCCTGCTTTGGGGTAAAAGTTGCTCTTTTTTAAATAAAAAATTCAACATTTACATACATAGTGTGTTGTGAATTAATTTTGCTTGCTTGCTAGCAAATTTTATGAGTTTGCTTGCAAGCAAATTTTATGTGACAGACTCAGGTAGTCGATTGCAGATAGATAGATCTCTAAGTGAATCTGTGATTCTGTGAGCAACTCAATCTGCCTGTCTGCTTTACCTACTTTTGGATAAAAGTTGCTCTTTTTTTAAATAAAAAATCAATATTTACATAAATATTTGTAATATTTACATACAAGCCTTGCCCACTCAGTCACATGACCACCAAGCCACACCCACAAATTAGGCCATACCCACAGAACTGGTTGTTAAGAAATTTGAATCCCACCCCTGTAGTAAAATCAATCATCTCAGTGATTATTGGGTCCCTGGATTTCCAAATTTTTACATCACATTTCCAAATATCCTCAGAATTTTGTTTTTCTTCCCTTATTACAACTGCTTGCCCAAGTTCCTTGCTATATATCGCTTGGTAGATGTGTTGATGTGTTGGATCTGGTCCCATAAAATCTGCCAAAGATATATTGTATGACAGGACTGAGTCTACTGAATATACTGGAAAAATTGGTTTCACAAATTCTTTGGTTCCAGAAAATATTCATGAATCCTTGCTCATGCTGAGTATTTATATGTATCCTCATAAAATGATTTATTTAAATTCAAGTGGAACCTGGACAGTACAAACTTGGAACAGTCATGCTCTACCTATTAAAGTGGACTAATTGAGATATTTTGCTGCCTGACCAAAAATGATAGCTTACAGAACCCAACCAAGCTGACAATGGCAACAAAGCTTTTACTCTTTTCTGCAGCTGACAGCAGCAATCTAAGGTAGGATGGCCAAACCGGACTAGGCTACTGGATGCACATAGCTTTGTCCTCCAAGTCTTCTGCTGATGTTGTTCCCTAACCCTCACATTTGATAGCTGAAACATCTACCAGTCTCCCTAATGATAGGCTGACTTTGCGTAGTGTTTGCAGGACAGATTATGCTCTGATTCCAATCAACCAGTTAAATCCACACTAATATTAATTCATGTCACAGAACTGCAATACTTGCTTTGAATATAAAAAAGGCCCTTTTGAGTGGTGGGGAGGAATGTGGAACAAATATAAGCTTCAGAATGCCAGGTCACAGACTGAGTCAGTCAGACTGAGTCACAGTCTGAGACATTCTGTGAAGTTACACTATGTGAGGTATCCATTGAGTCCTTCTCCAATTTATAATAAACTTGGGTTTTTTGTCCTACCTGTAGCAACAGTATGACTTCAGGGGTATCCCACAGTAGGCAGTGTGAATCCAAGGAAGTAACACCCAACAGAATAAGCCAGAACTCTTATATGGCTAGCTACCTTGGGAAGAGTATGGAGTTAATATCTCCAGGAATTTTCTATGCAACAAACCTCATTATAGGTTTATGAATAGGTGGTTTGTTTCCTTTGGGCCCCTGAGCTTCATGAAGACAAAACAGCAGAATTCCGTGCAAGTAACGAATTCTTCCATTTGGAGGAAAAATAGTTATACTGATATCCAAAAGGGGGAGCTAAGAAATGCAAATAGTATTAGCAAACCAATCTGTATCTTAGCAGAGAGGCATCACATTATAAAACACAAATCAAGGTATGGCACACATTCAAGGTTGTATTTATCAGGATTAACGGAAAAGTTTCAGCTCTGAGAGCCAATGGTGATATTCATGTGATTTTCAAAATCATTGAAATCCAAGTCCCATTACAATCTTTTCATCCCCCAGGCATACTGAGTTAGTAATTTTAAAAGTCAATCAGTTGTTGGAAATCTACTGGAAACAACATTAGCATCCTTGCATAATTAGGTCTGTTTCATCTCAGATCATAACTGCTCACAAATTTTGGTTTACAGTGGTGCTTGGGAATTAAAGGCAGAGGGGGTATTCAGCAGGTTCTGACTGGTTCTACAGAACCGGTAGCAGAAATTTTGAGTAGTTAGGAGAACCAGCAAATATCACCTCTGACTGGAGATTTTACAGTATCCTTCCCCTGCCACGCCCACCAAGCCACGCCAGGGTAACCTGGCCTGCTTGTATGAGTATGGTAGCAGCTTGAATTAGAGGAACTGAAGTTTTCACATCACAAAGATAAGCTCAGTCACCTTTGCTGTCAGCACATCAAGTGCCTGCTAAAGATGTGGTTTGGGGGTAATTAAAAAGTTGGCAGCCCTTAGCTAACACATATTTTAAAATTATGCCATTGTAAGGAAAGAGAGATGATTTAAGATAATTGTGAATCAGTTGATCTTAAATATCATGATGAAATTCATTTTTCAGTGAGTGAACTACAAGGGAAGTAGTGCACACACATACACATAGACACAGCTTTATTGGTGCTACCCACAGCATTCACAAAAGCCTTTCCGATATGTTTTTCTCGCTGAGTTTCTTATATTAAAACAATAGGCTAGAGAAAAATGTCTCAACTTGACATCTATTCAATTCACTTGATTAAAACCAAATAGCTTCCATTCCTACAAATAGATTAACACTTTCCAGCTATGATATCATAAAGATACAACTGAAAATTTAGAAGTATGAATTACAGGCGATTGCAGCTTTGAGCTGACAATTAAGAATATTCTGAGCTTTCAGTCAGGAAGGGCTGTGGCACTCTGCCAAATGGATTTGTCATTAGCAAAGCCAGGCTCCTTGTGTATTCATGAAAACCTGCTACTACTGATGAAACAAGCACAGCTTGGAAAGAAACATATGGAGATTAGTTAGCCTCTTTCGCCTTCATTATCTTGATTATGCAACTAACTTTTGCATTAGTGCATCACTGACCCATAGAGTTTTTTCGGAATATCATTGTGGACATAATTAATCTTCTACAAATATCCTTGATTCATGCTGAAGTATTGCCCCTAGGGAAAAATCTCCCTACCGTTCACAAAACTGTTCCATTTTCAATAACTTGGATTCTTTTAAATAGTAGAGTTCTTTCAAGAAGTAGATGCTTTGTCTTCTTATTTTCACCAGTCCCCCTCTGGGACTATGAGTACTCAGTATAAGGGTTCTAATTGTTTTATTGAAGCAGGATGTCTCCAGTTATGTACTTTGGACAATGGAAACTAGACATTTGAGTATGTAGTGAGGAGCTAAAGGAGGAGCTAAACCTGAGCTAAAGAAAGGTTGTATTCCCAATCTCTATCTTCATCTCTGTATTTCAGAACTCTCTACTCCACGAGGACTGCAGTTCAAAACTATCACAGAGACTACTGTGGAGATGGAATGGGAACCCTTCTCCTTCCCCTTTGATGGCTGGGAGATCAGTTTCATCCCCAAGGTAGCTGTCTTGTCTTTGGAGATGTCCTTTCATCAGAAGTAGTTGTTACCACATGTGGAGAAATCTCATGTTATGATGTCTTTGGTACACAGGCTGGGAAAACATATATGTGTGCAGTACTAGAAGGAAGATTTTAAAAAATTAGAAAAAAATGAACAAAGACCTAGGAAAAACTTTAATTTTAATATGCAATTTATTGAGGGTGGGCATACATTAGCAGGAAAAGAGAATCCTTATTCAACTTACATTCAGTTGACATTGAAATAGTTAAAGCTTTCAAGGTTCAGCAGTAACATTTAAGCTTGAACACAGGTTCAAAGGGGCATTTAGAGAACAGATTAGAAAGTGATAGAGAGGCCATGATCCCTATCAGAGAAAATGTTACTGAACTGGTAGAAGTGAGAGATTTTCCAGACTTCAATTCAGGTGGTGGATGCCTTAATGTTTTTCTCTGCCTGCATGCAGATGGGATATTGCTCAGGGACAGCCTATCATTAAGGAGAAAAAACCACTTACAATGAGATGTTGAAAATCACTAGAGTTATGTCTTATCTAGTTGCAATCTGTTCATGACCATAAGGATGTTTTTGCCAAAGTAACATCCAAAATTCCTAGGAAATTGGATTCCACTTTTAATGGTTCTAATAGTAGAATTTAGAGTTAAATTTCTGATTGAAGGGGAAATACCTGCTTGAAAGAGAAATTGGAAAAAAGAAATCTACTGAATCTGCATACAAGAGGTATAAAGCTTAATTCTTCATAGGCCAGTATAGGCAAGTTGCTGGGGAAAAGAGACTGAGGGACACTAAACCATCAAACTGAAGACACCTAGTTGCAACAGAAAGTTTCATCGAGTAGTGATTCTTAGTAATATTAATTGGAAGCAAAATTTTGGTCTTGTAGTTCTTAGTGTCACTGGGATTTTCTTGATTATCATCTTGGAATTTCCCTTTATTGGTATCTTTATTAAATATATTCCTTTTCCACTGATGTCTGTATTATCAATTTTTTCACACTTTCCTGAATTACAGCAGAAATTTGACTTGGTTGTTTGTTAATAGATCCTTCTTTCTAGAATTCTCCTCAATAGAGCTAGCCTTTGGACATGATTAATACAGTAGAGCATCCAGTGTCCAGCTCTCTTTTTTTCTTCACATGACCACATAGGATATTGCTTGTTTTACACCCTTCCCTGGACCAGTTAGAGTCTTAAAGAGATAGGCAATAGCGTTTGAATTGAAATACTTGATTGACAAAGAGTGAGTCAAAGTCGGTGCTTTGCAAATCAACCAAAGGCAGAAGATATAAAAAGCAGCAAGTAGTGGAAGAAGCTGACATGCATAAAGCAGGCCATCTTTTGCTGATGTCACACTATAGAGTGAAGATCACAGGATTGATGTTCTGGTTGTAATTTGCTGCTAAGTGTAGTTATAAACCCTCTTCTCTGTGAAAAAGGCAGCAGCATTTTTGATGATTACACTATTAATGCATAGTATAGTGAAAGCCAGAATTACTCTGCTTTCTAATTCATAATATTTTTGCAAAGAAAGAACTATACGTATCACTATGTATAATTATTTTATACCACTACATTGTCAGTCATAGCTGAATGATATACTTTGAATTAAATTGAATAGTTTAAGTGGCCAACTGTGATTAGATATACAAGGATTTTTTCACACAAATATGTTATGAAAAGATTGAACCTGCAGCTTACCAGCCACTAGTGTGCGGGAACTTACAGAACAGGTGGTACTTTTATTTCTTTAATGGTTTGCTATATCATTTTAATGAAATCATATTTAAAATATCTAATAAATGTTATATGGTAACAATGTTCTCCTGCCTCGATTCTGTTTCATGGATTCAAACTAATTTATAGAAATTGTTTTAGTATCTGCTTCTCTAACTGTCTTCACAATTTAAGTATTAAGTTTGGATAACAAAACTAATAAAAATTATTCATGTAAATCTCAGTTTATGGAGGATTGGAAATACTAACTATCACTTTTGTATGTTTTAAAAAGATTACCTATTTTTAAATATTAGTGGAGGCAGGAAAACATTGAGCACATAAGCATGATGCAGGAAATACTGAAAATTCTGCCGCATATATATTGCATTTAATATAATAGCATCAACATACCTACAGCAATTTATTTATCAATCTCAGGGACAGTAATGCATTCTCAAACACAGACAAAGTATCAGCAAAAGATTTCTCAGTTTCACAAAAGATTATCCATTTTCTCAATCTTCTATTTTTCCTTCCCTCTCTCTTTTCCTTTCTTTTTCACACACACATAGGCTTCCTTACTGTTTCTACTATATATTCCTCCATCCTGCATATATATTTGTCCCAGAGATAGGCAATTTGGTCCAACTCTAAGTAAAGGCTCACTTTTTTATTTATTAAAATTGGGGACAATTGTTTTTCCCCCTCAAAATTGAAAGAAAATTCATTCTTATTTATTAGCAAAAGTATATAATTTCCTATACATATTTGTCCACTTTTTAGATTTATTCATAGGGGTCATATATGCTCTTTTGTGTTTTGAAAAGTGAGGTAAGAACACTGAAAGGTTTTCGTTGCCATACATTATTAGAATTTATATTACTGCAGACTGCCATTTCATGCTACAAAAAAACCCATTCACTGCACTACAGTAAATTCACTATAGCTCCCAATTTGCTGAGGTATAGAAGTTTTTTCTTTCTTTGCAGAAAAGAGAAGTAAATTTTAGGGCATAGCAACATGATGTTCAGTAATGCCCAAGGAGACAATTCAAAGTTTATTCAAAGTTTATTCAACTTTGACTCAGTTTTTTTAAATGTCTGTAGGACAATGAAGGGGGTGTGATTGCTCAACTTCCCAGTAGTATGACAACCTTCAATCAGACGGGCCTGAAACCAGGTGAAGAGTACACAGTCAATGTTGTAGCTCTCAAGGAACAAGCCCGAAGTTCACCCACTTCAGCCAGTGTTTCAACCTGTAAGTAACCCTATCCAACTTTTTTATGTAAACTTGTGAGTTAATATCAGCCTTCTTTCTTGGTGGAATAAGACCATTTAAAAAGTCATTTGCTTCAAGAAGAACCATCATGTTTACGAACAATATACTTCTAAATAATAAATGCAATGATAGAGGAGACTTTTGCTTTCTCCTTTGTGCTCTATTTGTAGAACACAAGAAACACCTGTATGAGCATTGTTGGAACTGTTTTACTGGAATGGATAGATCAACAATAAGGTTAATCAGATTCTCATCTAGGAAGCAAAGATTTAATTTGTCTAGAAATGTTCTTTGTCATCTTACTACATATCTTCACTTAGCAAAATCTATTTTGGGGAGTGGGGGAGAAAACTATGCAAATAGCTTCAACACAGGATACATCAACAAGGCTAATAATAAAGAATTAATGAACTTTAGATCCACGCAAAAATATATATGCCAACTACTGCACAGCACAAGGAGGTCTTCCTTTAAAGAAAAGAGAACATGCTAAATATTAATTCGCAATCCTGATGAACAACTTGGTTATCCTTTCATCATGTGAGCAAGTGCATACAGACATTTATTGCACACAAACATTTTTTCTCTTTACAGATAAAGCAGAACTGCTTACAGGATGTAGCTTACCAATGACACCTATAGGCCACGTGAAGCAATTATCCATTTCAACTGGTTTAAGAGACTTAGATGCCTAATGGTCTGTAAGCAAGGCCATCCCTTGCTGTGATGATAGAAGAGCTGCTAGAGTAATCACTGGTCTCATTCTCTTTATTTTATTTTGGGTTTTGACCCTGGCTTATGAATAAGAATAAAGGAGCTTAAAGTATGCTTGGTGTCAAGACAAAGCCAGCAACATGTCAGCAGGAGTTGACAGGACCTTTCAGGGACACTGTACAACTTGAGTGGAAAAAAAAGACTCATAGAAATCAAGATAAGAAAGCGTGGGGAATTAGCAAAACTAAGACAAAATTAGATGAAATTTTATTAGGATCTGAGGAGAAGATAAAAAAATTTATCAAGTTTTATTGGAATTTAAATTGGAAGAAGAAAAAGTAATGGAAACAATGGTGGTATGGATGAAAAATTTCAGCTATAGCATTAATTTAGACATTGGCAAAAACTTTGGAAAAGAAATTAAAAAATTATTTTAGCTATACCATTCAAGGAAAATCTGTATAAATTATTTCATAAATGGCATATACCTCCATCAAGATTGGCAACAATAAATC
Source organism: Pseudonaja textilis (assembly GCF_049901715.1). Taxonomy (NCBI): domain Eukaryota; kingdom Metazoa; phylum Chordata; class Lepidosauria; order Squamata; family Elapidae; genus Pseudonaja; species Pseudonaja textilis. The sequence continues at coordinate 100,992,931 of NC_141992.1, forward strand.
CAAATCTTTCTCCCATATGCTGGAAATGTAATAAAGAAAAAGGAACTTATCACTTATGGTGGAGTTGCAAAGAGGCCCAAAAATATTGGCAAAATTCATACAACTGGATAGAAGAAATGTGTGGAATGAAAATAGAACATAGACCAGAGTTCTTTCTGCTAGGGATCAATACGAGGAAATATGATAAGGAAAATATATATTTAATAATCCATGTAATAACTGCAGCAAGATTAGCGTATGCACAGAATTGGAAAAGCAAAGATATCCCAAATTAATTTGAAATATTGAGGAAAATCATGAGATGCACAGAAATGGATAAACTAACAAAGGAGCTAAAAAATAAGGAGGATTCGGATTATTATAAAACATGGGACAAATTTTATGGTTGGCTAGAGATGAGGAAGATTCATGCAAATAAGGAATGATTGTATGTATATTTAATGTATATGGAATGAAATTATGTAATATTATTATTGGATTTAGCAAAGTAACGACAAAGATTGATATTAGGAAGACTGTACCGGGGTCAACATTTTTATTGTAATTTCTGTTTGTGTTTGTTTAATAAAGGAAAATTATTTTAAAAAGAAAGAAAGAAACCAATTTTTTTAGAGGAATGCCTCAGATATCTATCTCAGTGTCTTTAGTGTTAGAGTTAGTCAGGATTACAACCTTAAATGAAATGCACAGCTTCTCTACATGAGTTGCTTTTCAAATTGTATCTTCAGTTTGAAAAGATTCTAATCCGAAACCAGTGGTTTATGCAGTGGTATGAGTAATTCTGCTATGTCTATATTCTTAGAGGGAAATAAAGATAGTGGAATGAATCTAAATTATTTATTTTTATTTATTTATTTATTTGTGCCCCATCTTTATTATTTTTACAAGCAATCCAAGACACTGAATGTGTCCAACACATCTTCTTCCTCCTATTTTCCCTACAACACGGGTGTCAAACTCTCCATGTCACATTGCCACCACATGACATTTTGCGATGTTTTTCCCATTCGTGGAGCTGGGGTGGGCATGGCCTGCACATGATGCATTTGGCCCGTGGGTCGCTAGTTTGACACTCCTGCCCTACAGCAACAATCCGAGATGGATTGGGTGAGAGAGAATGACTGGCCCAAAGTCACTCAGTTGGTTTTCATGGATTTGAACTCACAGTCTCCTGCTTTCTAGCCTGGTGCCTTAACCGCTAGACCAAACTGGTACTTTCTATATATAAGTTGACTTCCTTATTTATATGTGAAATTCTAAGTATAGTTCTAATGGATGAATCTAACAAATATTTGGTGTCATTTGCCTCAACCTCAATCTACACGGAGTTTTTAAAAACCCTTTGTAACTATTAGAGGACTGTAACAATTTCACAAGGAATTCTTTCTTAACTTCCTTGTCTTTACCTTCCTGGCTTCTGGCACCTTTGGCCACTGTTTTTCCTTCTGTTTCATATACAAATAACACCTAAAAGTCCTTAGTTTTTAAGTAAGTTCCTTTGCTAATAAGAAGCCATGGTTCTCAGCAATATTCTACTTCTGCATTTATACATTGTGAAACACCACAGTGAATATATGCAGACTTTCTTTGGGTAAGGATATGGTACTAAGCATCAATCCAATCAATTTCCCTGCTTACTTTAAAGGCAATTTTCTGTTCCTATGAAGATTTTTGAATAAAAATCCGAATAGTAATAAAAATAAAATAAATCTATCTGGATATACATTCTCTGAACCATTTAAACACAAAAGTAAAAATGTGCAAGAATGTCACTGCTCTTTTTTTCTTTTTTGTGAGGTTCCTCTGGAAATAAACTTGTCAATGAATATAGATTACTTCTTCTAATATTCAAATCCCCTTTTTTCAATTGTAATTTATATATACATACATGCACACACAGTAGTTTTAAAAACTAATACATATTAATAAAAGAATAGAAGTAGGAAAGAAAGAAAGAAAGAAAGAAAGAAAGAAAGAAAGAAAGAAAGAAAGAAAGAAAGAAAGAGAAAAAAAAGATAAAAATAGAAGAAACTTCTGATTTCCTTTGAGGCATGTATAAGTACAATTACAAAATTATCTCTTACTCTATGATTATCACAAACAGTATTGGTAATAGCTTTTCTGTTCTTTTCTTTCTAATCGTCAAAACCACAAATTATAAATGCATTTTTATGTTTCATACAAAATGTTTACAAGGGGTTTCCACTAAGCCATAAATGTAGATACTTTTTGTCCCTTCTTTTGATCAAAGCAATTAATTTCTTACTTTCTATTTGTTCATGTACTTACTGTCTCCAGTAATTGATGGGCCAACCCAGATTTTGGTTCGTGATGTCTCTGACACTGTGGCCTTTGTTGAATGGTCTCCACCCCGGGCTAAAGTGGACTATATTCTACTGAAATATGGCCTAGAGAATGAGGAAGGGGGAAAGTCCACTTTCCGATTGCAGCCTCCACTGAGGCAGTATTCCATGCAAGCTTTACGACCTGGCTCGCCATATGAAGTCTCTATCTCTGCTGTCCGTGGTGCTAATGAGAGCGATGCTGCAATCACCCACTTTGTAACAGGTAAGACCAAGCATTCGTTGAATATTTCATTGCCGCAACACTGGCCCTATGCTTTCTTCCTCAGTACAGTAGAGGAAGAGCCATAGCTCAGTGTTACGGTATATTCTTTTTACATTTAGAAGAATCTGGGGGGAAATGCTAGCATTTCTACCTAAAAAAATATTTCAGCTTGTCAAAATCAACCTCTGTGTGAGATCTTGGAAAACTATCTATTGAAATAAATAGATTAAAATAATATAAATATGTCCTTTGGAAGGTAGGCTGTCACAAGATAGGACTAATGCTCCAAAGCTTTTGTCTGAAAGAAGCAGTGTGAAACAGCATTCCAGGTTTTCTTCCCTTTTAAGCAAAAGCAGTTTGCTTTCTTACATGAAATTACTTGCTTAATTTAATAGCTCACTTAAATTACTTGTTTTGCAAGTACATTTGCAAGAAAAGTGAGAATATTTTGCCTGAATTCTAACTTTCACCTCTACTCAACTTTAAACCTCTCTCTGTGTGTGTACAAGTAATGATACAAGCTTAACATTTGTTAATTTCAATTTTATCCCTGCCTACTCTTAATTCTAGGTTCAAAAAGAACTTACAATATTAATGGCAATTGGGTTTGGTTCAGTTGATGATCATTTGAGAATTATAATTTTCGAGTTTGTTTCTTTTCTCATTTTTTGACTTCAGTAAGGATCCTCTTCCTTTTCCTGAAAAAGCTAATGAGCAAACATTGCCTGATCCTTGTAAAGATCACTAGCCTGTTTCTGGATTGGAACCAATCATCCATCTTAACATATTGTCTAAATCTACATTTCTGCCAGCTTTCAACTCCATTTCCAAATTTCTTCTTTCCAGAGCTCTTCATTGAACATTTTAAAGACTACCTCGTTTGCCAACCCATCTGCAGCCTTCTCTTTCTTCTATGGGAATCTAATTGAACCTTTGCTCTTACCAGAAAAGTGAGCACAGTTTGTTCAGTTTGGAGTCTGCATCAATGAATGGCTCCATAAAGAGCCAATGAGAAACTGTAGGCAAAAGCAGGCTCAGCTCACAGGCATGTGGCATCATTTTTCTATAGGCATGCTAAGTACTTTGGCACTCACTGAATAACCTCCTTTTGGTCTTCCCTCTTTCATCATAGCAACAGAGAAATACCATCCTGCCAACCTTTGCAGTTAGAAAAATAATGTGAAATTAAAAATAATTCATTCCAAAAGAAACCAGCTCCCAAAGCAAGCATGGGGGAGAGAGGGTGAGGATAGAATATTGGGTGGAAGGAGAAGCATTACACTGGGCACTCTGACCAACCTCATAATGAATGTATTGTACATTCTAGTATCATATTCAAGAACTTAGAACAGTTTTCTTTTAGTCAACACCACAGTCAGCTAGCAAGTTTAATTTACAACTCCATAAAGGAGGAAATGGAAAGCAGAGCTTGGAACTGTTTTATAGCTTAGATATTGCCTGTCATAAAGATTTCAGATGGATACTAGAGCTTTGTATCATCTCTATGATAATATTGTGCTGACTGTACTTAAGAGAAAGGGGGATGTGCATCTATCGATTTGCTGAGTTTTTCATTCCTAGACTTTCTTTGGTGAGATGTCATAATCAAAACAATAAATAAAGCAGCAAAACCAGTGCATGATGTATTTGCTACTCTTGCTTCACACGGTGCAGAATGTTCTTATTTTGTTTTTAGTACCCAGAATGTGGCATGGCAACCCTCAGAATGTTAGGGAAGGATACCACAAAGTGATGCATTCAGGTCAATTATTCTTCCACAAGGATGGCTGTGATTAATTTCTTTCAAAGATAGCTACAACTCTTCCAGACCACTAACTTTTCCATCACCAAAGTACAGTGAATCCAATTTAAAATATACCTGAGATTGAGCCAACCTTTTTTTTTAATCCATGACTATTTTTAGATTTATCTGGATATCAGGATGTTTCAAGCGTACAATATGTTTTCAAATCAAAGTTCACAGAGAACTGCTGATCAATGAGCACTTGCACTTCTTGGTCAATAACAGTGCATAAAGAACTGTCAAATAACCAATGCTTGTATATTAGCTAGCAATTGAATGTCTTGTTGATCCCCTCTTAGATGCAGGCCTAAATGCAAATCCTTTTCTCTTCTTCCACATTTTGTTTTAAAAATGCTAGTTTTTCCACATGCTTCTGTACATAGCAAAACTCCATTGCCTTTTAACTTCTAACTTGGCATTCTAGCATTTTTATATTTTGGCTCTTTATCAATTCATGGCAGCATGCTGCTATGACTGGATCCTATGATTTGGGAGGTGGGACAAGCCAGGAGGTACAAGGTGGTAAGAAGCTGCTATTTTTGAAACATTTTGTTCCTTGAGGGGATGTTTTTCTCTCCACAGACTAAAAGTAATAACACTGAAATGCACTGATAATCCTTATAATAATTCCTTATAATTGTAAATCTCTGACTATGTCACTGATCAACGGGAAACTCATACCACACCAACTTCAACAGGACGACCTCCACATCTTAACTCACTTTTCTTAAAATTACTGAAGATCCTTCTTTTGGTGTAGATTAAGACAAATCAGCAGAACTACAACCTCACTGAAGTCAACGTTTAACCTCTGCTACTTTTAATAAAATGAAATGCTACCGAAACATATCCCAACATACTCCAGTCCATATCATCTTAGGTATAAATCTCACACAGAAATGTTTCCCCCTAGGTGCCTGGATGTAGAATTTCACCTGTAATTTTAATCCAACCACTGTTTTCTGTACATCTTTAAAGCCTCCTGACTCTTTATTCCTGATTATATTTCTCTTCTTTCTGCTATTTGAAATTCAGATTGGGCTCAACATTATACAGTTCTGATACTGACCCTGAATATCATTTACTGAGGTTCCAGGAATACTTGTCAGCTTGACAATGAAAATGTGCACATATGAAAAGGAACCAAACCTACACAAATATTTATGTATGCAATTTGCATTTGGTTTTTCTGCCTAGTTAGGTGATAATTGGGGCATATCCTGCAGCAATTTGTAATTGCTTGTTTGTGAGTCAACAATCTAATTTGGGACTGCCACTTGTGTAAAACCACAGTTTGTTTTTTGTGTGCATAAGTGGGCAGGCTAATGACATTATTTGAGGCCAGAAAAAGGGTAATTGGATCAAACAGTTTAAGAACCACTGTTATAGGCAAAGCATGCTTGGCTGACGCTTTTCAACCAGGTGCATATTTAAATGTGAAATGTCATTGTTTGAGGTCCCTCATGTATTCATGTGAGATAGAAGGGCATACCTCTGTGTTAAGAGAGTCCTAAGCCAAACAATAGTATTTCTTTTTAAAATGTTAAAATGCAAACGTGGGAGCCACTATCTGTCCCAGCAGATAGTCCTGGACCAAAGAAACTAAAGGGAAGATTCAGCTTAATGCAGCCTCATATATAGCATTTTGCTCCTTTTAAATGTAACAGAAAGAAGAAAACTCAGTGAGATAAGAATGCTGTTCTCATCAGCACATTCAGATTCAATTTCTAAATTTAAACGCTCAGAAAGATTTCTTGTTGCCTAAGACTGTACAGAATCAATTCTAATAACAGAGTCCTTTATTTCATAAAATTAAAGTAGGCTTTAATTTGAAGCAAACTGATTTCATTTTAAACTCGGACTCCCTGGATTTTCCATATATGGCTTCATTTTAAATGATTTTGACATCAACTGAAATATATCTGTATCTCTACATAAATTAAGTTATTGGCTGAACAATGTTCTCCAAATTCTAATGAGACAAGATCATGAAATTATTTGCATGCTTTAATGTGTTACACAATTACATAGTTCTTAGTGTTACCATTGTTGATATTTTATAATTAGCAATTCCTTTCGGCTTTATGGTTCAAATTCTCTCTTCCTGGAGTAATAGCATGAAAATAAATAACCTGCCCACCTGAATTGCTTTTGAAATGTGTTTCCAAACATATTTTAATATGTATGAGATATATTTGGTATGATTGTAAAGGAACTGTATCGTTTGCTTTCTTTTTCTAATGCAGAAATTGATGCTCCGAAGAATTTACGTGTACTCTCCCGGACATCAGACAGCCTACATCTTGAATGGGACAATAGTGAGGCAGAAGTGGAAAACTTCAAAGTGGTATACAGCACCCTGGCTGGTGAGCAGTACCATGAAGTTTTGGTGCCACGCAATGCAGGTGCCACATCCAAGGCCACCCTCACTGGTAAGCCTTTGGACAAGTTGCAAGGACATTTTCTTTTTATTACAGAGACTCCAGTGGAAAAAAACCTCATGATTGCTTTTAAGTGCAAACATGCATGTGTTGCAGTATAATCCCTTCATTCTAGAACAGGGGTGTCAAACTTGCGGCCTGCGGGACAGATGCATCATATGCTGCCCATGGACACACCCAGTTTAACAAGGGGGGGGGAGTCATGATAGGTCACAGGACAACACAAGTTTGATACCCCTGTTCTAGAAAACTAGTATTTCATTTGATTAAATTGTTAGGTTTATATCCTACTTTTCTTCTAGGAACATAAGGAAGTATACTGTATATTGCATTTCTTGATTTAATTATAAGCCAAGGGTAACAATTAGAGAACGAGAGAGAATGACTAGACCAAAAGTACCCAGAGAGCTGAGATTAGGATTCAGTCGGCCTTTCAAGTCTTATCCAACAGATCAACCATTTATATCTGAACTTTATTGTTATTATAATGGCCTCAGAATGTGAAAGGCAGTTTGGGGTGAAAGCCCACTGGTATTCTTATTGCCTTTGCAAAATAATGCCACTTTAAAGATTAGCACAGCATTTGGATGCTAGTCAACCTCCACACTTTTTATATTTTAAAATAAACTACTATTACACAACTCTTCTAAGGCTACAAAAGCCCCAGAAGGAAATAAAAAACAAAAAAAATACTGTAGCATAATATTTTAATAGGAATGACTACCTTAAGATGTTCTTTCTGTATTGTGTTCAATCTGTAGTGGCTCTTTTGTGCCTCAAAATCTTCATGAAGTTACCACAGCTTATTCAAAAGTTGAGAAAGTGTCTCCCTTTAACAAAGTTTTTTAAAAGAAGTATTTTCAATTGATCAGTTTATTTGTAAACGCCTTGGCTCTCCCAAAGGCTCTTGTTTTTCTACTTTACCTTGGTCTCTTTAGTAAAACAGGTTTTCTTCTGTGCACCCTGAAGCAGAAAACGGTACTACTGTTTCTCACTTCTTTCCAGTTTTTCTTCCAAATATAGCTTTTGAAGCATAGATGAGTCTAAGAACATGAGATAGATTTTCTTTAATGCCTCCTTAAATCAAGGATGTGAATTTAACCTATTGGGCGGATTTTAAAATTTATTTTGTCTATCTCTGCTTCTTTTCCTGCACAAATGTAGCATTTTCAATATACCCCAGTCTCTATACCTGTACTTGAAACATCCAAGTAGTTTTAATGTGTTGCTGCCTTAAACAGATTTTTAATGATAATTAACATCCATTTGTTGAAATTAAGATTTGTGGTAGAGATGTCTCATAACCAATGAAACTTCTTATTCTATGCCATTACAGTATCATCTAAATATTTATGAACTAGATGATCTGTGCCATATCCCCAGCATCAAGAGCCCACCCTTCAATCCATTGCTTTTGTTAATCCATCTGCTGCCTAAGAAATGCTCTGGGAAATTAAGGGTACAGGTGAGGGGAATGGTACATAGGTACACCACTGACAAGGTTGAAGGGGGAGCATTTCAAGATTCCAGATTGTGTCTCTATTGGGCAATTACCTTTTTCATTCACAGAACTGCACCAAGGGTCCAGGTAGCATCTTCTTGTAGCCCTCTTATGTTTTCCACATTCCTTTTCTTGTCTTACCCTAGAAAAGCTTTTTTTTAAAAAAAGCTTGGCCTTTTGATTGATAGCATGACAAGCTTATTTGTCTGGAAATAGCTGCGATGGGAGGCCTACCACATACCTGAATAACTTCAGTTGAAATCAATAGGACTTCAAATGAAATCAATAGGACACTTGACTTTGAATTGTAGCTAGGGAAAAGGATGGATATGTTGTTCTTGTTCTCATTAAAATACCCTTGAACATCTCCTCCTTCTAGTGGTTAGACTAATGGCCATCTATTCCAACAAACCCCAAGAATAACTCCCCTGATCAACAGCCTCCCAAGCAGGGCAGGATGATAACAGCCCTCCCATGTTTTTAGCTTCTACCTTCTACACTGAAAAATATACAGCCTCCAAACAGGGAGGGGTAGGTAGTGTACTCTGTTCGGTACAATCCTTGCCTAAAAGAAGCAGCACTCTTGTAATGGATTAAGTTGCTCAACCTTTGCTCTGGGGCCTAGCAAAATATACCTTAATGAGAAAATATTTTCATTTATAACAGAATTATAATTTCTTTTTTAAGTGACAGAGATTCCCACAAATAGGATTTGTATCCAATGCACAAATGAGAATACTCAAAATGGGGCTGGAAGAGTGAAGGGGCACATACTTTTTCAGACATTTAGGGTATGTTTCAAAAAGAAGTCACAGATGAGGCTTAATATACAGGTTCATCAAAGGGAAAAATATTTTGCTTTGAGTTCAAAGGAACCTATCTTAAAATACCTGTCTGCACTGTTACAGAACATATCTTTAAAAGCATCCTAAATGTTCCTTATTTGTTTTAGAATAAAAACTTGAAATGTTTTGTATATTCTGGACATTGAGAATAATAGAAATATGGAATATGGTATCAATGCCAATGTTTTCCACAACATTTGGTGGGGTAGGGCTTGTCCATATTGGCTGAAAATTGCATAAATTCTGGCATAATTTTTTTTCAAAGGAGGAAAACCACCATAAAACCATGTTCCTCATTCCCACTTCTGCAATCAGCCAGTGGGCTGCCAGTGAATTGCAACTGCTTAGAGATCAAAGAAGGCCAAGATAGTAGCATCACTTCTATCCAAGCTCTGCCAAAGGACATCATTAAGCATAAGTAATGTCCTTTCCATATCATGTTCCAACCTGAAATGTATTCAGATACATCTTATGTACCTTACATACTTTTTACATATACATAAAAACTCACTCAGCTTTTAACAAAAATGCTGTGTGTATGTGTGTGTGTGTGTGCACTCACATTGAAGCAAATCCATCCGTATTAAAGCCCAACATCCCCAAAGCAAAAAATCTTTTAAAACTGCAATAGCTTGTCTTCTTAGGAGTCAGCAGGGACCTGAAGCAGCAAGCAATCTTCTCTTATTTATTTATTTAGAGAATTTATATGGCCACCAACTCACTTTCAGTGTCTCTAAGTGGTTTAGAAAAACTAATATATCTCTTTTAAGATCTTGGCTGTGGTTTGCTTGTCGCTCCACCTCATCCATAGAGTTCAATTCAGCATCCGCCCAGTCTGTCTCCTGATCAACTTGATAACTGGGACCCACCAATATCATTACTATGTGGGAAGGTGAGTGGAACAAGGGAGAAGGTTGGGTTGGGGGGGACAGGTGAGGACTATCACCGATTCTCACAGCAGTTACAAAGTTTACTAGAGAGATCTGTAAGCAAACCAGATGGGTTTCTATACAGTGTGAACAACATACACACCTTCATAGATAATCTTTTCCATGAGTTAGGTGACATGAACTAGCAATTTATCCTGATATGATTCATTCCAGTGAGCCAGTGATTGCCTATGTGTTACACAGGCAAGTTTGTGCTTAAGGGACATCATTTATTCCTCACCATCAATCTTACCTGAATGCTGGTAGCAGCAGGCAAAGGCTAGTAGTCTGGAGGTCTAAGTAAGAGTGCTAACCCTTAGTCTTTGTTCAGCAGCAAGAAGAGAACATCCAGCCAAGAAGCTTTGTCCTATAGAAGGTGAATTGCTCCAACAATTCGTCATTTCTCTGTCAATGAAGAATCTCAGTCATCCAGGTAGAGTTGCCTGAAAGTTGACTCATGGCAACTGGACTTTTTTTCTTCTTGGTTCAAAATATTTCACTGCATCTCTCCAATTAGGTTCTTCAGACTGACTGAAGAAGCTACTTAGACGAGCTGTGAAACATTACAAACCAACAAGAACATAAGTCCAGTTGCCATGATTCAATTCCAGACATTGTTTCCCTGACAAACATATTTTAAGGATGCTGGTTAATGGGTTCAGTTCAGTAACCATTTTTTTTTTAAATGGTAAAATTCTAAGAGATAATCTTCAAACTACAACTACTTGAAATAATAGCAAATTGAATTGATTCCTGAGCAAAACAAATTCTCAAGACACATTTTGTTTTCAGAATGTAATGTTCACATTAGTTCTTTTGAGCTCAAAGTAACTTGTACTCAAATTGTATTGCATACACTTTGTTTAATGTGCATTGGCCATGCTCTCTTTACTCAAATTTTACAGAATATGCAGATAATATTACCATCTTTATGCTTTTAGATTTTGATTTCTCAATAATTGTACCATATGTTCCTCATGCAGAAAATCCAATTTTTAAAGAAGAAAGTCTGTTGGTGTAGATAATATTTTTTAAAAACTATTTTCTCTTTTCAAGGTTCCTCCTGCTGCTTTTGGCCTGATTAATTACCTCTTCTCTCCACTGTAACTAATGTGATTGGTCCCTAATTATTTTCAAATGTTTCTTTAAAATAGAGGTGGGAGGTGGAGGAAAAACATTCAATTCTTTGTTTCTTCATTGTATTTCCCCCCACCCCCCAAATTTCTCAAAATAAGTGCAGCAGGAAGCCCTGCTACTTGTTGTGAAACAACAAAGGAAATCATGCTTTGAACTGCAGTTTTCTCCTTGCTCAGTTTATTTTCAGCACTGCAGCAAGCAAGAAAAAATAAAACAATGTTCAAAGCACCAACAATAAGGTGAAAAAAAATAGAAAGGGGATAGCATAGAAATTAAGTATCTTGCCATGGATTTTTTTAATTGACTAAAATACAGGATAACTGGGTGTTGAAAACTGTCCAAGAATGTCCAATAGCAATAGCACTTAGACTTATATACTCCTCCATAGTGGTTTACAGCAGGGATCCCTAACTCCTGGGCCATGGACTGGTACTGCTCTGCAATCTGTTGGGAACAGGGCCACACAAGTGAAGCTTCATGTGTTTGCACATGCAAACGCATCGCCTCCCCACCGTTGCCACCACCGCCATTGCTGCTGCAGTTCTGTGGCACCAGGAAGGTTGTGGAATCACTGCTTTACAGCACTCTGAACAGTTTACAAATGTCAGCATATTGCCCCCAATAATCTGGATCCTCATTTTACCAAGGATGGAAAGCGGAGTCATCCTTGTGCCTCAGGCTGGTTTTTTTGTGATGCAACTTCACTGTAATATACTGGTAAAACATTGATACACTGACAACTCACTAACTGTTGTCTACTACATATGAATTGGACTAAGTAAAGCTTGATTTGATTTTAGGGCCAAAATACAGATAATTATACAATAAATGCTGCTAGGATCTGCTCATTTTTCCAACCTTAATAACAGCTGTGATGGTGAGAATGAGAACCATGATGAAGAAGGAAGAAATGCTTCCTTTTGTGGCTACTGTTCTTTTTCCCCCTCCTGGCTGCTGTTTAACTCCAGTGAAAAGTTCCCATTGATGCCAAAAGCAGTTTCCATTCCATCTACATATATAAAAGCGAAATACCACTCACGCAGCATCATGAAATCTCTGGAACCGTAAAACCTACAAACTTGAAATTTGGCATGTATGTTTCTAGGTGCTTGCTGAGAAAGGATTTTTCTAAATGACCATCAGATCATTAATATTTCTTATACAGCAATTAATTAACATGACAGAATAGAAAACAGAACTGCATAAAATAGAAAATAGAATAGGGAATGGAACAGAACATAAAAGGGAACAGAATAAAAAAAAGAATAGAACAGAATATAATAGAAGCATAGAGCTGGAAGGGACCTCAGAGGTCATCCAGTCCAACCTCCTGTTCATATTACCAACCACAATCTTTTTAATCTGCTGGATTTAGGAGCATACTAAGGAGATGCTAGGATCCTCCTAACTTAGGACAAATTCCTAGCCGATATCCTCAGAAAGTTACCAGGACTTCTCTCCAAGGAATCTCAGCAGAGTTAACAAATCAGGTTTCCACAATTTACTCTCCGCTCACAATTAACTCACTAAGATGGTTTCTCCCAGAATCCCCCAACCAGTATGCTTTAAAAGGGATGGACTTCAACTCTCAGAATCTCCCAGCCAGGATGCTTTAAGATGGTTGGATAGATGGTTAACAATAGTCTTTTGATCCCTGAAGCAACTTCCTCTCTGCTGCCAGAATCCGGCTCACTTTAGCAGTGGTGGCTTCCCAAACTTGACACCATGACTCAGCTCTCCATGGCTTCCTTGGTCAGGCGGGCAAAGACCATGCCAACATCCCGTGGCAGACTTGAGCCGACCTCCCTGTCCCATTTAGGAAGCTGCCCCAATGCAGGGTATAAAATCTGGAGAAATCCAAATTTCTCCCTCTCCCCTAAAGAGGAAAAGATCCTCATGGTTTGCAAAGAGGAGGAAAAACCTGGAGTAAATCCAGTGTTCTGAGGGATCTTGAGTGGAGATTTGGGGTAAAGCGGGAGGAGGAATTGCGGGGTGCTTTTTGAACCCAGGTTTGAATGAAGCTGGGCAAAAGGAGAAATAAAAGGGCTAGAAAAACAGGTTATAGTCAGCCCACCCACCTACACAGCTGAAGGTTAATAGTCAAACAGGTTGGGGAGGAAATATAGTCTCTAAGAGTGTTGGAAACTTTAAGGCAGGTGGACTTGAATTCCCTGAATTCCCCCAGCCAGCAAGAAATCCCCCCCCCCCTTTTAAAGTATGCCGGCTCTGGAATTCTGGGAGTGGAAGTCCTCTTAAAGCATCCTGGCTGGGGGATTCTGAGAGTTGAAGTCCTCCCCTCTTAAAGCATCCTGGCTGGGAGATTCTGGAAGTTGAAGTAAAGAACTCTGTTCCAACTGCTAGTTGCCTCACATTCCGTTACCTCAGTTCAAACTGGCAGACATTCCATTCCTTCACTCAGAAGTGGTCTGGGGCTCCTTATAGTACTAAATGTTGCTACCTCACCAAAATGTCTACACCTTCCACCTATGGAGCCGCTTCCAAACTTAACGCAGCGGGAGAGATATTAGCTCAAAAAAGGCCAAAAGTGTTGTTTTTGGAGGGTTATTCATCCACTCAACAACATTGCCCTCAGTAAAATATGCCCGATCACACAGTTTTGTAGCGAAGCACGGGTATCCAGCTAGTCCACTATAAAACACAAACTTTTTTAAAAAAAACCTCACCCAACATCTTACCTGTTCCTCTATGCTAAATTCCTGGTGTTGTTTGAGGACTGAAAAGGTTTTTCATTTACTGGGGTGTGTGTGTGTGTGTGTGTGTGTGTGTGTCATATCTTTATATTTTTAAATCAGAATAGCTGCCAGAATAATTTTGTATGACTTATTTAAGAGACAAAGTGTTTACCTGAAGTAACTTAAAACACTGGTATATCAGTCTATAAAGCTGTAAACAATACCAGACAGACCTCAACAGCATTGCATTAATTCATCCATCCATGCTTTCAGAGAAAAACCCATTGAACCTTTTCCCAATTCTGTAATCTTAAAAATTGGGCAGTCAGTGAAATTGAGAAAAGGCAAATAAGTAGAACTCATGGAGACAAGACTGAAACACCAGCTGAAAGACCTCATTCAGATGGAAAAACAACCTGTATGAGAAATCACATTCAGAATATAAGCATCCATTCCTAACTGCAATGCATTACACATTTTGTGGCTTGCCAATTGCTCTGCAGACACCAACCCATCCTCTCTCTAATTTCCATGTGTTCAGCAGGGGCATTTACAGCAAGCTTCTACTTGCATGCATTTAATGTGCATAAAACCGTCTGTGAGATTCAGAAGCCTGACAAAGCAAAATTCCTGACTACATAGAGATTTCTACCTACCTTTAAGTAATACAAAACAAAAACATAAATCCTCCCAACTTAAGAAAGAGATTTTTGGCAAGCTACCCACTAGTCTAACATAGACCACCCTGTCCTCCTTACTTGTATTGATCTATCCTATTCATCCATAGCATAGTGTATTTGATATACAATATAATACAACATATAAATGCAATACATAATAATTTTAAAAACACATGTATGCTGCTTTTCATTTCTGAGAAGAAAATTGTCTACACTCCTATGACATCTGTACTTCCAACGAATTGCCAACATCCATCCAGTAAACAAATACTTTAAAAAAAAAGCGGACAAAGAGCAAGTGGGATCTGCTTTGATACAATAATGATAATAGATGATGAATTGGTTGGAAATTAACTAAATTGCTGTCTCCCCTGATGAGCCAAAAACCACAGGGCAAGCTTCCTGCAGGCTGCTGGATACTTATAGCTCCACAGCACGCAGGGAGAAGCTGGCTCCTATCATTAATTATTGAGTGTTTCATTTATGTCTCATAAATAAGAAACTCAAGTGAAAATGTTAGATGTCAAATCAGTTTGGTAACAAATAAAGCCATCCTGGATGTTCTCTCTCTCTCTCATTCTCTCTCCTAGTTTTAGCATTATAAAAGACAACTGCAGCAGTTCTGAATAATAATAAAGAATTAGTTATTCTTTTCCCACACAGCCAATTTTATCAATCTAAAATGGACAAAGTTTTATTTATCAAATTTAGATACCATCTCACTCACAGATGCTTAAAATGGTATCCAGAATCAACAAATCTCCTATCAATGAATATATACACAAGTCAAATGGTCATGTCTGTCTGTTTGTAACCTTCAGTTGGATGCATCAGTGTCTCATAGGACAGCCATTTTTGAACCAAGTACCTTCAATGGGCTAACATACACAATCCCAGGACCCATTACTTCCATGGGAATGAAAATTGGGGAAGTTGTGGTTGTTTCAGCACCAGTTAACATGCCACTGAGATCAGTCACAGTCACATGATGGTTATTTCCAATGTTCCCTGACTTTCCACAAGCGAATGGAGAAGCCAGCAGGAAATGTAAACTCAGTCATGATTGCCATCCCTCTTCCAGCTTTGCTTATGGGAACCTGGCAGGAAACATCATCAATGAGGAAGCAGACAAGGAAGGTTGCAAGTTGCCTGGATAAATCTCTCTCTGCCACACAGCCTCCCCAACCTCTCTATGCTCAGGCTGCGCCAGTCACTCACACTTCACAGCACGCTGTCTTAGATCTGTGCAACATTTCTTGTGCACCTTGCACACCCTTCCTGACCTGGGCTGCATCTTCACATGCCCTCCCAAATCCAAGTGGCACCTTTTATGCACATTTCATATCCTACCCGAACTATGCACCACTGCTACATGCCTTCTCCTTGAAGATATGTCAGGAAGAAGAGTGAGGGTAAAGTTTTCCTTGTGATTCACGACTCTCTTTATTAGAGAAGGGGAAGTGATGCTACTTAGAGAAAGATAAAGTGAAGCTACCTTCTTGCAGACTTAGTCCGAAAATGGATATTGGATTGTACTGATAAATGGATATTGGATTGTATTTAATATCATTGATAATCTCTAGCTAATTGCCCGTTATTCTTTATCTCCATATGTCAGGTTGAGAGAGATTTTAGATCCAGCTCTTTGAGATAGACCCATTTATTCAGAAACATACCCAACATAAAAAGTACCAAAGTTCTTCATGATCATCCAGTTATCTATCTTAATTGTTACCAGGTCAGGGGTGTCTACAAAGTGTAGTTTAAAAAAAAAATCAGGATGGTTGCTGTAAAGGCTGCAATGCACATACAAACCAAGTGCAGCTGCCAATTTGACCTTTTTTATTATATCCTGTGAATCTATATTAATGTAGGTGTTGATGCAGAAAATCACCTAACACACTGAAAAAAACATGTGAACTTATAATACTGTATAGTTACTGTGCTATACATGACCCTAACTTACAGAGGACAATTTCCTCTTCAAAAATTGCATGAGTCCAAGACTAATGTAAAGCTTTAAGAAATGTTTAAAAATACAAGACAAGAAGGACAAACATACTGTAATTATAGAGTAGCTAGAATGTCAGAATGGTTCAAATCCACACTGAGCACACAGGTCTGCAACTATTCTCTTCTCCTCCCCTCCAAACTTTTTGAAACTGATCTGCAAACATCTTCACTTCACTGCCAACCTCCAAAGCCTGGGGGCATGCAGAAATCATTACAAGTCAATCAATATCTCCTCTAACTGCCTAATAATGGGAGCCTGAAGAGAACATCATACAATTGTCACTCTGCCCTCTGAGCCACTGCTAGTCCCAGGAAGATAATATAATTCTTTCTCACCCATTCTATACAAAAATAAATGAAATAAATTGCCATCCATATAATGATAAGATACTATGTGGGGACCTGCTCAGGGTGATCAGGGTGACATGCTATTGTTCTCTCACTGCATTTAAAACCCTCTGAAAGTGATATGTTAGAGTCCAGGAGCTTAGAAGCAAGTAACTCATCAGTTACCATGAGAAACTGGACCATCAGCAAACTTGGCAGAACTGAGTAAAAACTCAACCTCTTCTCCATGTTCAAATGAACTGCAGCAAATCCAGAAAAGCTTCAATTTTCAAAATCTGTCAACATTCTGCAATAACACAGATTCCAGACCAAAACTTTCAGAAGTTCTTTTAGTCATGAAAAACTCACTGAGTAATTTTGGACCAATTTCATAGCCAACTCTACAGGTTTATTCAAAGAAATAAAATTAGGACTGGCCAACATGTGGTCTATGCAAATCTGATTCTTCATAAGATAACAGCTATAAGAATCAGAAAACTCATCACTTTTTGGTATGATCTTCTAGTGATCCTCCAAACCTTTGCAGCCATTGCTGGTAACCCTAATAAAAATAGAAATGAGAGTACTAGAAAAAAAGGAAGATACTCATGCAGCAATAAATGTATAAATATAAGCAGAAGCTTGAACAGCCAATTAAGACTCAGCAGCTGTATACCAGATTCAGCAGGCACAGAGCCTAGAGTTTCAGGCTCATTTACAAGAATTTCTCCAGCGTGAGGCAAAGCTGGAATAAAATATAGGATTATAAATCACATGCATTTGTTGTTAAGTCTCTGCTAAGAATGTTTTACATATTTTTTGACAGCAATACCTATTGCATAAATTTGACCATTGCACAGGGTTTGTCAAGAAAACAATGTTCTGTTTTGAACTAGAAGGTCCTACAAACCAGG
This sequence comes from Pseudonaja textilis, assembly GCF_049901715.1. Taxonomy (NCBI): domain Eukaryota; kingdom Metazoa; phylum Chordata; class Lepidosauria; order Squamata; family Elapidae; genus Pseudonaja; species Pseudonaja textilis. The sequence goes on from NC_141992.1 coordinate 101,010,783, forward strand.
GTTCCCCAAAATGTTATTATCAATCCCCAAGGATCAGTGAAACTACCCAAAGGATTGTGGTTTTTTTATAAACAAATTTTATTAATTTTCAAAGACAATAAACAAACAAAACATAAAACATAAAAACATGAAACATCTTTTCTGAAAGCTGCTTGATCCCGGGTTACATCTCTTCGTACAGACACAAATTCAAATTCATGTTCATTTTATATACCATTCCATATCTTATTACCATTTTCCATTTTCTATATAGCTTCTCGCCTCTTTTAACTTTCTTAATTTTATTTTATTTATCTCATCTCAGTTCAAATCATAATGCTTATTATTCTTTGTCTGTTTTTCCAGCTATCTATTTCTCTTTCCTCTTTAAACAAAACTTCTCCTGTACACTGATTGGAGTGTGACGCCTTTAACTCTTTCCCCTAAATTTATAATACTTAATATAATACATGACTTCCATTGGGATTCTGTTTAGTACATTCTAAAATTACACATTATATTTTATAAAAAGAAAATTTTTTATAAGTATATAATATAATTAAAACAACTATCAATGCCAATACAAATCTAATCATTAGTATTAATATTCATTTATATCTTAAACATTTTACACGTTACTTTTCAGTTGAATATCATACTTTTATGGGAACACTTATACTTTCCATATACTTTCCATCTACTTTCCATAGTTATTTCCCGCCCCCCCACATCACATATTTTAAGTCATTGTATCATTAAAATGTTCCCATTTCCTCCTACTTCAATTCTCTCATTTATTTCATTGCCTTCTTTTTATTCACAAAAATTTCACTAAGTTACACTAAATATTTTATCCCATTTTTTGATCACAAGTTGTTTCCAATTTTCTAAAATTATTTCTAAGTACAAATATAAGAATACAATCTTATGTACCTTTGCAGAATCCCTTTTTCAATTAAATGTACCCATTATCTCTAAATGAATCTTGTTTCTTTACATCTTGCTCCCCACCATTACGGCTTCTCATCCCTTCCTTCCTCCCTTGCTTGTTCTTCTCCCTGCCCTTTTTACTCCCTTTTCTTCTTCTGCTTTCCCCCTTTCTGTTGTTTTCTAACATTATATCCACTTTTCACCTTATTTTTCTCTTTTTTGGTTGTTTTTTCAAGTCTTAAAGTCCCCTTTTTCTTTTCCTCTTTCTCCCTTTCTTCCCCAAATAAAGTTACTTGTTCATCAAAGATGGTTTCTTCTTTGTCCCAATCATCTTGTTGCGTGGTCAGTTTCTCATAAGTGCAAATCGCCATTTCTAAAAATTGAAAGAGTGCCAAGAGAGTCTTTCCCTTCTTGTTCTTCTTCTTTGTATTTTTTGTATTCAATTTCCAATTCATCCACAAGTGATGCCATTGTAGAAAGAAAAAGTTTTTCCAAAACAACCACCCAAGTGTTTTTAGTCAAAGATAATTCCCAAAAGTCCCAAAGTCACCAAACAATCCAAATAAGCTGTTTCTTTTAGCACTTTCTTCTTTCTTCACTTTCTCTTTCTGGGGTTACTGTTTAGTTACAAAGTTCCAGTTAAAATATATCTTTTAGAAGTCTTGTTAGTATTTAATAGTTCTTTGAAATTCTAGGCAATCTCCTCCTTACTTCCAAATCCTGCTCCAATTCTTTTTCTCTCCCTTCCCACTTACAGCAAAAAAATTTTTTTTTTTAAATATTCAGAAATCCTTATCCCTTTAGCATTTAATTACCTATTAGTGCCAATGCGGGTTTTTCCGATTTCTCTTGTATTTCTATTCACTGTCACGTTAGGAAGGAGAGTGAAAAAAAGAAAAACATTCCCTTTTAACTTCCATTTGCTGCTTGTAAATCTCTGGATATGATGTATCTTTCACAAATTTTAAGTTCCAGGGTACTTTCGTTGTTGCTTTGTCCTGGTCAGCAAAAAAACTTTCACTTCTTCTCAACTCCTCCAGCACTTTCTTTTCCCGGCTGAGCGCTTCTATGTGGCAGCCATTTCTGACCGCCGCTCAGCTGCCTTCGGAAAAGGGGATTTAGCCGGCTAGAGAAGAGAGGTGCGATATCTCTCGACCCTGCCAGAATCCACCCCTATCTTTGCCACCTTCTATGGAGGTGGCTAGCCCTGAAGCCGGGTAGCTCAGGGCACTCCGGCAGCGAGCACAGGCAGAAACCGTGCACAGTCGCGGATTCCTGCCTGTCCCGAAGCACTGCAGACTGGAACTCCCCAAAGGATTGTTGTTGTCATTAACAGTACAAGTAGTATTTATAATTTTTTATATATAATAAGCGCTTGAGTGTCAATCAACAATCTGAAAGTCCATGTGGGGATCATGCTGTAAACAGAGAAACTCTTTTATGCCACCTAGCTAACCGGTGTGTCACTAATTGAGGTAGATATGTTTACTGATGGGTTGAGTAATAAACAATTGCACCAATTGGATCAAAAGTCACCATTGTATAGAATCTGCACCATCTTCCTCCAAGAAGTGAGTAGCATTTCATGACTCTTGAGCAAGAGAGTACAGGCAAGACTCATGACATCACTAACCATTTCCTGTTGCCCACCAGGCAGTAGTAGTTGTGGCTTGGGCACAGTGGAAAGTCTGTTACACGTCTGCCTATTGGAGTTACTTTAATCCTGTAGGAATTTACCAGATCAACTGACCCTTGTGGCTATTCTCCCAAATCTCTCCTACTGACTTAGTTCCTTTAGGTACAGATCCATTGCATTAACTGATAGCAGTTACCACAATTGCCAGTTGGAATATGCTTTTTTCCCCATATTTGGAGGAAACAGAGCATGAAAAAGAAGTTCTGCTGCAAAGTTAAAGCCTTCCCTTCATCTTGGGTACATTGATAAACATTTTGTAGAATTAGCAACAAACCTTTTGTTGTGAAAACAGTGGCCAAAAGTGTAGTGTTGGGAGATCATACTGTCATTCATACTGTCTTTCAGCCATTTTTCAGGTATGTAATAAATATTTACATAAATATTTAATCAAGTATATATTTTATAATAAAATTTTAAGTGCATTGTAATAAAACTATGAATTGTATAGTTTTATAATGACATCCAGAATTATTATAATTATAAAGGTTTGATAGACTAGGAGCAGATATTCCAAGATCTAACCATTGATTTATTCTTTTTGTATTGCTTAATCAGGGCACTAGGCAATATCTTTTCACCCATAGATAAAAATCCTCCAGAGTTCAAATCCAATAAAATTGTTCAAATCTAGAAAAATTCTACTATTGTTTCTGGAGTGGATGAAGAAAAATATGTACTGCTTAATACAGATAAGACAAATGCTTGTAATCAGACAAAGGCTAGGAATTGCTAGCTGTGTTGAGTGGCTTTTTCAAGGGGACAGGAGGATAGGCATCTTCTAAATCAGCAAATACTACATTTAGCTTACTTCAGCTATCATTTGGTCTAGCCTGGGAAAAATGCTTTCAGAGTGGATTTCTAAAATCTGTGGCATCTTTTTTCCATTTCCTTTTTTTTTTTTTTTTTTTTTTTGAGGCCTATCCAGAAGTCTGAAAAAAAGAGGGGCTATTTTAATAAACAGCAGAAGCTTGAACTTCTTATAACATAGTATGATAGACTTGCGGGGCCGGCACGTTGTGCAACCAAGGTCACATAGTATAATAAGATTGGGACTGGGTCAGGGACTTCTGTCCTCAGTGTGAGTTGGATTGTGTGTGTGTGTGTGCACAAAGGGAGTCTCAGCCAATCTCATTGTACACATGTTGTACTCTGACAATAAAGGTAATAATAATAGTCTTCTTCTGAAATTTGTTTTGAAGAATGCACTGCTTTAATATATAACATAAACTCTTCCAGTCATTTATAATTTCATGGCAACTGCCGTGGTGGGCCGAAGATGATTTTAGAGAGCAGAACCAATAAATGCAACTGTGAATGGATCAGTTCCCCAAACCTCTCTTCACATCAAGGAGAGGACCAGGATTACTCACAAGTGCTAAAAAGAAAAATTCTAAAAGATCTCCTGTCTTTATTCTTCACATTGTCACTTTGCCATTTGGTCACAATTGCAGCAAAGACTTTATCATTAATTACATTTTTCTAAGACAAATCCTGGAGTCTGTTGTCTGAATATGTGTGTGTTGGTCTATCTATGTGTTTAGCCTACTCCAATGCATCAGGTTTGTGGATGATGATAAGATAATTTAGTTTTGACGTGCATGCTTATTTACAGTGCTGGAAATAAATCCTAGGGCTGAGCATTGTCTGGAAATACTTCTTAAAATTTTTAAAGTCCCTGGAGCCACGTTTTACCTGACTTGAAAAATCTGAAGTTCCTATCAAAAAACTCAATACAGATTCCAAAGAATACCTAAAGGTATTCAGTTCTGTTTTACAATAGATTTGCTAAAAACTCTTTGCTTTTTTCTATCCAAGGCAAGAGAGAGAGAGAAAGAATCTCTCTGGACATGCTCTATGCCATCAAAATCCTTCTGAGCTTTGTCCAGTTTTTGTACAAGAAAGAAAAGAATGATGTGGTGATAGCTTTTAAAGTTATTTAGTGTTTAAAATACTGGTATGTTTCAGACATCTTTACCGAATTGCTTTACTTTGGAAGAAAACAGATGTTGCACAATCATTCCATCATCTGCTATATTCTTCCATGATTTGTATCTCATCTGCAAATCTTAACAAAATATTCAAATAATGGCTGTATAATAATGCCAGACAACTGCGTTTGCTGTGTCAAAAAGTATCAGGCTATGAAGTCAGACAAAAAAGAAAAATATTACATATATGGAAATCATGACAACATACTGAGACACTTATATTTTGTTGCATGTTTCCTTGGGCAGATTTGGTGCCAGGAACAGAATATGGAATTGGGATTTCAGCTATAATGAATAATAAGCAGAGTGTTCCAGCCACCATGAACGCAAGAACTGGTAAGTGACATACTGCATACAGGTAGTCCTCAACCTGCGACCACAATTACAATCAGTATTTCTGTTGCTAAGCAAGGCTTCTGTTGCTTAGCAAATTAAGTGAGCCACACCTGATTTTACAACTTTTTTTCCACTGTTGTTAAGTGAATCTGCAATCATTAAGTGAATCCAGCTTCCTCCCATTGACTTTGCTGGTGGGAAGCTGGCTGGGAAGGTCTCAAATGGTCATCACATAACCTCAGGATGCTGCAAGTGCTCTAAATATATGCTGGTTGCCAAGTGCCTGAATTTTGATCATCATGTGATCATGGGGATGCTACAATGGTCATAAGTGCAAAGACCCATCATAGGTCACTTTTTTCAGTGCTATTGTAACTTTGAATTATCACCAAACAAATGGCTGTAAGCTGAGGATTAATGGGATATAAAACCTGACATTCCAGCTTCTTACCTAAGAATGGAGGAAGGGTTACATTCCGTTGACATTAGAGTATGTCTTGCTCTATTGGAGCATTACAAGAAACTAAAAAGCCTTCAAAGAGCAAACCTTGCCAAGTTTTCTTATTAGGAATCAATTAACCAAACAGTACAGTCATTTAAATTTTCATCCTGGTATCATTATTACAAAAAACTTAGAAAGGCTGTTACATCCTTCTGCAGACCATGCCTTTGGTATATCTTGAAGGGAGATTTTGTAAGCGACCTGTTGAAAAGCATCTCTCACTGTACTAAGCAAAGGACATTTCTCACCATGTCTTTCACTGTCCCATTTATGAGGAGGTCGAGGCAAATTTATGGAGCTAGGTGTCCCTAAGGTCTTGGACCAGAGATGGTATTCAGCAGGTTCTGACCAGTTTTGGAGAACCGATAATGGAAATTTTGAGTAGTTTGGAGAACCAGCAAATGATACCTCTGACTGGAGATTTTATGGTATCTTTCCCCTGCCACACCCACCAAGCCAGACCCACAGAACCGGTAGGAAAAAAAATTGAATCCCACCACTGTCTTGGACCCTTAAAATGTTTAATTACATTCTTGCAGGTGTGTTTCCAACTGTTCATAGTCAGGTTGGTCCTTTACCTTGTCATTTAAGCAAACAGAAATTTAAGTTCTTAAGTGTAACCCTGAGTTTATCCAATTTTCCTATAACCATCTTCTTTTTTTATCATCTTCTACTTTCTTTTATTGTTGTTTTGCTTTACAGTATTGTACCTTATGCTCTGCTATATTGTTATTACCTGTGATTGCAATAATGAATCTATTTACTTACCATATTAAAAATGAAACAAAATGTGACAACATTCCGAATTCCAGTTGGCTAATGATGCCTTCTTTGAGGAAGTATATTTCCCTGCAATACATACACACAGAATTGCATCCTATGTTTATTGAAGTCTTAGACCTTATTGAGCTATTTGGATTTTCTCCCTTAGTTTTTTTCACTTTTTTCATTTTTCTTTTCCTTTGTAACATTTTGTACATTTCTGAAAACCTGCTAAAAGTCTTCATTTTATAGGAGAATGTTGTTTTAGCATCACAAGGATCTATTCTTAGCTGAGATCTCTATTTAGCATATGCCCTCAAATGAAAGAAATTTACTCAGCAACAGGCTGAGGTAATGAAAAGAAGAGAAAATATTGCTGCAGTGGTCTAGGTCACAGGTTTATTCATTAGATACTATCTCGAGACAGGCAGTTTTCTTGATGTATAATAGTTTTCCTTCATGAAGGATACAGCTCAGAAATTAAGACTGACATTTTTAAGAATGATGCCAAACTCTGGCCAAATTCCTCTTTTTTAGATTTTTTTTTTCAAGGCTCATATTAAAATTATCATGTTATAAAATGAAAATTACAGCAGAGATAGTAAAACGGAAAGGAAGAAGAATGTTCTCATAGGGGAAAGGAGAAAAGAAAAAAGGAATCCAACTTTTTTTGTACAATAAAATACAAAACTACTGCTTAATTTTGTGTTTTACTGTAGCAGCAATGGCACAGTGGTTAGAATGCAGCCTGCAGTTTGGCCATTCAAATCTCACCAGGCTCAAGGTTGACTCAGCCTTCCATCCTTCTGAAGTCAGTAAAATAAGGACCCAGATTGTTGGGACCAATAGGCTGACTCTGTAAAACACTTAGAGAGGGCTATAAAGCACTGTGTAGAGATATATAAGTCTAAATGTTATTGCTATTAATTTTTTTACTTTACCACCAAGTACTATACTATCCATTTCTAAATTAATCAACAAAACCCAATGTCAGGAGTTCGTTTTTTTCTGTCTTGAGCATAAAGTCCAGAAGCAGTTTCCAAGTAGAAACAAAGTTAAATATGGTCTTTTTTTCTAATTAAAATAGTCAATGTTGTCATATCTACTAGTTCCATCCATTTTCCATCTATTCCTCTGGTGTGGAGATTGATATATCTTTCCATTTCTGCACATATCGAATTCTCATTGCAGTAAACATAATAGTAACAAATCTTTTTTCTATCTGCTTATCCAGTAATCCTAAAAGGTTTTAATTATACATTAGTTTTAAGAAGCTTCTGCATTTTAATATGGATCTATGGCCAATATTACTTTGCTTTCTCACAACTCCACCAAAAATAATAAAAAGCACCTCCTTTAGATTATTTTTTTAAATTAACCCCACCTGCATTATTTTTATACCTAATACTCCTTTCTCTTTCTTAATTTTACCCACACTAACAAATCTGTGTGGTCAGTTGGGCTGAGAGAGTGTGTCTGATCCAAAGTCACCCAGCTGGCTTTCATGTCTAAAACAAAGACTAGAATTCACAGTCTCCTGGTTTCTATCCTGGTCCCTTAATCACTAGAGCAAGCTGGCTTGGAATGGTTTTAATGCTCACCCTCAGGGCAATATTTCATTTCTTCATTATATGCCAGTCTCCTACCTGGCCATTGGGCTCTGTTTTAACATGACTATTTGTGCTGTGGAACCTAGATACCTGTGTTGCTCTGCTTTTTTTTGGGGGGGGGGGGAGGAGATTTTATTAGAAATGGAAATAGTGGCTAAATAAAGGTCTGCCAGGAAATCAATAATGAAAAAGTAACATTGTAAGGCAACAACAATATTTATTCTGAATACAACATCCAAATTGCTTTTGTCATTTGAGAAAAAAACCCCTTTTTTTTACAAATATCAGGAAGAAAAGACTAAGCATATTTAATAAATGCTAAATTTATTTAATCTGAAACATTTATAAAGGAAGGTAATCAGCTGCTGTTGATGGAGCTCTGTAAACAATCTGACCTCATTACCAAGGATCTCTCCTTGGCTTTTTAACAGCCACTTTTCTCCAATGTCAGCAACATGGCTTTTCTGATCCACAGGATAATCTCTTCATTTCTTTCTTTGTTTGCAAAACAGAAACCAGCCCTCAACAAAGTGAAGCTTTGCAGTTAATTCCAGAAAGCTGAGAAAACCTACAGCCTAACATATCTGCCCAACCATCCCTCTCTTGCAATCACATGAAGTGAAATTATCCTGCAGCGGAATGATTAATTGATATTTAACTCATACACCAAGATAGATAAGGCCATTGCAATGAGGAAAAAAACATTTTTTTCCTATGCTGAAAAGCATTCAAGATTTCAAGTCTGCTAAATTCCAAATGGCAGGCATCATTGTAACTTCATTTTCCTATTAAGGTCAAAACGCTTCAAAGCATGTTCAAAGTTTAAAGAATAATGTATGGTGCTGGTTTTGTGAGAATTATCTTTGCTACAAAGACAGCAGCCATCTTTAGATGCCTTCAGTCTACAGTGCAGTAATGGTGTAATTGCTGGGCCAAGAATTGTTTATGAACAGCTCCTGGCCCAGCAATTCGTTTTGGATTCCTATTGGAATCTGAATAAATTTTTGATGGGAAATATGTTTAATTTAAAAACAACTGTGGAGCAGAACTATATTTTCTGCCCAACCCCAGGATTCTTAGCTACGTTTAAGGAGTGCTCTCAACATTCTTTAGAAATTCTGAGAAAGAAAAGTTGATATTTTCTTTCCTTAAGCAAACAAGGAAAATTTTATTACAGCCATTGAGCTGTCAAAGTAAAAACATAACAAAGCAAAACATTAGCATGAAAAGCATTCTGGCAAGATCTAGATACAGCTCAGGGCTTAAATTACTCATTACTAACCCAATCTTTGAAGTGTCATTTGGCAGAATCAACATGCTGCAGCATAAACTTTGGCCACATGAAGAGGAACAGCTCTATCTGCACTTGGCAATAAAAAGAAAGTATAAAGTATATCAGTTAATAAACTATATACTTACTTTATTAATTAAAATTGAGAGAAGTAGTCACACACAAGGATCTCAATAAAATAAGAAATACAACTGAACATGTCTCAGGGTTTCAACCTCCCCTCAGCCACAAGGGCAGACCCAGAACTCCATAGGAATCTATGTTAAGCCAACAGAAAAAGACTAGCTCACCTCAAGGTGATTAGATTTTTTTTTCTCTATATATTTCTGATTCACTTTTAAAGTGTCAATAAAAATATATCCTAAATAGTTGATGCATCATTGACCCAGAATAATTTTGTTTTGAGATGGATGGCAAATACTTTCAATAAATAAAAATAATAATAAACAGAATATACATCTCAGTGGACTTCCACCTTCTCAAGCCATGATGTGAAAACACGGATGCATTTCTTAGTTAGAAATTTGTTAGCCACAGCTGGGTAAGATACCTGTTGAAAATGCTGTAATACTGTAATAGATTTACTTAGCACAGACAAGGGATTGATATTTCCTTTCCCTTAGTTGCTGCTAGAGAATATTCAGTGTATCTTATGTAACCCTGAGTGTGATTTATAAGCAGAAAAAAACATCTGACATGTCCCACATTCTGGTCTTCCACATGAGAATAATTTCTGGAATTAAAAATGAAAACACACCAAATTTAATGACTTCCAAGTCAACTCATTCTGTAATGCTACACTGTTGGAACATCAAGGTCAAGCAAACAGGCTTTGTGCTTTCTTTGATTGAGGCAGGAAAAGTATCCCAGGGGGGTAGGAGTATACTGTGGGACAAACAAGGCACCAGAAAAAGGCTCAGTCTCTATCATAGAACTGGCACCACTTGATTGTTACACATTTGCTTACAATAATCCTATACCAACTTCTGGTTATCAGATAACAGTGAGAATTTGAAAAATCAATATTTCTAGAGCATATATGCACAAATCCAGAGTGTGCAGTACGAACAAAACCAAGAAATATGTGGAAAGTCTCCCTCTATCCCCATTTTTCCCCCTCCTTTTCTGGAAAAAAAAATGATAACCATGTTCTTGAGAGCTTGCTACATCTTCACTTAATTTTTATAAAGCTCAGAAGCTTTCAGTTAAACTGTTTTCAGATTACCATCTATACGCTATGGATTTCATGAGCTTTTTCTTTTAAAAGTAGACGATTCACGATATTTACTCAACCTAAGCAAGACCATAGATCAGACAACTGGGAGAAAATATGCTAGAAAAAAAGCAGCGTCAAACAATATCCATTTAGCCCCAAGAAAATAGCATGGCTGATTGCACATAATCGATTCAGCAAAGGAAACATTACCTTTAACACAGAATTAAATGTTTGCAACTTTCTATCTCCCGTGTGGAGTCATGTGTGCTTTTGAATGTGTGAAAATAGCAACATGCACTCTCCCAGATTCTTCTCATAAAGAAAAATAAGCAAAAATAAAATATATAAGAACACAAATGGGAACAAGAAGTTGAAAGGTTTAAAGAGGAATACTGCAAAGTTTCTGTCATTCATATTTATGAAGATGCTTTTAAAAACTCTTGATCTCTTTGAATTAATAGCAGATGTACAAAATAAAATGATACAGATGTGGGAAGAGCTCTGATTTAGCCTCCATTTCTGTGTATACTGGGAAGAATAGAGTTAAAGATGTTCTATTTTTATACACCCAAGAGCAAGCTGACATTTTACACATGGGAAAGTATTTACAGCTGGAAATTCAATGCAAACAGCTTTTGTCTTTATTTGATATTTATATAGTGATTAGTGTGGCAAATATCAAAGTCTGCCTTAGAATCTAAAAATATTGATTTTTAGATCAAACTGCTCTATCAATGTTACTCAACTCTATTTCTTTTCCATATTAGGCTTGGCTGATTGCTTTGCATGCTTGTAACATTACCATTGCCAATCTGTATTTTAGGGACCTGTGCTTTTAAGAATGCAGTTTCAGATTAGGGAGAAGGGAAATTGATTGATTGACCAATGAGGCAGAAAGACTCAGGTCACACCATCCAAACCTCAAGCCTGCATGGAGTAAATCATTTTCAGCTGGAATCCAAAGAAGGACTTTCTCTGTTCTCCTAATTTTGCAAATGCTCCTTCCCAGAGGCTGAGATGGCAATGGTATTACTTGCATGTTGGCATCAAGTGAAACATTAGTATTGCCCTTCCTTATTTAGATTTAATATCCACAACCTGTCGATGTCTTTTGGCCCATAAATGCAGGGGTCAGTGTGCATAATTATGCATGCATAATTATTGTGTTTTAAATTAATATATGTTTTCTAAGAGCCAGTTTGAGGTAATGATAAGACACTAGGCTAGGAACTGGGGAACTGTGTGTTCTAATCCTGCCTTAAGAATGAAGCCTGATGCATGTCTTTGGGTGCCTCTCTGCCTTTGGAAGAAGCACTGGCAAACCATTTCCAAAAATGTTATGAAGGAAATTGCACTTATTTGTCCAAGACTGACTTGAAAGCACACGTGTCTTTCTATCATTGGTTTTATGGAGGTGTGGTGGCTCAATGTCTTAATGATGCTGGAGATGATCTTTGTGCCAGTGGTTTGAGTTCTAGTACTGTGTGGCAGGGTGAGCTCCAATCACTGGCATCAGGTCCTGTCTACCTAATAGTTCAAAAGCATGTTCTACAAGAGTAGATAAATAGGGATCGTTTTGCTGGGAAGACAAGCCTGGTGTTCTGTGCAGGCAGTCAGATTTCCACTGGCTCTGGTTGCAGTGCCTATTTGCAGTCCCTATTTATGAGATGGCTCTGAGGGAGAGAGAGGGCCTAGAATGATGATGCAAGAACAGCCCTTCATCTCTTTCTGGGGGAAAGCCAGCCCATCATCCAGCCTTGGGAAGTACATGAGCATGTCGTACAATAGAGCTGGTAAACTGACAGCGAACTACTACTCTGCAATAGCATTGTGGTCTCCTGGCTAATGTAACAAGGCCATGCACTAACAATAACAATAGGTTTTGTTGATTTATGGCTATAACCACCATAAGATCCTATAAATGGTTTTAAATAAACAAGCAAGGCCAATGAAGCTTCCATTTGCATTGCATAACACACAAAAGACACCTCACTTAAGTTTACTGAGGACATGTCCTAACAACATAGCCACAACCTCACAGGCAGCCTGCCCCTGTAGCCGGTCCAAGGAGTTTTATTTTCCCTGTTATTTTGGCAGACAACATTCCAGATAGACCTACGTGGAGGAGAAGTCTTCAGAGTTAGCAATCTGTTGGGCTTCAACTAGCCCTTTGCAAGACTGCTCCTTCCCATCTACCTGAAAGGGTTCATGACAAGGAGGGCATACAGTATAGTGGAGGCTGGAGCCACAGAGTTAAAGCCTACCACCCACTAACAGCAGCTGTCAGTCTTTTTATCCATGGAAGGTTTTCAATGAGGAAGACATACAGAAGGGAAGTAGCACTGTGGCACAAGAGCCAAGCTGCACCAGCTCCTTCCCTTATTCATAGATGGCAGGGCTCCTTCCAGAATATTTCCATCTTTCATCTCTCCTTTTCAATACATATAGGAGATTTGTGGTGGGAGATTGGAGTTTCCCTGGACCCTCCAATCCCATTGAATAGAAAGACAAACTATTCCATTCCCATGGAGGGAAGTGATTTTAAGGGGAAAAATGCTGCAGGACAAAGCAGAACAAAGGGGAAATGGGCATTTGTAACAAAGCACTATAAAAGTCACTGGCAATTATCCCTCCCCATTTGTCAGAGAGATAGGAAAAGAATACATTCACCCAATTGCATATGTTCAGGGCAACTGTTAAGTGATTTGTTTAGCTACCAGGAGGTAATGCTAGATGGGGAGCGGGAGGTCAGCCAGGAAGCTAACAATCACTGACCTGGAAGTGTTCAACACTGGATTCTGTTAGAAGAGCAACATGCTCACTATCAGATGTGGGAAATTTTTCTTCTCAAAGATGGAAGAAAAGCACTTTTTAGTTGCTGTGTGTATGTGGGTATGTTGTCCAAACTCACCCTTTTAAATAGATCTGACACACAATTAAAGGACAGCTGATGATAGCAATTTAATTTTGTTATTATTTATATCTGTGAGGGGAAAATGTCATTGGTTGTGGTCACAAATTACTGAGGACCAACTCTGGGACCAGGAAAGAGATGCAGCTGTTGATCTTTTTAAGCCAGAAGTATTGACATGACAGCTAATGGCTACTATGGGGGGTTTCAACTGTGTTGTCTGTATACAAAATCCTACTTCCAGGGGTGGGATTCAAATTTTTAACAACCGGTTCTGTGGGCGTGGCTTAGTTGGTGGGCATGGCTTGGTGGTCATGTGACTGGCTGGGCGTAACCAACTCAACATCACTCACATGGCACGCATCTCCTCCCCTGGCTTTTCATGACTGTGAAGATGCTGCAACAGTCGTAAGTGTGAAAAACGGTCATAAGTCACTTTTTTCAGTGCCATTGTAACTTTGAATGGTCATTCCACACAAGCAAAGTACCAGCAAAGGAGGAAAATAAAACTCCAGAGACATTCCTGAGACAGGAAGTCTAGTCCTGCCAAGAATGTATTTCCTTCCTGCCTTCCTTACAGGATTAGGTCAGTAATTTCTTCTAACAACCGGTTCTCCAAACTGCTTAGAACATTAACAACAGGTTCTAGCGAATAGGTGCAAACCTGTAGAATCCCACCCCTGCCTACTTCTCAAGACATATTCAAATTTATATAGATTTTCACTGGAAATGTTCTTATGAAATGTCTTCATGATAGACTTTTTAGTGTAATCTGTTGTTCTAGAGTCTGTGTATCTGACCATTTATCATTTTACATTCCAGCATTCCATTCTTCAAATAGCTCAGAGTAGTTTAAATTAGCATTTAAATAAATGTTACAGACATGAAAACACAATACAATTCAGCATAAAACTCAAAATTTAAGTTAGTTCTTATCCTGCAGATGAATGCATTTCATGCCCTTGTTACTTTCTGTCTTTTTACATATCCTGCTGCTGCTAGAGTTGGACAGCCCTCATGACCTGATTGTGACAGCTTCTACAGAAACATCCATATCTGTGTCCTGGACCAAAGTCAAGGGTCCCATTGATCATTATCGGGTCATCTTCATGCAAGCTTCAGGAATGGCATCAGAGGTTACTGTCTCTAAAGATAAATCTGAGCTTACACTTACAGACTTAGAACCTGGGACTGAATACACTATCTCAGTCATTGCTGAAAGGGGCCGACAGCAAAGCTTGGAAAGCACCGTGGATGCCTTCACAGGTACTAAAGAACTATCCGATTACATTAATCAGACACTGAGGGTAATCTCAAAGATCTTCCATTGCTATTTTATAACTAAGTGTTCCATGTCACATTTGGTTGTTGTAGATAAGGAGTGTCAAACTCACATCATCACAGAGGTGTCACGTGATGTATCAGGACTTTTTTTCCCTTTCGCTAAACTGGGCATGTGTGTGTCCAACACATGACTCTTCCAGCCTGCAGATTGCGAGTTTGACAGCCCTGGTGTAGATGATTTGTCATAAACAAAGCTCTCTAGTATTTAGAAGGTTTCTCTCATGCACTGGGCATCTGAATGGCCATGTGCATGTACACACACACACACACACACACACACAAACACACACACTTATTTTTCCCAGCTCCCTGTCCAGGGGTGGGATTCAAATTTTTTAACAACCAGTTCTGTGAGCGTGGCATAGTTGGTGGGTGTGGCTTGGTGGTCATGTGATTGAGTGGGCGTGGTCAATTCGATGTCACTCATGTTGAGAGGCGTTTCTCCTCTCCTGGCTTCTCGTGACTGGTGATGCTGGATTTTTTCAGTGCCATTGTAACTTTCAATGGTCACTAAATGAACTGTTATAAGTCAAGGATTACTTGTACAAAAATACAAAAAGCTTCTTTGTTTGAAAAAAGCTGCCCTAAGTACCAATCATTAGATTAAAAAGCCGGAGTTACAAATCAGGCAGGGTGCCAGAGCACCTTGAGGAATTAAAATAGTTAAAATGCAATGATAACTATTAGCAGCCACTTGTTGCTCATAAAGTGAAACCCAGAGGTCATTTAAGCTCTCCAGAAAGAGCACACCCAGGAAAAGCAATCCTTAGAACCATTTGCACCACTTAAAGATACCAGCTGGTCTCACTCATCTCACAAAATATCCTATGGAAATCATCCAGATTTAAGGAAAGATCACATGCCTCCCAGAAAGGCAGTAAAAAAATCAGTGCCAACTGCCAAGCTTGCATCCTGCCTCTTGGAAGTATATCCCAAAAGGACAGTGCCAGATACCACTAAAGCAGTGAAGGAAGACCCCACTCCCCAGATAGAAAAAGAAACCATGAGACAGGAAAAAATTCAAACACAATATAAATAATTAAATCACAACAGTAGCTGTTGTTTGTTAAACCAATTACCAGAACAAATAGACACAGGAACTAGCCAGATTTCTCGACCCAGTTTATTTTCAGGAACAGAGATTAACCTTTTTCCTTTCAAACAAAGCTGAATAGGGAAAATTATCCCATCAATAAACACAGGATTAAATGTCACCAAGGACAGAATTAAACTTCACCAAAAACCAGTTTTAGACCAAAACTCAGAAAGGGTTTGTAAACTCATGTTTGAATGTCAATCTTTCTAGCTAGCCAAGAAGCCTTGCTGAATATCACTCATCTTGGTTCCTTGTCATTAAAAGCTCCTTTCTGGTTATTCAATTATTTCTTCAAAGTGCTGATTGTTGCATGTGGCTAGAAGTATATCCAGGGGAGTATCTCCTCCCAACAGCAGTGTAAAAAGCTTAAAATAACCCTTCCCCTTTAAGAAAGTTTAAAAAAAAAACCTCCTTCAGAGACAGAAAGTCTAGGCAGTCTGCCAAGAATGTAATAAGGGTGTAAAAAAATAAAAGGAGATTTATTCTAACTACCAGTTCTCCAAACTGCTTAGAAAGTTAACAAGGGGTTCTATAGAACAGGTCAGAATGGGTAGAATCCCACCCCTGTCCCTGTCCTTCATGAGCTGCAGCCCACCTTGACGAATCCTTTTGTATAGAACAATTGATTTCAGAACAGTTTTTAATTACTCAAAACAGAGAGCTAAAATTCAAGAATGCTCATGAGATCCATTCCAAAGATAAATTTCCAAAATCTTAACAGTAATAGTAACCTTTCTTAGCTGAGAGGCACATTTGATCCTATTTTAAGTTAATTAATTAAAGTGGGTTGATATTATCCTTAATGTATTAAGATAAATTATGCAGTTTCACATATGCATACTCAAGGTTTTATGGTATACTTATAGCCTTGAGGTTTTAGCCCTCCCCTATTTCTATGTTCATGAAAATTACCTCTGATTATTTGATGAGCACACCTAAATTTATCACTACATTTCACATCCTGGGGCTGAATAAACCCCAGCTACCATTTTCACATTTACAAGTCTGTTCTCTGCTCTTATTTTTAGGATTCCGACCAATCACACAACTTCACTTTTCTCGTGTAACTTCCTCCAGCGTGAACATCACTTGGAATGACCCCTCACCTCCAGCAGATAGGCTGATACTGACCTACAGCCCCAAAGATAAGGAGGAAACCAAGGAAGTGATGCTGGACCCTACAAAGAGACATGCTGCTTTGTCAGGTCTACAACCATCCACAGAGTATATCATGTCCCTGGTGGCTATACATGGCCTTGTCAGCTCTGAGCCAATAGTTGGTTCGGTCACAACAGGTAAAAGAGCAGAGGATTCTCTATTCTGGTGTGATGCCTGTTTTTTAATCTCTTCTGCAAGAGAGTTGATTACAAGGTCCTTTAGGAAGATGCCTTTTGAGTAGTTGCCCTTGAAAGTATATCTCTACACACACACAAAACACACTTACATATACCAACACCACCAAAATTATGGTTGCCTTCAGAAAACTGTTAAGATCTAAACTGTTAAGATTTTTTTTCCCAGTAAAAAAGTTAAATATATTATATTGCGGCTAGAATTGTCTTTGCACAAAATTGGAAATTGGACAGCACCCCTTCCAAGGGATTGGTAATTTAAAAATGTGTTGGATTGTGCAGAGATAGATAAGCTTACTTTAGAATTGAAAGACAGAGAGGAATCGGAATACTACGCCATCTGGGACAAATGGTATAGTT
Organism: Pseudonaja textilis; assembly: GCF_049901715.1. Taxonomy (NCBI): domain Eukaryota; kingdom Metazoa; phylum Chordata; class Lepidosauria; order Squamata; family Elapidae; genus Pseudonaja; species Pseudonaja textilis. Next base: position 101,028,156 of record NC_141992.1, read on the forward strand.
GGTTAGATAATAGAAATAAGGATTAAAAGTATGTATGTATACAGATATACTAGTAACATCGATGTCACAGTGTTGTAAAGAATGTAAAAGAAATTTTTAATCTTGAAAAAAGTGCAATAAAATATTTGGAAAAAATAAGTAAGAAGCAGACAGCAAGTGGAAGGAATAGGAGAACAAAACAGTAGAAATTGATTTTGATTGACATGAGAATTGCTTGGGATCTGCAATAAAGCTATGTATTTATCTATTTTTTAAAAATCTAACTTTTCCACCAGTTATTTGGGACCAGTTGAGTCCCCTTTTGGATGTTTTTATTATTGTGCTTGGTTGCTACTTCATATTTTGTATTCTATATTTATATTCTGTTCGCTTCATAGCTTTATTTGGGGTGTCCTTATTTTTTTGTTTGTTTTTCTGTTTATGTTGTCCAAGTCACCTTGTTTGAGTTGGCAGCCTTATAAATCTAATAAGTAAATGAGTACATATTAAAGGCAATCTTTGAAATGAGAGAATGCTCTTTGATTTAAATTAAACTCGTTTGGGGTATTAAAAATCATATTTAGCTTAAGGTAGACTAGCTTACATTGCCTACTTAATATAAGCTGTCCAGTTTTCTGAAATTTCTAAAAACATAAATAACTGTATGCTTCAGTCCTCAATACGTTTGAAGAAGTCACATTAGGATACATTTGCTTTAATAGTTCAGCTCCTTTAAATAGCCCCATCTGCTTTCAATAATGCCCCCAAAATGTAAAAAGAAAAGATGTGACTGTTTTAAAGAGCTGTTTGCTTTCATTACATTCCAAAATATTCTCTTTAGATCATATTTGAAACGTAGAGTGTTTCAGTATAATAGAGGAATAATACATTTCTAGTCTAAGAATGATATGTGAGGCCATAAAGATTGTTATGAAAATGATAACATGATGTAAACCTAATTTTTGATCTGTGAAGTAGGATATGGATTAACCAAAAATCAATGTTCCATCTCAATTTATTTATCTTAGTACTGTAATTCCCAAACTTTTGGAGAGCTAGTAGTCTGTTCCAAGAAATACATTTATATTATTAACAATTCTGGTAAGCCATACAGCAGGATCCTGGAACCAATACATATCACAAAAACTCAGCCAGCTCAATCTTGGTATAAGTCTAGTTCAGGATTTATCATTTTCTGATGAGGGGCAATAGCTGGAAGAGAAACTAATACAGAATGCAAGAATTCCTCCTCTAGGGGAAATCAGTATTACTGTATTCTGCAGATTCCAAAATTATTCTTTATGTGGTAAAAATGAAGAGAGCTTCCCTATTTTAATTTAGAAAATAGTCTCTTTAGCTCTCTGGTGTTTGAGAACCCTTGCTGCATTCTTACTATCAGTTGTATTTTGATTTCCAAATGGAAACAAGTAGCTAACAATCTATGGCCATACACTTCAGATTGGAGTAAGGAGCAGTAAAATACTGTTGAGGCAGAGAGAACACGGACTTTATGTAGTGCCAAAGACAACCAGATCCCTGTTTCATGGTTTCTCACACATCTCCCTTGCTAGTGCCATGTATACCAGTTTGCCTTCACTTGGCTGGACTATAGAAACAACTGGTATCACAGAAAACCATTTTCAATATATAGTATCACACAATCAAACTTTGGTTGACAAAATTATTAACATATTATGTTTGTTTCCTTGAGAAATATGAGTAGAAATAGAAAAAGGGGACTTCTGGAAAGCAAACTGGTCCCATTTCTCCTTAATTACCCTGACACAACAAACACACCACACTTCTGTCCAAAATTGGTTGCTTTAATGGGAACAGAGAGCTTTCAAAAATGAAAATGAAATTGCTTGCTTCTCAATTGATGTGCTAATCCTGAATTAGCACATCCATGGTTGGAGGTTCTCACAAGACCTGCTGATCTTTAGCTGGTATGGCAGTTATGGGTGGTGTGGGTTTGGGGTTTTGTTTTTTTTTAGAATCAAGAGATCCTGGACCTCATCCTCATCATTTATATATTTATTTATTTTATTTGTCAATTGCTTACAAGATAATAGAGATAAGAATAAACATAAGTATAAATACAGGAAATAGGTACGAATAATTGGGGACAATAGGACAGGGATGGTGGGCACATTTGCGCGTTTATGCATGCCCCTTACATACCTCTTAGGAATGGGATGAGGTCAATAGTGCTTAGTTTGAGGGAAAAGGAGTATGGGTTTGGGGATGTGACAGTAGAGTCAGGTAATGTGTTCCAGGCATTGACCACTCTGTTGCTGAAGTCATACTTTCTGCAATCAAGTTTGGAGTGGTTTACATTAAGACCTATTCACTATATTCCCATTAGAATGTGAATTTTGGAACTTGTAACTGTTGTCCTTTGTTTCACATAGGGATTGATCCACCGAAGAACTTGACCGTTCTCAATGTTACTACAGAATCTGTGGCTATCCATTGGGCACCTCCAATTGCACCTTTTGACCACTATAAGATTTCATGCAAATCTGCCCAAGGTAATTCTGCTCCATCCTCAAAGTTTGTGAATGGAGTTCAGGGCTCCAATAGAAAATATATACATGGATTTAAATAAAGGTCAGGCTTCAGCAGGATAACCTATTCAGCAGCTGGGTACTTTCAGCCAGCATTATTAAGAGTCTTACTGACTGTATGAATAATTTTTCCTTTGAGACTAACATTGTCCCATTCATGCACCTTTATGCTCAGACTTAAGATCCAGTTCACTGATACAGTTTATTCCCAGGTATGTTTGCCTGGAACAGCAGTCTTAATGTGCTAAAAAAATATTATTTTATTGCAGTTCCATAAAATGATATGCCAGACTTCCAAAGATTTTAATTTTAAAAGACAGATGGGCACTCAAAATAAAATAGGGGTAAATGTTTTGGCAAGAGACTTTCATTGCATTTGACAAGCACCTTGAATAAGCTACTTCTATATGAAAAGTCATCTGCTAATTACTTGAGTACACATTCCCCAGAAGTAATTCACTGCATAAGTAATTCAGTCACCTGCCTTGCTTTCTGACATTCTGCTGTAAACATGGAAGCATGTCTACATAATGCAACTGCACATTTTAAAAATAGGGAACAAATAGCATTATATGTTTACAGAGAATTTGGAGTTGAGTAGATGCATATATGTCTATTTATTGTATAGAATATGTTATAGTAGTAACTTAAAGTATTGAACCAGGATCAGAGAGAGACGCAGGTTCAAATCCATCCCCAGCCATAGAAATGTACAAGTTACTTTGGGACCACTCCACTGGTGGTATGCTACTGGTTCGGACCGGTTCAGCCAAACTGGTAGTTTAAAAAAAGCCTCCAACGATCAGCTGAGAGGAGGAAAAAAAAGCCTTCAACAATCAGCTGAGAGGATAAAAGAAGAGAAAAGCGCATGGGTGGGTGGGAGGGTCACTCCTAGCTTTTCATTTCTTCATCATCTCAGCTGATTGGTGCATTAGGGGCATGTGATGTATTAGGAGCACATGTACACAGGAATGATCACCCACCAAATCGGTAGTGGCACAGATAGAATCACACTAATGGATCACTTATTATCGCTCAGCTCAGCCTAATTCAGCTCAGCTTTTTTATATGTTTCCACAAGCAAGTATAAAATGAGTTCATACAGTGTGATAAGCCATCATTGCTTTAACCACAGCTTATTGAATAAGCTGCAATTAGCTTAGTTCACATAATAATCTAAACTATAAAGCACAGCTTACAAATCACAATGGATGAATTAACATATTTTGAACCAAAACCAAACAAAGTACAATATTGTTTTGCACAATATATGAATCTAGCAAACATGCGGTTTGGTCTAGGTTGTTAGAAAAGAACTATTATCATGCTTAGAAAATCTTACAGCACAACATGGATAAACATCTCTCCAAAAATATTAGGGATTGTAAATGTAATGTTGGATTGCTTCTCAAACTGTATTTCAAGAAGCTCTGAATTTTTTTCATGAGATAAATTATGATGGAGAAGCTTCTTCTTCAGATAATGTGTTAAATACAATCCATGTTTGATTGCAATGCACAGCGCCAATAATTTATTCCGTACATTTCTGGGTTACATTTTAATTAAGTTCACCAAGTCTGAAGTGAAACAATACCAGAGATTTTCTATAGATGACTGCCAATCAGTATACTTCCAATGGGTTAGAAGATTTCTTATGGCCATTTTCCCAGATTTTAGATGCTTAACAAGTAGTCCTCAAATTATGACCATAATAAAGACTCAAAGTTCTATGGCTAAGCAAGGCAGTTGCTAAGTGAATTGCACCTGATTTTAAGATATTTTTTGCAATGGATCTTAATTGAATCACAGCAGATGTTAAGTGAATCAAGCAGTTGTGAACTAAATCCAATTCCCCCCTCCCCCGACTCTGCTTGTTGGAAGCCAGCTAGGAAGGTCACAAATGACAATCACATGACCTCAGGAAATTTGCAGCTGTTGTAAATTCACTGCCAAGCATCCAAGCTTTGATCATGTGACCCTGGGGATACCACAACAGTTGTAACTGCAAGGACTGGTTGTAAGTCACTTTTTTTCAAAGTTGTTGTAACTTTGAATGATTGCTAAACAAATGGTTGTAAGTCAAGAGCTACCTGTACTTGCATCCAGAAAAGAAAGAAGCATCATAAGGATGGAAACCTGATTTTTTTCAGGTTTTTCCATGGAACTAAGGATGCAAAGTTGCAAACTCTGCCTGGATACCACCTTACATTTGTCAGGCTGCCTTTGGAGCACCTACATTCACTGAAAATAACAAGGTCTTTTTCTCAACCCATACAGGACGAGTTGACAATATAGTTGTTGCAAAAGGTATTACTGAATATACTCTCAACTACTTGCAGCCTTCAACTGAATATGAAATCAGCCTAAAGAGTATAAGAGGCAGAGAGGAAAGTGAACCACTTTTACATACCATGTATACAGGTATGAGATGCACCTTTGAAAATACAGAAGTGTAGCAAGTTGATTTGGGGAAAAGATGGCTCGTGATGGACAAGCATTATTAGCTAATTATAAGATGACCCTGTTTCCCACTGATCCCACTGAGTTTGAATGAGCCAGGAACCAGGCCTTTCGATAGAAACAAATTTGGGGATGCTAAAGGATGTTCAGTCTAATTATATTAATGAATTCCTGTCGTGGTCTATTCAGAAGTCTATGCCTCAGACTATATTGGCCATATTGAACTAGTAGTCAAATTCAAATATTCCACTAAATAGCTATTGGATGCATTGGCCCTGACAAAGTAAAGAGACAAATGTTAATCTGAGAAATAAATTTTGAATTCTTCCTTTGGGACAAAGCTCTACTACTACCCACTGAGAAATGAGTTATAAAGAAAGGAGCAATAGTAAACAATATGTAGAGTATTAATATATACTATTAGCCTATAGCTAAGCCTTTCAAATTACCTAAGATCGAAACATGTTGACCAATTTGAGAATCATTCACTTGTATTTATATCTGTATATTAATGTTGACCCAGAAATCATACTATCAAAATTTGGGATTAAGGATAATTCAGGAGAAGTAGAGGAATGCTAAGACTAGAATGTGGTCCACAAATTGCCTATCCTATTCCAAATGTTCCTATAATTGACATCAACTGATATTATCTCAGAATATATCTTGGTAGAGCAATAAATAATTCCAAAATTTCAGGTATATGCTGAAAATTTATGGGCAGCTTTTCAGCTTACATCATTTTCTTCAATCTTCCCTTTTGGAAAGAAGGGAATAGAAGTGATAAAATATCTCTGGCCATGTATTAATATTGTGTTATTGCTGAAGATGTAATCCAAACAAGTTCTAAAACTATTAATTCATAGTCCAGTAAAATCTAAACTTGAAATACAGCAGCTTCAAGGAAGACAAAAAACAATCAAGTGCTTCACGGATAATGCATTCTAGTTGAGAACTTGTTGATAATGATTATTCTAAAATATTTATTTATTGAGACATCCATTCATCCATCATGTCTATGAAGATTCTCAGTCATGCAGGTCATGGTTGTCCCAAAGGTGCTTTTTCAAGAGGCAACAAGAACAACAACAAAAAGATTATTAGTTTTTGCTTCTCATCGGATGAGAAGTGAAACATCTTCAAAGAAAAACAAGAAAGTCCAGTTGCCTTTTGAAAAAGCACCTTTTTGGGACATTCATCCATCAGATCAATGGCTCTGAAGGTTTACAAAGCTTCCATGAGGGTTTTGTTCTCATAAGCCACCCAGAGTCACCCTACTGGGGAAATGGATGGCACATAAATTTAAGCAATAAATTTAAGCAATAAATAACATTATTCCCCTGTGTAACTTTTGCATACATAAACATAAACCTTTAGTATGTTTTCTATTGTCTTTGTTTTATTTTTTCATCATTACTAATTGCTGAAATGACTACATAATCCTGATGACTACCTCATCTTGCTTTTTGCCTCCTTTTCAGCCATGGATCATCCAAAAAATTTGATTGCCGTAAACATTACCCCAACAGAAACCTTGCTGAAGTGGGACCCGCCTGGGGTTGAAGCTGAAAATTACGTCATTGTGCTTACCCACGGCAATGGTATGTCTTTATGTAATGATCAGGATTCAGCATGAAATTAGGGCAACCACCATCAATCAGCTAAGCTAAACAAAAGTGACTGGGGCTGATGGTGAAAGTTGATATTAATCATTAAATGATGAAAAATGTTTGGCATAAATTACATTATATTTTACAACAATATTTTTATTCTCATATTTTTATCACTCACACTTTAACTATCAGATATAGGACAGGCCCTCCATCTTTCTCAGTCACAGATGAGTGAAGGACAACTGTTCTTACTTTTTTTCAGTTGTTATGCTTTCAGACCTTTCCATCTCCACACTTTGCTCCATTTCAAGGAAGCATACATTTGTTTAAAATTTGTAGAGGAAAGTATAACCATATTTTTTAAAAGTGATAACTGTTGGTTAATAAGACAATTAGCCATTGACTCAGTACTGTTCTCTTGCAGAAATAACAAGTACTGTAATTAATTCAGGACAAGAAGTAAGAGCTGCTTTATTGTTGTTCTTCAACATTATTTACTTCTGGCAGGATTCTTGCAATATAGGCTGAATTTGTGTCTACACATTTTCCCTATCAAGAAACAATGTTGTGTATGAATCACAAAATAGCTCCCAACTGTGACATAGGAATGAATCTCCCTGTTTATCGTAATATTAGAAATGCACAAGATTTATGACTTAACATGAATTCAGTTTTTGAGACTTGCTGAATTTGTATCTGATTGTGGTCTTGCTAAAATAAACCTGGACTATTGCTCTCTGAAAACTGTGTGATTCTTTCCTTTGTAAGATTGAATGAGGTGCCTGATAATTAATTATAATTCTTGTTTCCATTTGGATCCCACTTAGCCTCATGTTCTTTTCAATCTTTTTGCCTCTGATTTCAGTTGCAGGAGAAACTATTTTGGTGGACAGGACCGAACAAGAATATAAGCTTATTGATTTGCTTCCTAGTACCAGCTATAAAGTCACCATGTATGCCATCAATGGGCCTGTCACAAGTAGAACCATCTTCACCAACTTTACTACTCGTAAGTATTATACTGTATATTCCTCCCTCTGGTAGGAATTTAAAAGTTACTTAATACAGATAAGCCACAATTGCATCTATGTTTTCTAGGTTAAGCTCAGTGATTTATTGTACATTGTTCATTTTCTGCTCCTCCACTTACTCAGAATTGTTCTAAAAAACATAAAGAATAATGTAAAGATGGCCAGTTTCTTCAGTTAGTGGTGTGGAGAAACTGTTAGTCCCACTGAGAACCTGGCAGGCATTTTTCCCCTGGAAAACTGAGTTCTCCATGACTCATTTTTTAAAATCATTATCACCTTTACATAGATATATGTAGGCCTCTTCCTCTATTCCTTTCCTATCTTTACAGTTTTGGATCCGCCATCAATTCTTATAGCAAGTGAAGTGACACGGCGAAGTGCTCTTCTTTCATGGCTTCCTCCTGTAGCTGAGATTGAGAACTACATCATGACATACAGATCCCCTGATGGGAGCCGCAAGGTGGGGCCTTCATCTTTTACCTCTGTTATGAGGGATGGCAACATTTTGTGGCTGTATCAAATAATTTGGGAGCATCTATGTTAAGTCTATTTTCAGATTTCCTGTACACTTACATTATAATTCTCATGAGTTTCATGTCTCATAATGGTAGAAATTGATATTGATGATTTTTGGAAAGCAGCCAGGTCTGGCCACTTGAGGCCTATAATGATAAGTCATTGAATCAAACAAAATGCCACTTTGAGTTTTTTCTTTTTTTGCTTGTGTGTAATGACCTTAAGGAGTCTGGAATCATTTGCATAGTAAAGCAACTGTTTGCAGTCATTTCTCCTCCCTGGTTTATTCTTAAGTGTCTTCCATTATTTCATTACTATTCTTAATGCACCTACAAATCAAGAATCATATATTTAATATGATGTTGTTACAGTACAGAACAATAAACATGGCTATTTGTTGAAAGCATTGAAAGCAAAGAGTGAAGGCTATAAGGTCACATGAGCAATCTAGACCAGGGGTGTCGAACTCAATTCCATCGAGGGCTGCATCAGAGCTATGGTTGAGCTCAGGGGAGCTGGGTGGGCATGGCCGATTGGGTGGGCATGGTCAGCTTGACACCACTCCCCAAACTGTTGGCATGTTTCCTCTTTGCACCGGGTAGACCACGCGGAAGCTACGTTGGCCTAATCTTTGGGTAGACCAGGATGGCCCCGCAGACCAGATCCAACCACATAGCCCTGAGTTTGACACCCGTGATCTAGACAATCCAGAATTACAAATTCAACTCTTACAATTCTTTAAAAAAGCAATAGTTTAAAGGAAGGACTTCCTTTCCTTGTGGCACACAAAATAACTCAGTGCTCCTGTTTGGCACTGTGTTGCTTAATGCTGTAAAGTAAAGAGCCCTTTATCATGGGTTAGAGAAGAAAATAATGTTTCTTAGATGGAAGGATCTGTTTATTTGTTTTTTTCTGCAGAAAGTTGTAAACACTGATTATCTGTATAGATATACACCTAACTTCTGTTTCCAAGTAACCAATCATAAAAACAATCATGAATTCCAGAACTGTACATGAGACTGAAAAGTTGAAATATCACAGAAGGCATTAGCAAGCCATTTCTATATTATTGCCAAAAACACTAAATTGGCCTCTTTAAATAGTTACTGAGAGTAGATCTCAAATTGAAGGAACATTAATCATTTTATTTATGATCTACTATAGTAGTTTTACAGCATTATTATTATTTCAGTAAGATAGTACTCATGCCTGCACAGTATGAAAATGTAATGGAAGGAAGCAACAGGCAAGCAAGCAAAGCTGGCTAGTCTCTTCCCTTACATATGAGAATCCTTTCACACTGTTACTCAGAGCATTCCTCCACTTCTATTCAAGCCATTCTGCACTGTAATCGCTGAAGAGAAATAGTATTAGAAATAGCATTATATCTTGTCCAACTGCAGGGAAATTGTAGAAGAGATAAGATATTTTTAAAGACATGGTTTTATTAAATATATTTTATGCACTATTTTTAATCCAAAAAAAGCTTCATAAACTTCACCTAGCTAAAAACATCCTAAGCTTTCACAGAAGCAATTTCCATCAGTTGACCTGCCAACTACTGCAGAGAGTGAAGGGAGCTACTATCACTTCTATCCAAAGTTGTATGCAACTTTTTAAAGGCTTTTTGCAATATCTTTGTATAGCTTTCTTATTGATTTGATTTAATGGTGCCCAAGCCAAATGGCTTTGTGTGGCCCACATACACCAAAACAATATAAAAACAATACAGGTAGTCCTCAATTTACCAGGAGGATTGTGTCTGATCAGGGCAGCTGTGACAAAGAAGGCATCCTTTCTTGATACCATAATAAACAGGGCTGCTAGGCAGCTATCAACAGATGCCATACACTAAGGGCAGAAAAATAACCAGTTTGTCTCCTGTTTGCCTGTTCAATTGATTGATTTGTGTTGTTTATAAGATCACTTTAATCTACGCTGTCTGTATGCTTTGATTGTTTTATCTGTTTTTATTAGGTTTGGGGGGGTTGTACACTGCATATAATCCATTGAAGTCGGGCTAATAAATTCAAGCAAATAATTATATAAAATCCCTGTCTATACAACTCCAAGTTTTAGTATGAACCAGGAAGTCCACACATAATAGATAAACAGAATACTCTTGTCTCACATTGCATTGTACACATGTTGTGCATTGACAATAAATGTTTGATTGATTGCAGTGTTCTTAGATATAAGAACAAAGTCCTCGAGTCAGATATAAGCTGATCAGAATAGATGCAGACTTTTATCTCTGTCCAATAATCAAGAAGTGATATAGAGATCCATCTCCAATTTTTGGAGCAAGATTCTTAACTATCAGTCACTGAGAAATGCTTGTAGAAAAGGGATATTGTGTTCTAGTTCTGTTTGAGTCTTGTCATAGAGATTTGGAAAACTGGATATAGGATTACAGTAGATAGCAGAGGTTTTCCAGTATCTGAATCTAAGAAAATGGAAGGAGAATATTGATATTTTTTCTGGAAGTTTCTGTTGTTGTTTTTTCTGTTTCTGGATATTTATTTTGTAAATTGTTTTATTTGGATTTTTAGTCCTCTGTATGCCAGCTAGAGTTACTCTGATGAGATGAGCTGCTATATAAATTGTTTCAGTAAAGTAAGCGACAATGAAACTTAAAAGTTTGTCATGGAAATTATTATCATGAAAAATTATCAGTTTAGCAGAAATGAATTATCCTGAATTGCTGACTTTGCTTCTAATCTCTTCAGCTGGATTATAGGGACCTTTTCCATTTCCTCAGCACAGTAATTCCTCCCGGCTCCCCTGCATGAGTCCCTTCTCAAATCAATCTTCCGTGTTTTTCATATCAATTTCATGCAATTAGACATTCTCTAACAGCTCAAATAAGAGAATAAGCCTGATCTTACAACTCTGGCAGTAACTGAGTAGTCTAGTATATTCTGTTCCATTATATTTGAGACCCATCCATAACAATAACACTTAGACTTATATACTGCTTCACAGTGCTTTACATAGCCCTGTCTAAGCAGTGTACAGAGTCAGCATATTGCCTCCAACAATCTGGGTCCTCATTTTACCGACCTCGGAAGGATGGAAGGCTGAGTCAACTTTGAACTGGTGACACCCGAATTGCCAAACTGCTGGCAGCTGGTGATCAGCAGAAGTAGCCTGCAGTACTGCATTCTAACCACTGCACCACCACGGCTCTTGTATCATGTTGGTATAATTGGTTTTTCCATGTACTCCTATACTTTTGATCAGGTCTTGGTAGACAGCCACTACCAAGAGTCAAAGGTTCAAGATAACAATCTTGGTGCTGGGGAATTTCCACATACCTTTTCCTCATTTTCCATTCATTCTCATTTCTTACCCCAAGCTCTGCAAATTTCATCTCTGTTATATTTGTATTTCCATTTTGTTGATGATACACACAAAGGAGCTGATTGTGGATGCAGAAGATACTTGGATCCGCCTAGAAGGCCTTTCTGAAAATACAGAGTACACTGTGTACCTGCAAGCAGCTCAAGATGCTGTGAGGAGTGGCTCTATCTCCACTATCTTCACTACAGGTAAGAGCACATCATATGTTATCCTATTTCATATGGCCATCATAGCCACCATAGTTTTATTAAGAGAGGGGTTTTTTAATGAACTCTGTCTGATTTGCATCATTCCTTACAATATAAGTGCTCAGGTTCAGAACATCACAAACTCAGAGCAATTTTCATAACTACATCCTGCACAGTCAATTATTATTATTAAGCTTAAACCTCTTAGCAAAAATTATTTCTCTTCCTCTCCATAAAGCATATTGTGGAGCCTGTTTACATAATATCATGGAAGTAGGAACTAGCATTGCTATGATCACAAGAAAGACAGGCCAACAAAAGCAAACACTGGGTCTCTAAATGTTTGGGTTTTCACACATACATTTATGCAGAAGTGTGAGGATATTGATAAGGGACAGGAAAATATAGGAAATTCATTCCTGATCTAGCGGAGAAGGAGAAGATAGGAAATGGGAATGGAAGTGCATCTCCCAGCCTGCTTTACACAATCAGAATCACTACAAATGGCAGATATATGACTGTCCCAGTCATCCCAATTTATGGATTGTTGGGGTAAAGTGACTGAACTGGTTGAATGAAGAGATCAGCTCCACCATGCAAATCTTTGCACAGGAGTTCAAGATAGAGAGATAGAGATTTTCCAAACTAGTCATCTGTTTCCAAAGTTAGCAATGAACTAAGGATATGAATAGATGATACAAGGGAAAAATAAATCTACTTCTTCAGAAAATACTCCTTTTTTAATTTTCTTCCAAAATTGAACTTTCCATCCTGTTTATTATTTGACTTCTGTGTGGAACAGCAAAATGAAACATAACAAAATCACACTAGCAAATATAAATCCAGCACAGAATAATTTAAGGCAAAGGAAATTTAAAGAAAAAAAGGTTTTGATTGGTACTAGGAAAAGAATAGAGGTAATGCCAGAAAATCTGTCTGAAAAAAAGAATGCCAAAGAGAGGATGCCTCATTAAAAAGGCACTGCTACCGCTTGATTTACTTTGGATATGGGGAGTCAATTTTAGCAGTTTCTTATATGGATAGGCTTTTACACAAATAATTTCATTGCAATTCCAACATACCTGGAGGGTTTCCAGCTCCTCAAGGTGGTCCACACAGGGAAGCACAATTGATTGTTAACACTAACTTTATTGTAAGGTTACAGTAGCAGAATCTTGCAGATCTGAAAGCACTTCTCCTCTCCTTTAATTTTACCACCTAGAAAACTAGTGAGGGTCCTTTCTGAGATGCTTCCCATGCCCCCTTTCCTTCTGTGGACTCTTTGCATTATGATTGTCTAGGCTGTGGCTCTTTGTCCTGTCTCCCAAGGTCATTCCCACATACCATTTTCAATAGTGCCACCAAGGCAGACAAGCCAACATAGGTCTTTCAAAATAACATGTTACATATATTAATTTAATAGTTGTTGCAAAATATTCAGATTTATTAACTGGAGTTTCCAAAAAGCTTTCAAATGTGCATCTGGACTGTAAAGTGTTGAAATGACTTTTCTCCAGGCCATGAGCTAGCAGAAAAGTTTGCTAGTATAAAATGCACTGCCCACATGTCCAATCACTGACTAGAGAGAAACACCAGAATGGGTTTTTGCCCAAAGAAGAATAAAGAGAAAAAAGAGATGTAGGGTGCAAATGTCTCATTTGGTCCAATTATTGAGAGCGGAAGACCCCCTTCCCATTTCTGCCACATGCATGCAAAAATATACTTGGGGGGGGAGGGGCAACCCAGGGCAAGAGAAAGTGGGAAGCAGATTTTTGGATGCCAGTTCTCTTTCTCTTCATCTGCCACCTCCCACAGGAAAGCTGTTCAATACACTCCCTGAAGACTACATATCATAGCACCTAATCTGAACATGGGGTGCATTTCCCAACATGAGCCCATTGCTGTGCTGGAGTGTGGGTTGTGATCCCAGTTGCTATAGTTTTTATATTTCTGTATATGTTTCTGTTATTTTTCATATTGTGAACCACCCGGAATCATGTATGTGAGATGGGCAGCTAAATATACAGTATATACATGAATGCATGTGTGAATGCACGCATGCATTCATGCACACACACACACACACACACACACACACACACTCCTGTAGATCAAATACTGTTGTGGGCAGTTTAGTGTGACCACCTTCCCACCTTGCCTTCCTGGGACAGCTTCTTGATCCTACTCAATATCTCTGCAGGATAAGACAAGAACAGTTTCTTCCCCTCATTTCTCTTGCTATATTCTCTTGCCCCCTCCTGCATCCCTCTCAGGAAGCCCCTCCCCCTCAGGGTAGAGAAAATGAATGGTGTTACTCAACTGTTTTAATACCTAACATCTATTTATTCCCAATGCAGCAAAGATATTTAAAAATAAATAAATATCTAACTCCACAATCTGAATGTTTCCTTTCTGTTGAAGTGTGAGCTTATGAAGCACATTGTTATAATCCAGGTGCTACTGAGAAATCTCGCTTTAGCAGAATGCTATTCTGTAAACACATTGTGAATAAGAGCAGAACAAAAGGATAGCTGTGTGAAATTACTTCTTTAGAAAGCCACATTCAAAAATGGTCAAATCCAATTTCATTTGTATTAAAGTGCTCAGAAGAGATGACAAAAGGGAAAAGAGCTGTCCACCCATTCTCACTGTCTGTGTTTATATCTAGTAGCCTAAAAGGAATTCCTTGGATCTATTGCTGACCTATGCTTCACTGAGACAAATAAAAAGGCTTTTGAAGTGTCAGTTAACAACAGTAGCTATCAACAGACACAAACCCCGCTTGCTTTAAATAGCTAGAGATCAGTGACTGCTACATTATTCTTCCTTCCACTTCAGTTAGGATAACGGATTAGAGCAAGTTTGTTGCAAAGGATAAAAGAGTTTTCAAAATGATCCATCCAGCTTAGTTAAAGCTTATCAAACCACTGGGTGTAATTTGACATAGCATACTTATAAACATCTTCTCACTTGATCACTTTTCATAGAATCATGGTGTCAGAAGGGTCCTTGGAGGTCTTCTAGTCCAACTCCCTGCCCAGTGCAGAAATCCTCATTACATCCTGGATATATGGCTGCCCAGTTTTTTTCCCCTAGACATCTTCCAGTAATGGAACACCCATGATTTCAGAAGTAGGTTCTTCCACTGCTTAATAGCTCTTACATTTAGGAAATAACTCCTTATTTCAAATTTGAATGTGTCACTGTAAAGCTTCCAAACATTGTGTTCTACCCCTGAGTGCTCTAGAGAATAAATGCACACTCCCTTCCTTGTGACGTCTTCATCTACCACATGACTGATGTCATACGTCCCCTTAGGCTTCTCTTCTGTAAGCTAAACACACCATGTTCCTTTTAAATAATCTTTGGAGGATTTAGTTTTTAAGCCCCACAACCCCCTTAAGCATCTTTGTGGCTTTTCTGCAATCTTTCCACTTCTCAATGTCTTTGGTTTACACCACAACAACCAACTTCTATACTTTTAAGAGAATTTCTGTTTACTAAGGAAATGCTGTGAAGGGGGCATATTTTAGAACAATCTTCATCCCTAGATGCATGGGTTTTAATATTATAGGGATCCAGGATCAATAGCCAATCCAATGCAGATTTCACTTCCTCTTACTCAGTCTTCCAAGGGCACTATAGAGATGATCAACTGAACACTCTTTACAACAGCTTTTTCCAATCTGGGCTTCCAGGTGTATGGACCAACTTACAGAATTCCCAATATAATGTGTGCAGTCTGACAAAAAGCAAAAACAAAAAAATGTCTCAAGACACTAGTCTGATTAAATTCTGGTAATGCTTTCCAGAACAATAAGATATGATTAACAAAAAGGAAATTCCCTGTACACTGAAAGTGTTATGCCTGCTCATGTTTATTGGAAACACAACAAAGAAGCCTTTTATTCCTTGCATCTTGTTAATAACTATCTGCCCTTTGTTGTTTATATGTATAGAAACCTTTAGGGGAAACGCATTACAAGTCACACAAAGGAAACATTATTTTGAATGTCACCCATTTCTTCCAAGGTCTGTTGAAAGTTTTAAAGGTATTAATATAAATGGAAAACAAATAATCCCCATGAAGTGGGTTGGGGAGTACAAGTGGTTTAAATATTGTAAAAAGTAAATATCTCTTTGCACAGTGAAAGATTTGGAAATAACTATGAGTCTAAAAAAAGGAAATTATATAAGCAATATTAGTCCCAAATGCAAAATTGTCAGCTGGTGCTCCATTCAAAATCCAAGAAAGAAATACTTTGACTCCTTTAATCAGAGAAAAGATGTCTTTTACTGGAAATCAAGTGGTAGCAACAAAAGAATTCTGAATCTGAGAAAATGGGTGTGTAAAACACATATACAAAGTAATGGCAACATTCCCACCCCCAATAGTTCAATTGGCTCACCCAATTAAAAGTTGTGTATATCATCATGTGGGCATCTCCAGGTGGTGATGAGGCTTCTGTCCGTTGACCTTGACATAGTTTGATAAAGGGTTGCAGCTGCGCATAGCATAGGATAGAAACCTAAGCAAGAATGTACACCCCCCCCCCCGCAATTTATACAGTTCTGGTTTGTAATACCTCCATCTCACTTCCCATAACCATTCCCCCCTCCTCCCCCCATTACTTATGACAGCCAAAAGATGCAAAGCAAAGGGAGAAAATCTTGAAGGCTGACATTCGGCCCTCCTAGAAAAGAGACGTTAGTCCTAAAAAAGAAAAAAAATAGAAGGTAATAGAAAATATACATGTAACAGCAACATACTAATTTTTTAGGGTTTATCAGGATATTTAGTACGAAATGCCTTGATCAGTGTAGGAGCTCTAACATCCTTCTCATTCACCCACTCAGCCTGGGAAGGAGAAAAATGTTTCCAAGCAACCAAATACTGGAGTCGACCCCTTCGTTTTCGAGAATCCAAAATTTCTTTAACTTCAAAATGTTGTTCACCTTCAATTAGCAATGGTACAGGGGGATCAACCTGAGTTGGTCTCAAGTTGGAGGTATGTTCAGGTTTTAATAAACTAACGTGGAAAACAGGGTGGATCCGTCGAAGAGTTTTTGGTAATTTCAGTTGGACTGCCACAGGGTTCATAATTTGTTCAATTGAGAAAGGTCCAACATACTTAGGTCCAACCTTTTTTGATTTTTGTGTGGTCTGCAAATATCTGGTGGATAAAAAGACCTTGTCACCCACTTGATATGGTTTTTGTGGAGTTCTCTTTTTATCTGCAAATTTTTAATGAGCTTGATGAGCATCATCTAATGCTTTACAGGTAACCGGCCAGGTAAGCTGGAGCTGTGTTATCCATTCATCTAATGACTGAATGTTAGGTTTCTCCTGTGGAAGCTTGGGTATGGGTACAAAATCTTGTCCCGAAGCCACTTTAAATGGAATAAACCCAGTACTACTATGTACCGAATTATTATATGCCACCTCAGCGAATAGCAATACGTCAGCCCAATTATCTTGATGATAATTTATATAACATCGAAGATATTGTTCCAATACCAAGTTAGATGCGATTTTCGGACAAGGTATGAAATGTACCTGTTTGGAAAACAAATCCGTTACTACCCAAATAACTGTATTCCCCCCACTTTCAGGTAATTCCATTATAAAATCCACAGAGATTTCCTTCCATGGAGCCATTGGTCTAGCCACATTTTGTAGTAAGCCTGCTGGTTTACCAGGAGGCTGTTTGGCTGAGGCACAGATAGGACAACTAGCTACTTAAGTCTCAGTGTCCTTTTTCAAGGTAGGCCACCAAAATTGCCTTTTAACCAAGTGTAAGGTTTTCACGAATCCAAAATGACCAGCGGCTTTAGAGTCATGAGCTTGCTGTAATATTTGGTTTCTCAGCTTCGCTGGCACATATAATTTGGCCCCCACCAATGCCAATCCATCTCTAACCATACAGTTATTTGAGTGAGCAAGGAACCAATCATCAAGTTTTAGAGCATCTCTTAATTGTGCAGTCAAATCATTTGATAAATCAACCTCCTTCTTTTTCTGGGCTCTGGTAACCACTGGAGCTGCCAACTGTTTGGTTGGGACAATCGGCCGTACCACTTCTTGACGAGCACTATTATATTGAGGTAATCTAGATAAAGCATCTGCCATGAAGTTCTTCCCCCCTGGAATGTATTTCAATAAAAAATTAAAGCGCTTAAAGTACTGCGCCCAGCGAACTTGCTTGGGAGACAGCTTCCAAGGCATTTTCAAAGCCTCCAAATTTTTATGATCCGTCCACACCTCAAATGGGTGTTTTGCCCCTTCTAAGAAATGCCTCCAGGTTAACAGAGCCCAGCGAACTGCAAAAGCTTCTTTTTCCCAGATGGCCCATCTTCTTTCGGGTTCAGTTAGTTTACGGGAAGTATATGCACATGGTTGCAGAGTCCCCGTCTCGTTTGCTTGTAGTAACACTGCCCCAACTGCTACGTCACTCGCATTGGCTTGGATTACAAAAGGAGCATCCATGTCCAGGTGCTTGAGTACTGGTTGAGCAGCAAACAGTCATTTCAGCTTTTCAAAAGCAGCTTGACAGTCCATGGACCACTCCAGTGTTTTACTAGGCTTTGGTTTCACCTCCCCTTTGGTTTTTAGGAGATTTGTGATAGGCATTGCAATCTTCCCAAAAGCAGGGATAAATTGACAGTAAAAATGAGTGAATCCCAAGAAACTTTGAAGTTGTTTCCTGGTGCGGGGAGGGGCCCATTCCAAAACGGCACGAACCTTCCCCAGATCCATTTCTATGCCATCATGTGAGATGCAATAACCTAAATGGTCAATTTTTTCCTGGTGGAATTCACACTTGGACAACTTTGCATACAGCTCAGCAGCTCAAAATTTTTCCAGAACTGACCGCACTAGTTTCACATGTTCATCACGAGTCTCCCTGTAGATAAGAATATCATCAAGATAAACCAACATCCCTTTGTATAGATGTTCATGCAACACCTGATTGATCATTTGCATGAATACTGCAGGGGCCCCCTGTAGCCCAAATGGAAGAACGTTGAATTGGAAGTTTAAAGCATTGGGCAGTTAAAAGCAGTTTTCCATTCATCCCCTTCCTTAATTCGAACCTGGTAGTATGCTTCTCTCAAGTCGAGTTTTGTAAAAAATTTCCCTTTGGCCAAGTGGGCCAACATATCCTTCATCAAGGGGACGGGGTACACATTCTCCACTGAAATAGCGTTCAGGTTTCTGTAGTCAACACATAAACTAAAGGAGCCATCTTTCTTTTCACAGAACAATACTGGGGCTGCTACCCGGGGTCTAGCGAGTTGGATGAAACCACGTTCCAAATTCTTATTGATAAATGATCGCAGCTCTTCTAGCTCCCGCGGTGTCATCGAGTACAGTTTTGGTTTTGGGAGTTTCACCCCGGGTAAAATTTCAATACTGCAATCTGTTGAACGATGAGGGGGAAGCTCATCCGAGGCCTTTTCACTGAATACCTCTTTTAAGTCCCAATATTCCTCCAGAATTTTCTCCTCCCCCTTCAGGTTCTCAGTGCCAGTGGAGGCCAGTTCAGTGGGATTCTTGAGTTTCAGTTGAGATTGCCCCACCCCTTCTGGGCACTGGTCAGTACGTATGTGCAATGACCCTCTCCTCCAATCAATGTGGGGGTTCCATTTTCAGAGCCAGGGCAACCCCAGTATTAGGGGCCGCTCCATCCCAGGAGCCACAATAAAACACAAAGTCTCTCTATGCTTCCCCATCATCATTTCTATTGGTTCTGTTATGAAATGTGCAGGGCCTCCCCCAGCTACCAATTCATCCAATTGGCAAAAGGCTATGGACGTTTTTAAAGTCTTTAGCCTTAAGCCCATTTTCTCCACTACCTCTGAGCTGATTACACACCTTGTTCACCCAGAGTCTAACAAGGCCAGCATTTCCACTTTGGCTCCCGACGTGGGTACCCTTAATCTCACTGGAATGGTCATAGGGCCCTTGTTTGGACTTACCAGCGAGTCATCTTCCGATTCGGATTCAGTCTCTTCAGAAGAGGTTGGAGTTCCCAGCTCCTCTCCTTTTAGAGGGGCGATCTCTACAACCTCCTCTGCATTAAGTGCCGTTTCGCAAGGCTTTGCTGGGGTTTTTTCAGGTTTTCTTCCTCCTCCTGGCGCCCCCTTTGGTTCTAGCTTGGCTTGGCAATCTGCAGCCCAGTGATCTTCCTTCCCACATTGGAAGCAAGCAGTGGTCTTGGGTTTTGCCACCATTCCTCCCTTTTGAGGTTTTAAGGCTTCTCGAGGGCTGGTGGGGGAGGACTTGCTACAACCAAAAAAACCTGGCGTCTGTTTCGGTCAGATCAATTTCCACCTCTGCTGCCAGCACGTACCACAGCTGCAGCTCACTGGGGTCTGTTCTGGCAATGCAGCTTTGATATACATCTTCATTCAACCCATCTTTAAAACCTTCTATCAGGGCTCCCTGGGACCAGCCTCGAATATGACATGCCAGCTCTCTAAATTCCTGGGTGTAGTCGGCCACTGGTCTCCACCCCTGATTTATGGTCTTCATCCTAATTCTGGCCTTATGTTCAGCAAGTGGGTCTTCAAACCTGGCCCACAGCGCAGTTATGAACAGGTCATAATTCATCAGCTGAGGGGCATTATCATTATGCAAAGTCACCATCTACTTTGCAGCTGTTCCCTCCAGAGCCCTGGTAACACATCTAACTTTGGCTGCTTCTGAGGAAAAATCCCCTCCATATTCCTCCATATGGCTCCAGACTTGTGCCAGGAAGAATCCTAACTCCTTGGGATCCCCCGCCCCTCCATATTTTACTTCCAACGGAGGCACCTTTGGAGTTCTATGTCTTCTGGCAATTACCCCTCCCGCTGGGGGGCCCTGGGCTGCTGTTGCCTGTTCTGCTAGCCCAGGTTGATTTATGGGGGTGGCTGCTCTGATTCTTCTGGCTAGGGCTGCCTCCCCCTCCTCTCCCTCATACCTTTTATCAGTTTGAGGTTCTGTGATAGCTTCATTTAGAAGATGCATGGCTTGAGTTAGTAAAAAATTCTTTCCTTCCTTCTCCTGCCATGGCTCCTCTCTTCCACACCGATGGGTAGTGGTCACTCCTGGAGGAGGCTTTTCCTCAGGATCCTTCCAACTGACTCCCAGGGACCATTTGGGTTTTACAGCTGGTTTTTCACCAAGATTTAGTTCTGCTAACAAGTCAGCTTCCCCTGCTTCCTCTAGCAGCAGAGAATCTTGTCCTCCAGTTGCTCCCAGGTCTTCTTGGTCACTGGCTGGATTTGACATTGTGTTCAGACCCCCTCGGAAGAAAATTTATTAATTCTCCAGGTGGGCTGGTAATGTGGAGATTCAGAATAATATCAGCTGGTGCTCCATTCAAAATCCAAGAAAGAAATACTTGGACTCCTTTAATCAGAGAAAAGATATCTTTTACTGGAAATCAAGTGGTAGCAACAAAAGAATTCTGAATCTGAGAAAATGGGTGCGTAAATCATATATACAAAGTAATGGCAACGTTCCCACCCCCAATGGTTCAATTGGCTCATCCAATTAAAAGTTGTGTATATCATCATGTGGGCATCTCCAGGTGATGATGAGGCTTCTGTCCGTTGACCTTGACATAGTTTGATAAAGGGTTGCAGCTGTGCATAGCATAGGATAGAAACCTAAGCAAGAATGTACCACACCCCACACACACCCCAGTTTATACAGTTCTGGTTTGTAATACCTCCATCTCACTTCCCATAACCATTCCCCACTCCTCCCCCCGTTACTTATGACAGCCAAAAGATGCAAAGCAAAGGGAGAAAATCTTGAAGGCTGACAAGTTCTATGTGTTCATTGTCATTAAAGCAATGAAGAGCTGTTTGCAGTGCCCTGAAAACTCTTGCTCCATTTCTTGAGAAGCAGAGGTAAACAAAATATGTGCAAAACAACACAAAGTAGCTATTAGTACTAATGATATTACCTAGTGTGGATAATGAAATGTCTACAAGAAAACTATCAAGCTCAGAGAGCACCAAGGATTGCTCACAACCCAAATTTTTTGATAGATTTCAATTGCTTACTGGTACAGAAATTATACATAAGTGTATGCAGTATTCTTCATGGTACTTATGCTTCATGGCATAACCATTTTTTTTCTATTTACAAAATCTTAGCCATCTGTAGAAGCACAACAACTGGTCTGATGTTTTGAACCAAGAATATCCCAAATTAAGTCTAGGTCTGTGACTAGAATTTTAATGTCATTTACTTTCCCCTGACTCTAAACTGTACCCCTAGTTTGGGTCAAGGTTTGTGCAAACTCAAGACCATGGTCAAGTCAGAAGGTCAAAAGAACTGATAGCAGAAAACCTCTTCCAAGGTACACCTCAGAGTATCATACACTAGAAGAAGTCTAGATGGGAAAGGGGTCCCTATTTGCAGGAAAGAGAGGTGTCTTCAATGGTTGTTTCCAGTAGTGCCCTTTGTACATCAATTCTAGCTAACCTTCTCAAAGGAAGGTTGCACAGACACCCCTCTCAGCAATTCCCGTTTACATTGCTGATTGCTGGGATTCATGGGAAAACAATTGTTTTCATGGGAAAACAATGACCAATGTCTAAGGTGATACACCCAGAGTTATCATGGCCTATGTCTTTTATTGTTCAGGGCAAAGGGCAGAGGTTTGTCACCAGCAATTTCTTCAAACATCATCATTACCTAAAAAACAATCTGAGCTTCTTTGATACCCAGTGCACAAACTGCATTCACTTTTTTCAGTGCTGTTGTTCCTTTAAATAGTTGTTAAAAGAATGGTTGTAAATCAAGGACTACCTGTAACCTCACATGGATCAAGCCTCTCCACAGTTTTGAATAATTTCTTGCTGTAAAATTAGAAGTGACCCTTAGATCACATCCCTAGTTATCAGCAAAAAATGCTAGTGATATTCATATTAAGGAATGTATTTTCTTTTCTTTGAAGTAAACTCATAGGATGTGACTTATTTCATTGATCTTAATTAGTTATGAATGATATCCCTCGTAGTGTAATATGTAAACAATCCTGATCTCTCTTCTGCTGTTATTGCCCTAATCTACAGGAGGCCGTGTGTTTATGAATCCTCAGGACTGTGCCCAGCATTTGATCAATGGTGACAGTTTGAGTGGCGTTTACACCATTTCCCTTAATGGGGATCTCAGCCAGAGAGTGCAAGTATACTGTGATATGACTACAGATGGCGGTGGATGGATTGTAAGTGAATAAACAATGCCACATGTTATCCCGTTCAGTTATCAGAAGTAGAAGAAAATGAATGCATCTTGTCCAGCATATAAATGATACCACTTTTGTGTAGTGCAACTTTTCATTTTACAAATACCAACTTATGTTTTGAATGTTTGCCAAAATAACTACCTTTGCTCATTTTTTCCCCCAAAATTCTTTCATCTCTTCACTTTTAAATTAGAGATAGCAGAGCAGAGCTTTCTGCAAAGAATCTTAAATCATGAAAAAACATTTTAGTCCATCAGATGCTTTGAAATTATTAGAGTGAAACTCTAAGGGTTGTTGTTATAGAACAAGTAAATGGAAAAAAGTATATTGAGGCCCATTTAAATGGCTGATCTTCAAAACAAAATTTATTTTAGAAAGCAAAAGTGTGGGGGATGACTTACGGGTGCTTACTGTATAGTCTACCTAAATGAAAGTTCTTAGATAAAGGATGTAAGGCAGGAACGAAAAACATGAATCAAACATCAGAATGTCTTGCTGAGTTACTCTATTTCCCATGCCCTGAGGACTAAGTTAATAATAGTTACAATCAGGTTCCTTGTGATTGGTTTTACACTGAAACTCCTTTTGGGAGTGAAGCTGCAACTGATTCATGGTTCTATCAGGAAATTAATCAACAGTGAAATTTCCATGTTCACTGCTCAATATATTGCAGTGAGAGGGAATATGTGGACCCAGGACAGGCTACAGAAGACCTACAAGGTGATTTAATCTCAAAAGGAAATGTGTTTCATTTTTAATCAAGGTATGGGTAAAAAGCCTTGTTGCTGATATTTTCATTTCATATGTAGGAGATGGAAGATTACACGGATACAAACTCACTCACACATAAACAAAAACACACATAAAGGATTAGATTGCAGTCAATATTGTGTATAGCCATCCTCAAAAGATAGATCAGAGGTAGCAAAGTAACAATAAAGCACTCACATACTGTAAAACCAAGTAAGGCCATAAAATCCAAACATTTCTTACATAATCTTCATGAATTCCTGAAGAAAAAAATATTCCTACTCCATCCACTTTAAAGCTTACTTATTCAATTTCATATTCAAACTTTCACAGATAAAGCTGCCCATGTTGGAGTGAATTTCAAAATTGGCTTAATTTTTTTTTAAAAAAATCTTGTTTTTGCTGCTCTAACAGCTAAGCAGAAATAGTTTAGGTTCCATCTAGCATATCATGTTGATTTACCTGAGACGTTGTCTAGCAACATATCCTATCAATCAGAAATCATCCCTGGTTTCCTGAAAGAGTTGGGGAAGAAATCATATTTTAGATGTTTATAGAACTGCTGGTATAGCAATAAAGATTAGAAAGAGATAATAATCAACATTCAGTATTAAATATTCATATCTTCAGGACTACCTCCTTCAACCAGAATTAATCTGTCTAATACAAACTATATGGGAAAAAATATCATAGTTCCCTCTACCAGCATTGGTATAGCTGGGGCTAGGAAGAGATATTTCTCTCTTGGGGCAAGCCACAGCTTGCTTCAACCATGCAGGTCTTCTAGATGTAGGTCAAAATAAAACTGATCCAGAAAATTTGCGGGTAATTAATTAATATAGCTTCACTAAAATGTTTTTAAATAGTTTTTATTAAAACATTTTAAACAAAAAAAGATCAGATAATATGTGTGTGTGTGCGTGTGTGTGTGTGTGTGTGTGTGTGTGTGTGTGTGTGTGACGAGGGAGGGAGAGAACTTAAATATCTTATCCCCATAAGATTTCATCCTAACTTCCTTTTTTCTATAGCCTTTTTAATCATCAAAACCATAAGCCACAAAATCATTTTCTTTCTTTCATAAAAAGTCTACAAGAGGTTTCCAGGTTAATGTTAATAATCAAAGAAATCAAAGAATTCATTTGTTCATCTTAGTAAATTCTGTCATTTCCATCATTTATCCCTCCATAGTGGGTAATGCCAAATCTTTCCATCTTTCTACACATTAATGGTGTTGTTGTTTTTTACTGAAATCAATGGTAATGGTTTTAATAGTTTTACTTTTTCCTTTTGTATTGTTGTATTGTAGATGTTTTTAGATATGTAAACTGTCTGGAGTAAAAAAAAAATGCAGCGGTTTAAAAATCTGATAAATAAATTTTTGCACTGAATGTAAAGAAAGAGTACAACCAGTTCAGAAACTCCCTGGAGTTTCTTATGTCTATTTTAAACTCGTCAACTTTTTCCCTTTGAAGTTTCTTTTAGAAAATCACACATCTTCCTGCAATACATATTGCAAGTCTTTTTATTTCTTACAATATCGTTCACCTTGATCTTTCCTTGCAGGTGTTCCAGAGAAGACAGAATGGATTGACCGATTTCTTTCGCAAATGGGCAGACTATCGCATTGGCTTTGGAAACCTGGAGGATGAGTTCTGGCTGGGTAACAAATCACTAACTTTGTTTGCCACTTACACTGTCTGTGGGGAAACTAGATATTTGCTCATCATAGCAACTGTACACATCTCTCTGTCTCCTCTTTCCCCCAGTTGCCTTTTTTAATCATTGTTCTCTCTGCCTCAACAAATACTCTGATTGGCTTGCCAGCTTTATTCATTTTTTGTTCTGATTTTTATTAATGACAAACCACATGTTATGAAAGCACATAGAATGGCTTCTACCTTATTTTGCAGGTAACATGACAATCCAAATTGCCTTTTTGCTTCCATAGATTGTGTTGATCAAATTCTTTGTTCAGATAGCATGGAATCATTGTCTTACATATATATATTTTTAATTATATTACATGCAGTCACGCATTATAGTATCTGCTGAAAGAAAAGCCTGTGCCTGGGAATTATTGTGCATTAAGTTTATATTCCTTTCAACCGGCAATTGTATAGGAAGCACAATTCCTATCCCTACCTTAGTACATTCTAAGGAAATATCATTAGGGCATAATTAAATGAATTCCTTTATTATAGAGAATTCTGTTCTTCTATGACAGACTATATACTACATCAAACACAACATACCCCAAGAAATCCCTAATCTAGCTGCACTCTCAAACTGAGTCTGACTCAAGGTGGCTACATAATTATGACTATATAAATTTATGGTCAGTAATGCACACCCCACCCCCAAATTCCCAGTCTACCCTGCAGCCTTTGGATTTCCTAGTGATTTCTCTTCCAAGCCTTAACCAGGCTCAATCCTGCCTTAGAAACAACCAAGATCAAGTAGATGCTGCCATCTACTGTACACAAATGTTTAGTATCAATTTAGTCTAATACATATGCCTGGATCTGTGGAGGAGAATTTAAGATTCTTCCATAAAACAAAGAACCAAATTGGCAAAGTTATTTAATCATGAAAGGTAGCCCGAAAGCTCCTTTTTACCAACAACTATAATTTTTAATTTATGACTACTGTATTCCGGATGAGCATTTTGATAAAAAAATTGAACTTCATTTTTCACTTCATT
The DNA here is from genome assembly GCF_049901715.1 of Pseudonaja textilis. Classification (NCBI taxonomy): domain Eukaryota; kingdom Metazoa; phylum Chordata; class Lepidosauria; order Squamata; family Elapidae; genus Pseudonaja; species Pseudonaja textilis. The sequence continues at coordinate 101,054,573 of NC_141992.1, forward strand.
GTCTCCTTAGACCTGTAGAAGAAAATTATTAAGGAGTCAAACTATTCCTTTTCTATACCTAGAGTAGCAGAAAAGAGATTCTGCTGGTTGTGTTTCTTCATTTCATTGAGGTAGCAGGATTTTGCTCTTTAACTTCTTGTCAGATTTCTTTGTTTCTCCCTAGAAGATTAAAACACATGGCTCCTTGACCTCTCCCTCACCATATCTCACCCATTCCCAGGAAAAAAACATAATCTGGAAATCCATCTGAGAAGCAAAACATTTGAAGAGAGGTTAATAGCCTCTATCAATTCCTTTAAGGTGCTTAAAGAGGCAGGATGGGAGAATCACTAGAGAGTTTTTCAGCATTGTCATGAATTTCAGTGAGGGAAACATACAAAACAAATGATTGGAATAAAATGGTTCGGATAAGTATGATGATATCCATTAAATAGTCCCTGCGCCTCGAGGATTTCATGATCTTGGAAAATTCATGGATGTGCATGCTGAGTAGTTTGCCCATATAAGATGAGAATACCAATGGTAGTCGGGTGAAAACAGCTTGACATTCAGTATAAAGAGCTTTCTATAACCATCATGAAAGGTTTCTAGATGTGATAATCAAAAAAACTATCCCTTCTTCAAAAGAATAATGCAAATGGATCAGTGTTGTTGTTTTTAATAGTAATTCTATTATAAGTGCGGCCTTCACACCCATACAGCAAGTTCATCAAGTTGGCTTTGGAAGAGAAGATTTCCAAATCAGATATGCAACATAGTAATAAAAAATATTGTAGAGACTTATTTGGATCTTTCAAGGAAACTACTATCTTTAGCCCAACCAATGAAATATTTTTACATTTTATTGGTCTTTATTTTTATAAATTCTTTCCTGAATACAATATAATAAATTGATAAAGTATAACCAAATAAGACATAAATATCTGCAGTGAAAAGCCAAGACTACATTTGAGGATGTTTCAAAGGGAAGGGATAATTTCTGAGGTCCATTATCTAGAACCTTCAATCACATCACCCTAAAATGGAAGTGTACCTGGAAAATGGAGAGGTTTCTTTTTACAAGTAGGCCCAGGGTAGATATCCATTCTGCTCTCAATCCAAATTCGATGCCATCTGAAATATGAATTCCATTATTCATTGTTTACCGATCTCTAGATACAAGGTCTTATAAAATCTCTCTTTATGTCCTCTCCAGGGTTAGATAATATGCACAAGATCACATCACAAGGGCGCTATGAACTGCGGATAGATATGAGAGATGGTCAAGAAACAACTTTTGCCTATTATAACAAGTTTTCCATTGGAGACGCCAGGAGTCTCTACAAGCTCCGGATAGGGGAATATAATGGCACTGCTGGTATGCTTTTACGAATTACTCCTCCCATCCCAGACCATCTCAACAGATCTTCCTCTCATGGAGCAGGGCGAATGAAGGATGGGGGGGGTGGGGGTGGGAAGGGGATGGAACTAATCTATGTGCTTTCACCTTTAGAACCACTTCCTTGACATCACTCCCAGTCATTCTCCTCTTCAAAATTACAGAATAACAGAGTTGGAAGAGATTTTGGAGGTCATCTAATCAAACCCACTACTCAAGCAAAAAAACTCTATACCACTTCAAACAAATGGTTGTCCAATCTCCTCTTAAAAATTTCTACTGTTGAAGCACTCTCAACTTTGGAGGCAAATCATTCCACTGATTAATTGTTCTAACTCTCAGGAAATTTCTTCATAGTTTTAGGTTTTCCATCCATTGCTTCTTGTCTTGCCTTTAGGTGCTTTGGAGAATAGGTTGACCCTCCCTTTGTGGCAGCCCCTTAGTTATTGGAACACTACTGTCATGTCACCCCTAGTCCTTCTTTTCTCTAGACTAGCCATACCCAATTCCTGCAACTGTTCTTCATATGTCTTATCCTCCAGTCCCCTAATCATCTTTGTTGCTCTTCTATTAAAAAACAGACTTGCAGGGAAATGTCAGATTTAGAGCTGAGACTGAGAGAGAGGAGAAGGGCAGGGATGGGATTCTCCTGGTTCGGACAGGTTCTGTAGAACTGGTTGTTGTGATTCTACAGTTTGGAGAACTGGCAAATTGTGCCCCTGGCTGGCCCTGCCCCTCTCTGCCCAACCCTCCCCTCCCCACCCAGTGAGTCCTTACCGTGCATGCGCAACATCACACGCATGCCCGACATCACTGACTGCATTCTCCCCTGCCCAGTCACTCTTTGAGGTATTTCTTTTTTTTCCTCTCCCGACGATCAGCTGTTCTGATGATCAGCTTCACCCAGAAGGCTTCCCTGAGTCCCAGGAGGCAAAAAGGGGCACAGAGGGAGGGTCACAGGGTGGGGGGTGCGACACCTCCCCCATGCTCTGTTTTTTGCCTTCTGGGCCCCAGGGAAGCCTTCTGGGAGCAAAAACACCCCCAAGAAGGCTTCCCTGAGGCCCAGAAGGCTCAAAAAATGGAGCACGGGGGAGGCTGTGCCCCCCGGGCTCCATTTTTTGCCTTCCTGGGTCCCAGGGAATCCTTCTGGGAGCAAAAACACCCCCCAGGAGGCTTCCACGAGCCCCAGGAGGCGAAAAAAGGAGGTGTGCTGCAAAAAGAAGCCACACTCACCCAGTCACATGGCCACGCCCACCTAGCCACACTCAGCTAGCCATGCCCACAGAACCGGTTGTTTAAAAAATTGAAACTCACCCCTGGAGAAGGGGGAGTATTGGGGAGTGGAAAAGCATCCTGAAGGATGCTGCTCTCAGACCTTTTTTTTCTGCTTTTGACTCCTTATGGCAGAGTGGGAGCAAATGGGCTGATCCCAGGAATCCCTGTGGAATCTTTCATTGATTGGGAAGGAAAATGCTACTGGACCAATTAGAAATTATTTCTGGCTGAGTAAATATCCCCAGAGAAATCTGTAACCCCTTTTAAAATGAAGCTACCAGAGAGCCCCAAGTCCATCGTTTCTTCTTCCAGCCCTGAGCATTTGGCCAGGCCAGGCCAGAGGCGCAAGACCAGTACCTGGATGTCAGCAGAGCAGCTGGTCCTTGCAATGGCCATGCATAGAAGAAATGACAGCAGTGGTGGGCCTTCTCTCACAGATGCACCACGGCCTGGATCCATTCAGGGAGTACCCAGGCATGCAGTGCTTGCTTCAGGCTTGGCCAATGGACTGCTGGGATTCCAGGCTCTGGCTGACCTCAGCCTCAAGGACTTCTAATTTGAGAAGATCCAAATTTAAAGCAAGATAAGGCCTGCTTCAATTTTCTTGTCCCTCTCTTGAGTGGCCCATATTGAATTGTCCTACAGTGAGTTGTCCCGGGGCAAGTTGCCTGGGCATGAGATAGCTGAGGCGAGACAGCCAGGATGAGTCAGCTGCAGCGAGTTAACCTAGACCTTTTAACATCTGCATGTATTGGAACAAGGTGTGTATTGGAGGATGTAGCCACCGACTCTGAAAGCTACTGTTTTATGTCAAAATGTTCAGCTGTCCTCTCTTCCTACAAAAATAAATAACAGAGTGCTGTCTGTTTAGAGTACAACCCATTTATATGCAACAGTTCGTTCTTAAGATCCTGATGTTGCCACTGTTTAATTTGATTCAATTTCTACAAGGAAATCACAGAGGATCAACAGTTTATATGGGCTGATATTCTGTTCATCATAGTACAATACTTGAGCTATATAACAAACTTATTTCAGCTGCCAAAAGACAGAAAAACTATTTAGTATAGAAATAGTTGTGACAAAGAAGGATAAGGAAGGTATAGAGTTAAGAGTATGTTCCCAGGAGATTTAAGAAGCTCCATTTTGCCTTCTTTGATGTAAACTTTTGTAAAACTCAGCAGTCATTTCTGCTATGTCACTCTTCAAAATATTTGAGTCATCTCTAGTCTTCTTAAGACTTATATGCATACAGAAAATGATAAAAAAAAATTAGCTGTAATTATTATTGTATGATTCACACATGTAAGTGTGAATCTCATACATCACTTAGCAAACACTGTTTGATGATGGTCACCTGAGCACATGAAACAAAACAGGTGCAGTGAAGACATTTAAATTCTTAGCTCCAGAATCAGAGTTTTCTTATAGTTCTTGGATATTATTGTAGTCCTCAGGAAACCAACATGGATATATTAATCCTTTGTTGTCTCCTAGAGAGAAAGATGGAAAAAATTAAGGTGATGCCTTATTTTGCAGGGGATTCACTCAGCTATCATCAGGGACGTCCATTTTCCACCAAAGACAGGGACAATGATGTTGCCGTTACAAACTGTGCTATGTCATACAAAGGGGCCTGGTGGTATAAAAACTGCCATCGAACTAACCTCAATGGTAAATATGGTGAATCCCGGCACAGCCAGGTAAGAGCAGGATCAATATAGTACTGTTTGCAAGAAAGAGCCTATTCTTCTGACAAGGGTATAAGAGTGAATGAGAAGCCAGTCAGTTCGTCATTTAGATATGATTAGTTTCAGGGATCAAATTAACTAGTAGCACTGATTATATTACCCAGTTTGGGTAATGAAACATCAGCACCAAGAACCCCACATAACTAATAACAAATGGCAGTTTACATTTTCTCTAAATGCCAAAAGCTTTTTTAAAAACAACAACAATAGCAAATAATATCTATGGGGAGGAGAAACTCATCTGGAACTAACCCCAGCCTACATAATTTTCTTAACAGCCCAAATATCTACTGATGGAGCCACTGCAGCAAAGTATACTTTGTATGGGCTACTTACAGTTTGAAAGCAACATGGCATAAAGTTCAAACCCCAGTATGGAAAAAATGCTATCAGTATGGTCAGAGTTTATAGTTTCCCCATGCCTGGAGTTTATTGCTAATATTACTGTTGTTGTTATACATATTCCCTATTAATTACATAAGCTTTTATATTTAGAGCTTTAGGAAACTGTTTTAAAATAAAACAGAAAATATATTTTAAAAACAGAGTATGGGGCAACAGTTTGGAAGAGTTAGAATTATGCACTACATTAAACCAGTGTCCAGGTAAAATATAAATTTGAATATTCCAATCCTTTTGGCCATTAAAGGATAGCCCTTGTAGAGAATGAAACACAGCAGGAAAAAAAGTCTCACTGTTTTAAATGCACCAGTAGCCTCTATGTTGAGGAGATTTATATGGAGAAAAAAAATTAAAAAATTAGTGTCTTAAGATTGAATGTGGTTATGGATAGAATGTTTATATCTCGTTTTGCTTAGTTAATTCTGGTTCTTACAAAATAATAGGATTATATGCATTCTAGAGTGATAACAACTAAAAAATCAAGCCCAAATTATCTTTTATCCATCTCAGATGGCTATCTGTATTTTCTATTCACAGAGAGATTATATACAATAAATAAAAATATAATCTCTTTATCTGCAGCCCAAAGTGGTCTTTTGTTTAACACCTCATTGTTCACAATGTTTATGTCCAAATGTTTGGTATTACATAAGTAGTGATACCACATCCGTAAGGGTGAGGATAGCTAGACAAGTTTGTTAAAAGTTTTGTCATTTTTATGAACTGTTCCCACTCGAATTATTGTGATATTTTGGCTTGAAAGAGTGCAATATATTTGCATCTCATAACTGGAAAGAGGTGCTGTGCAAATGGTTCCAAGCATATTGATCCCTTTTCCTCTCTTTGGCCTTCAGGGTATTAACTGGTACCATTGGAAAGGACACGAGTTCTCCATACCTTTTGTGGAAATGAAAATGCGGCCATATAACCATCGCAACTCCCTCGGGAGGAAACGCCGATCAGTACAACTGTGAAATGGCAGGAATCCTTCTGGACATGCAGTCCTTTTCTGTCATGCATTTGCATTTTATAATATGACAAAAACAAAAGTAAAACTGAGGTAGAAACCTGCTCCATGCTGAGGGCTGAGGAACACCATGATACCCCAGAGGGCTGACTAACTTTGATAAAAGAACAACCTTAATGCTTGCTATCATTCCTAGGAACCTGTTGGGCTCCAGCCCAGCCCCACTTCTTTGGGTTTTCATTCCATTCCTTCTTGAAATTATTAGTTAATGGCTTCATTTAAGGTCTTTGTCTTTGCCCAAATTCTACAGTTGGTTATGGCCACTAGATCGGAGCAGCAAAAATCCAAGTCACCAGTAGATGACAGAAAGAGTTAGCATTTTCTCTCCATCTTTTTTTGCCATCCAGATTTTTGCAGTCTAGATCTGTTGGCCCTACTCAGCCCTGTTATAGATGCTTTCTTTTATATGCCAGCCTGCTTTACCAGAGGGTACTGAGAGGGAGGAGCTCGAAGAGCTATTTTTAAAGATATTTGGACCCATGCAGAATTTTCACAATGATGCCTATTGAGTCAGCATAAGGCTGCCAGGAAGAGAAGTCAAATGAGCTATTTATTTCAACTCCTGTCGATCCCATCCTGCCCTGAACAGACAACAAGGATACATACACACATATACATATACAAACATATGCATATATGCATACACAAACATATATGCATACACATAAACAAGCATATATAATTCCTAAAACAGTAACCTTCACATTCACAAATTAGCTTATAGATATGAATGGTGTAGACATACACACACTGAACTCTATTTGGAAGCAAAGTCCTCACTTCTAGACTGTTCTCACTCCATATTGTTTTGCCTTCTTTTTATTAGAGGCTAAGGTAAGGAAAGGGATTTGTGGATTACTCTGGCTTGTTTTCGTTCCCACCCAGTGTCATCACCAATTAGTCTTCCTAGAAAGGATGGAATGGAGGGGCCATTTTAGATGGATGCCTAAAACAGTATGTTGAGCCATCAATCAAATTCTCTACCTAGCAAATAGTTGGTGCTAAAGAGTGGGGAATGGGGAAAAGTAGACAGGTGTTTTCCCAGTGATCCTAATAACTTCCTCCTCTGTGTCTATGACCCCTCAGGGTATTTCTGAACACAAGTTTAGCACTCTTCTGAAAGAACCTGAACCCATGTTCAAAAATAGCCCAGCTGACTCATAAAAAGCAAAAGGGGTAGCACAGAGCAGAGGAGAGAGGAACATTAATGAGTGAGATCCAATGAGTGAGATCCATCTTTATCTAATGCTGCAAGGGAAGGGCACTGCTGGCAGAAAATGGCCAATGAGTACACTAAACTAGGTGGTAGCCAGGCACAGAGAACCCACAACTGGAACTGACCCCCATATAATAACAGCATGTAACCCAGCACTGCCAAATCCAGAATAGAAGGGCAAAATTACACAGCCATCCCCGCTGCCACCAGAGGCTACATGAGTTACTGTAGTAGAGTCTTGTACACATGGCTACAAGAAATGCAATTGCAGTATATTAGCCCTCAAAAGGGCAAGGCAACAAGTGTAGCACATGTGCAAGTCCTTTTAGAAATAATAAACATAGAAAAAATGGTAAAATATGCAATCACTTGAAATCTCTCTCTTTTTTTTTTGTAGGTACAAGGGGGAAAGTCTGTAATACATCCAGGGGTGACCATAGCTAGCAGAAATCTGTTTCCCAGTTTATATTGATCTTCTATGCAGCACAGGATTAATTTTCATCCAAGAGACCACAACACCCATGCTATAAAAGAGGTTCAACACTCTTGCAGATAAGCACCAAACCATATTTACAAGCAGCCACTGAAATACCTGGCCAGCAAGTGCCAATATGGCATTACATGGAAGGATGCTGCAACCTTAGCCAAATTGACCATAGCTGGCAGTGCAAAGCAACTATAGAAGAAGGGCTGTGCTCACAGCAGCCTATAGTGACTAGTAGGGGTTGGAGTGATCCCATCTCTTGAGTTCAGCAACCAAATGATCAGTGAAGGATGCCAGAGGGTATCCATTTTGTCAGGAGAACAAAAGGTCTATTTTAATACCAGACGGGCAAAATATGGTAGAAAAAAAGGTAGCCAAGGCTTGTTCATGCTATGACTAGGAGGAAATGCAGGCAAGACTTAAGAAGGCAAATTCTTTATATAATTACTTCCAACTATATAGTTACAACATGATCACCAAAACACAAATATTGTCCTCCTTTATTGGGGAATATTGTTCACCCTTGGGAATAATCTCTGGAACCCAAATGTAGCTGTTTGTTTATTTTCTTTAAGAAAGATCAGCAAGTGGAAATAGGAGTTTATCTGAACCAGCTTTCAGGATGTGTATTTATCTTAACACATCTTCCCATGTAATTTTCCCAGTCAAGTCTCTCTAGACTTCTTTCAGCCCATGGCAGTTGCAGCCTCAGTCCCAAAAGCCTCCATGTTGTGTTTTTCTAAAACAAAAAAAGTTTCCACACTATAAATAATAAAAATCTTAACATAGATGTCTATATTTTCTATCATGGTCCCCAACCTGTCTTCCTTCATAATACCAAGTGGGGGGGGGAGGGGGGGGAGATCCGCACATGTGTCTCTTACACATAGAAAACAAGCATGATGAATTGGAGCTTATCTTGCCCCAGAGCCTTGTGTGCTTATAAGTTCTGTGAGTTGGTTAGGCATGAAGGCACATTCAAGTGAACCCATGTTTGTACAAGTTTCAGGCTTTGTCCTTTTCAATAAAATGTAAGATTAATTAGATGGGCAGCAGACCTTAATCCAATCCATTTCAAACACTTATTCTTCTATCTGCATGTGCTGACCAATTCTCTGAATTGGTTCTTGCCCCTACAAATAGCAGTTTAGTGTATCTCCTCCATAACTGCAAAAGTGATCCATTAGCTCACAAAGCATTGTATACATCACTGTGTCTGTAAACCCAAACAGATCCCTCTTAACATGAGTTTATATAAAGATTGTAACTGCAGAGTGAACCAACACAAGTTAGTGACATTTTTGCAAACATTTTAACAGAATATGCATCTATAGTTGTCCTTTAGAAATCAAATAACAGAATTTTAAATAAACAGAAGCATGGGAAACATCTAAATTAACAGCAAAGATGCTGAAGGTCAGTAAATGAATATGTTCTTTTGATTTGGCTGTGAGTTTATTACTGTTGGGCAACACCATACCAGGTAAAAAAGGCATTATTGGGGAAGGAAGGAAGGAAGGAAGGAAGGAAGGAAGGAAGGAAGGAAGGAAGGAAGGAAGGAAGGAAGGAAGGAAGGAAGGAAGGAAGGAAGGAAGGAAGGATATTTTAAGAGAATACAGCCCTAAGCACACAACAACCACCTAGTAATGCAATCAAGGATATATGGCATGGAATCAAAGAAGGAACTGTCTCCACGTTACTTTAGATTAGCCAAACTACTTTATGAGTTACTGGGTTTGCATAACTGACAATAAGCAAGGAGGAAGAGTGAAACTATCATACACATTGTTTTAGGGACATTTGTTCTAAAGTTTAAAAAAAAGTAGAAACATAATCTAACTTACAGAAAGTTTTTAAGTATCCTATCTGCCCAGCAAATTTTAGATTTCAGATGGAATATTCCTTTGGGGTATGTCATCATCATCATCATCTATTAATCCAATGAATATCATTAGATTGGGTTCTTTCCAATGGTTAGGTTTTACGAAGAGCCTAGAATTCATAGAAGTATTGTCATACTATGTAGAAAGTTCCCAGCAAGAGGTTTTTGTTTTGTTTTGGCAAAGTCAATACTATTAAGTCTTATAAATTTAAAACCTGCACATATTTGATGAATTATGTAATATGGCTCCAACAATGCAATTACATTGGTGTTAGGGGATTTTTTTTTCCTTCCAAAGTCATTCACTGCAATTTGCAAATCATAATATTTTGCTACTTTTTCCATTTGTTTTTCAAATTTGTTCAAGTATCTCCTTCGATTGCTACATTTATAGAACATTTCTTCTTCTTAATAATAATAGTTTGTTGCCTTTCAAGAATGTACTGATCCATAATTCACACAATCCTGTCTTTACTTTCTAAGGCTTTTTCAAGTTTATGATTCCATAGCTTTTGTGAAACCAAATGGCTTACATAAATTCCAATGGCAATTTTTTGCAATTCTGTCCATTGATTATATACTCAATTTGGCTTAGTTTTGCTAAGCAACTAATAAGGTATTCTTTGATCTTACATAGTATTTGTTATCATTTGAAATATCTTCAGTTTTGGCATTAATGTTTGCTTGCATATTGTGCTTTTGAGCTGCCATGATTATTGTTCAATTTCTTTTTAAGGATTTTAGCCACTGCCAAGTCAAATTTTGATTTTATTTTCTTTCAATATCATACTGAGTATGAAGAGGTTTACATTTCCAGGCATTAATTAGGTTTTACAAACTTCTACCAGTAGTACTTTCTTTTTGTGCCTATTATAAACATTCAGGCTATATTTCTCTTCTACCCTTGTTTGTTTGACTTGGAGTAATTCTCTCTCACCTTTACTTCTGGCGACCTACCAATTTCACCTCCTGTGTAGAAAGCATGGTCATTAATTTTCCTGGGTTTATTAATCAAGTATGTCTAATTCAGCTTGAGCCCAATCAATTATACCCACACTATATTGACTAAAGGAACAGCCCAAGTGTTTATGGCTTTAATTATATACCCCATGCCTAATTTTGTTTTCAATTTTTAAAATTTGTTTGATATAATCAAAATTGTTCATGTAGTAAGTCAGAAGCTTCCCATTAATCCTTAATAAACCTTTTTCTGGTGTCAATTGTTCCATGGCATTTGCATTCATTAGCTGTAATCAGTCTTCTTTAACAATGTTGCCTCCTTCAGTCTTCAAAGTTGCACATTTGTATAGACAAAGGTGCATTCTTATATCCTCACTAAATATATGGACTGTCTCCAGTAGAGATTCAAGTTTTCTTTTAGATTTTCAAATAACTTTAGGTCATCCATTTCATGAATTATTTTTAGATCTTGTTTTAAGAGTTGCTTGAATGTGAGGATGTCATTATTGCTAAAACAAATAGTGATTGTGATAATGATGGGAACATTCTTCTAATTTTAACTAATTGTGTCCAGATGTAACATGATAAATCAGACTGCCCCCTGGGTGGCAAAGAAGTGAGACAAGACTGTATATTTTTTCCTTTTTCATTCAAGTTTTATGCTGATTAAAAGGTGAGTGTCTAAAGGCCTTAGAAAAAATATTCAGATGCCACAACCTATGAATACCTACAGATGTCAGAATTATGCAAGCCACAGAATTTCTTTTTTGTCCCATTTATTGAAAGCAAACATTGGACACGAAGAAGCAGTATAGAAAGAACATTGCTGTTGGAGAAGACATGTGCAACAGATAGCCAAGAAAAGAAACAAATGGACAGTGGAACAAATCAATTCAGAGTTCTCATTTGAGACACAAATGACCATAGCGGTTATATTAAGTGAAAACATATTTCCTTGAGATGTCTACCACAATATTGGGAAAGGTGAAAGTAATAAAAGAAGAATAACCAGCAGCAAGATGAATGGACTTGATTTCAGTGACAGTGTGTGTACCACAGGAAGACCTGAAAGACTAAACTGGAGTCCATCTGTGTGGTTGCTAAGAACTGACACTGAGTTAATACCGTGTTTCTCCAACAATACGGCCTCCACCAATAGGAAGGCCCAGCATGATTTCTAGGCATGAGGTGAAATTAAGCCCCGCCCCCAAAATTTAGGCCTATTTAAACCATGCATTTCCCTACCATTTCTCACATCATTCGTTAGAACTACACGAGGTGAAGAGAAATGGGAAGGGAAGGGGGGGAGAAAACTTGCCTTTAGGAGCACCATGCAGGTAGCCTAGGCTAGAATACCATGATCTACTACCGATAGAACATCAGCCGATAGAAGCTCCCCAAAGGCAGAGTGACCAGCTGCTTCTATTGGCCGGTAGAAGTGGCTGCCGACTCTGCCTTTGAGGAGCTTCCATCGGCCAATAGAAATGGCCTCGTGAGGGGAGCTCGCATTAGTTGTCTTTGAATCTACCAGTGGGGCAGGAGAGAAAGCACATGCGTATCTGTGTCTGGATGAAAATTGTGAGATTGTGACAGAGGGAATGGGAGAAAACACCTTAGCCCAAATTTATTCTTGTTTTGCTTTCTTGCCCATTCTCTGATCAATCTCCCCAGGGCAGCTTTTAGCCTAAAATCGCCCAGGTCTCCCTCAGCTAAAAGAGAGGGGAGGTCTCCAAAGACCATCCCGAACCTCCGCCATTTGAGAGGACCAAACTCATTGCTTCTCAAAGTTAGACCCACAAGTTTTTCAAAAGTTCTTCTGAACGCCTCCGACGTCTGATGAAATCAAGAAATGTCTCGTGATTGAATTCAATCAAAAAAAAAAAAAGAACCTGCACCTTGTCGCCAAGTCCCTGGTTTTATGGCTCCTCTCTCTCCCAAATTATGCCGAAATAAGGGATTCCAAGATTGGCATTGGTTAATTGGTTAATGATGGGCACTCTTTCAGGTGCTCAGAGAGAGAGAGAGAGAGAGAGAGAGAGAGAGAGAGAAGGAGGCATCGCTGAAGTTATCAGACTCCCCCAACTGTTAGCAACGCCACCCGTGAGCTGTGGCAGGATTGCCTTGGATCACGTGCAGAGTGCCTTCGCCATTCAGCTCCCCCCACCATGACTCAAGGTTCATACTAAAATTAGGCCTTTCCAACCAGCCCCTGCAAATATTCGGCCCTCACCAGAGCAATAGAAAGGACAGTTTAGCTTCTCTCCTGCCCTTCTTCGCTCCAGCTCCCTCCCGCCCTCCTGTGCCATGGCGGCGACCCTTTCACACTCACCCCGCTTCCCCGCTGCATTCCTATGAGGACCGTTCCTACGTCTCCTTTCAGGAGCCCGCCCGATCTCCCTTCTAAGGGTAGCCGAGCTCTGCTGCCTCCTCTTCCCTTCCTGGTGGCCCCCCCGCTCCCCAAACCAGCGGTGGCAGCAGGTAAAGGGAGGTCGGCTGCGCTGGGACTTTGGCAGGGTGCCCGGAAAAGGTCTGGCCTGGGGAGGGGAGGGCGGCAGTGGGAACCTCGCAGATGCTGAGACCTTCTCTCGCCAGAAGGGCTTGGCTGACCCGGTGCAGGGACGAGGGCTAGTAGGGGTGGTGTGTGTGTGTGTGTGTGTGTGTGTGTGTGAGAGAGAGAGAGAGAGAGAGAGAGAGAGACTCAGTTTGCTTCCCTTCTGCTAAGAAAAGTTTGTACCCGCTCTCCCATGCGCACTCCCCTCGCCATGAAGCCATTTCTATTGGCCGATGGAAGCGGCTGGTGACTCTGCCTTTTGGGAGCTTCCATTGGCCAATAGAAATGGCCTCGAGGAGAGTGTGCATGGGGTGCTCCTCTCAGGAGCGCCCTGTGGGCAGCCACGCCTCACCCCAAAGCGGCTGGTGACTCTGCCTTTGGAGAGCTTCCTTTGGCTGATAAAAACAGCTTCATGGCAAGGTGAGTGCGCGTGGGTGCTTGCCCCGAGACCGCTTCTACCGGCCGATAGAAGCGGCTGGTGACTCTACCTTTGGGGAACTTCCAGTGGCAGCCTCAGGGAGAGGTGAGTGCGCATGGGGCACTCTAGGTGGAGGTGTGCGTGGGGGAAGAAATTAAGTCACCCCCGAAAAGATGTCCTAGCCGTTTTTTCGAGGCTCAAAAAAAAATAAGACCCGGCCTTATTTTATGAGAAACATGGTAGTACATCATCAATTATTCAGTTTTGACTTTGCCAGTAAATTTCACTGTTGGCTACTAGATTTATTTTATGCATTCATCAACACTTTAATGTTTTACTAATCCCAAAAATTTCTAGGCATTTTCTAGTCCACATACATGGAAGTGAGCCAAGCACTTTTTCATAGTCTAAGTAAGCAATAAAAAACTTCTTCTCTTTTAAGTTTTTAATTAATCACCTTGTCAATTAATCTCTGGTTTGCGTGCCATGTGAATTTTTAAAAGTTCCATTTTGCTAAAAAGATAAAGCGGCAGTGGAAACAAGTAATAGGCTTATAGTGGTCAGGATTAGTGCCTTTCACTTTAGTTTTTTTCATATTAGAAAGATTCTTCCCACTGTCATCTGTTCTTCATTCTTTACCATTTACAGAAGCTTATTTAGCTATGTTGCTAATTTAGAATATAGATTTGCAAGGTATTTAATCCCAAAACTGTAAAATTTATCCAGGGGTGGGATTCTACCAGTTCACACCTATTCGCTAGAACCAGTTGTTAACATTCTAAGGATGATAGAAGAAATTATTGGCCTAATCCTGTAAGGAAGGCAGGAAGGAAACATTCTGGTGTTGCTTACAGAAACTGCCTCTCTGTTAACCCTTATTACATTCTTGGTAGGATTAGACTTCCTGTCTCAGGAAACCTCTGGAGGTTTTTTCCCCTCCTTTGCTGGTGTGGAGTGACCATTCAAAGTTACAATGGTACTGAAAAAAGTGACATGACCATTTTTCACACTTACGACTGTTGCAGCATCCCCACAGTCATGAGAGGCCAGGCGACGAGATGCGTGCCTCGATGAGAATGATATTGAGTTGGCCACGCCCAGCCAATAACATGACCACCTAGCGATGCCCACCAACTAAGAAACACCCACAGAACCAGTTGTTAAAAAATTTGAATCCCACCCCTGAATTTATCCCTTCCTGGGTTCATTCTGAATTTTTACTCTTATGGTTTGCAGTTAAAGAATTCAGTTGTATAATGATCCCTTTCATTTGTTTTCCTTCAAATATGTTCTTCATTTTTTATTATTCATTCTACCTTATATTCTGCTTTATTTTTCCATGAAACCTTCCTAAACAAAATAGTTTTCCTTTATCCAGTCTTGTAGTTGTTTCAAATTTTTGCCCAATCATGATTTTTACAAAATAAAATTTGCTTAAAATAAAACATTTTGCTTGAACTGTTTAATCCTATTTTATAATGCTCGCTTTTCTGGGCTATTGCCATAATTCATTTCTTCACTTCTGAAACTTCTATATTGGCCAAGACCAATATTATACCACTCTACAGGACTATGGTTGATTTTTTTCTAAGGCTGCACTATTTCAAATTCTTCAAGTGACTTAAATCTTCTGAAGTTTTATTTTCTTTTTCTTTACTTTTTGTTCAAGTCAGATTTTCTTTTTTAATTTCCTTCACTAAATATCCTGACTTACAGAATTCTGGAATAATATCAGTTTATTTTTCTCTGTCATATTTCATGTTTGAATAATTTTGCTTACCATATTATTATCTTGCAAAATAAAGTGAAAGCATTCATTTTTATTTGCATTTAATGTGAAAATCATACCCTTTCTAATTCTTTCATTTGAATTGTTACTATTCTTTCCAATTCATTCTGCCAATCAGTTATGTAAAACCTTTCCAATTGTTTGTTCAATTATTTATTATACTTCTTGGTCAAAGTATTCTTCTAAATTTTCTTCAATTGCATTTTCTATCATGCCTTCAGAGAATAAATTTGCTACCCATTGGTTTTCATTAAGTTCCACAAAAATATTCTTCATTATCTGCTCAATTATTCCTAGTTTTACTTCGAGACAAGTTTGTTTTTAACAAAATGATCACCTAATGATCAGCTAATCATGTTAATCCATTATTTTTGTTCAATTGTATTTGAATTCAGGAATCATTGCTTCCACATTTCAACCATTTACTTTTGGAATGTTTAATAGTTAACTTTGACAAACTAATAATTCCATGATGAACTGATATTCCCAGTTCTGTTTTTTTTTTCTTTTGCCGTCTAACTGCATTGCATTCCTATATGCTAGCGCCCTAGAAAAGTGGACAAAGTTCTCTAGCACACTTGACACTGCATTCCCAAGAGCCATCGTGACCAGCACAATCCTTGTTGACTTGGTAATGACAACCTAGCATGGAAATCAGTTTCTCTTGTTTTTAACCTTTATTAATGGGTTTTGGAGATACTTAGTCAGGTTTCTTAGTTCGTAACTCTCTGGCTTGCTTGAAAATTATGGCAGCACAGGTACTTTAGCATAGTCTTCAGCATCAAAGCATGTAACATCCCCACTCTGAGAAAGTGACTTCCATGTGGGCTTACTACTACTACTACTACTACTACTACTACTTACAGACCATGCATAGAGCATCAAGAGAGGAATCACTAGAACAACATGGATTAATAATTTCATCCATCTTCCCATAAAAGTACCCAGTGACAAAAGAGGACCAAAGCTTTGCATCCTTAAGAGTTGTGTGAAACTAGGAATTTTAGCAGTACTCGGTTTATCTAAAATTCTCTCTTCAGCACAACTCTTTAAGGTCCAGGGAGCCTTTCTGATGTAAGCCTTGGATCAGACCCTCCCACTTGAATTGTTTCTTGCAGTGAGACATACCTTCTACTATTTCAGCTGAGGCAGATTTTGGACATAACATCAAATTCCACACAAAGGAATACATGCATGACACAAAGGAGATGAGATACTTTAGGTTGCTTGTAGTCATTTTTCTTGTGATAGTATATGAAACTGGCATCCACTAGTATCCTAAGGCACATCCATAATATCACTCCATACAGATTACTTTCCCCTTAAAGACACGATTTTGCTTAATTGATCCTTCTTTGTACATGGTAATCTGATAGCAGTGGCTTAGATAAGGAGAGGCTTGGATAAATGCATGTTTATGTATACAATGAAGGAGTGTGACTTTTTAAAAAGTCCTTTCAATAAGCTCTAGGTGGATAGTATCTTTTCCTATTCTTTATTTCTCAACCTCCTAACAGGCAGAATGGGCCAAAATTATTAAATTAAGCACTGCCCTCTCCAGCCAAAAGGAACCCTTTGTGATAAACCACTGTGACTCTGAAGTTCTCTGAGAATGCCGAAAACAGTAACCCCCTTTTCATTTTGTGTCCCTGCCTATAGACATTTTTCCTTTTTTTCTCCTGTTCAGGCATGTCACTAGGTGCTCTGCTGATGACTTTCTGTACCCTTAGATCTACATGCCACGTAATCCAGTAATACTGCCTAAAGGAGGATGAGTGCTACATTGGTTCAGGTATTGCTATGTCTGCAAGGAAAAATAGATGGGATGGGAGGAAGCTGGGGGAACTAGGATCAGATCCAGCTGAGATATTGAACTGTCTAAGAGTTCTTATATTTGGGCTAGCGCCTCTTGCCAGAAGAGTTTTAAAAATATTTTTTAAAAGATGGGCCCTCTCCTTGGAATATGTATAATTCGAGAACTGAACTTATTTTCTGACAGAAGAAGCAAATGACATGAAAGCTCCCTCAGAAAGACTCCAAAGACTAAATCTTACCGGTGAAAAAGAATGAGGGGGAGAGGGGAAAAAAAAGCAATTGCCCTCCCGATGATCCCATAATGGAACCGTAGCTTACAGAATGGGATATACGCTTGTTAACCATTGTTAACTAGTATTTTTAGTCCTGATTGCTCTTAGGCTCTGTATAGTTCCTTTTTTAATGCATTTTCTATACGTTAATAAAAGATTCCAAAGGAGAAACTTTGGTGTGTCTAATCAATGTGTTTTTGTCTGATGGTGGGAAAGGGAGATCAAAGGGGGATCCTGTGAGCTTGCTCAATTTTAATTAAGGTCACTTCAGTAAGTTTAGTCCAAGGTGAGGGATAGTAGATTGCAGTGACAACTGGAGAGCTACACATTAGCAACTTATTTATATATGAAATTTGTATATAAAATTTGCTCATGATCACTAGACCATAGCAGAGAGTTAGGAACTTCTATATCTCTTTGTTGTCATCTTGTGGTTACCTAGATTTTTGCAAACTAGATCTGGTAGCAAGAGCTCACACATCATCTCTCTTTCTTTCTCACCGCTACTATCACTACTTGTGACGAGAGGAAACTCAGTATACACCAACATAGTCTTGCACAGAAGATGACCAGTGTGTGACCCTTTGAGTCTCAATGTATCAATTTTAAACTTAAGAAAGTTACCATTTTATTTGACCACATATCTTTATGGTGAAGAAAACACCAGTAATATAAAATGTGAAGATATTGTCAATATTTTTGAGATACTAAAGACCCAGTGTTATTTGTAAATCCAGATACACCAAAGAAAATAGGAAAAGTAGAGCAAACAAATTCAGAGTAAGAGCAGGACAGAACAGTAACAAAATCAGAACCAAGCTATACAAATTTTCTGCAGAGAAGGAAAACAAAAGACTTTAATTCTTACTTGTTCATCATAATGTTCAAAAAATGGCAATAAAGGTTATCTTATCTTACAATCTGGAAAATACAGAGAGTAAGATCAGAATGCCACAAACCTCACACTTTGCAGGATGCTTTTGCAACAATATTGTGAGTGGCTTGGAGTCAATCGAATCATAGGATAGTACACAAAGACTACAAATAAATCAGAAAAGCATTGGAGATGGGGGAAATAATAAATAAAATAAAACGCTGTTAAAATCCTAAATAACGCACAGAAAATAATAATTTCAGAAGTAAAAGAGAAGTAAAAGAGATAAGGAAAATTAGAGGGAAATCATTTAGCCCATCTAAATAGCCTTGGTTAAATGTTCATGATTGTTTACTTTTTAACTTTGTTCTGAGACCAAACCACAGCCTAAAGCCAACCATTCAGAACAGACATTTCACATGCTCCAATTGCAGGAACTCCACAAAGAGCCAGAAATATTTGCAAAGAATATGGCTAAAGAAACAGCATTTGTCAGATATCTAAAATACTGTAGGCAAATTATTTTGGGGCTGGAACATATCCTGTGAAATGGAAATTGTCTAAATAACCACTATAGTTGCTTCTCAGAAGAAGAAGCAACCGAAGGGCAAGGATCTGATCTAAAACATTGCTTTGGGCCACAAGGAAGACTTGGATTCAGAAAGAGTTATGCCAGCTAGCACTTTACTAGGCACACCTCAGAAGCACAGATCAACCCAACAAACACTCAAGCCCAGAAGCTGAATTCAAGTAGATATAGGGCACCATAAGTACCAAAATAAGACAATAGATGCAACAACTAGATACTTACTGTACACAAGTATAACTGGACTGAGATTGCTTCATTGAAAGCACTGAAGAAACTTATCTCTATGCAACATGGTGTTATGAAATGGGATCTAATCAAAGAGTAGCAAGTCAATGAACCAACACTTTACATGTTAAGGAGAACTCCACCACCCAAAAGAAGCAGAAATTAGCACAAAGATGATGCCTTCTATTAGGCAAAAGAGCCCAAAGACTATAAGCAGATGTGTTACTATAAATAACCATTACTGTTTAACTGAACATTTCCACTCAGTTTGTACTGAATAAACAGTGTAACATTATAAGTATTAGCCAGCTTGGAGTTTTGGAAATTCTTGAATGTAAATGTAAGCCAAACTCCATTCTGAAGCATGCAGTTTTGAGGCATAACGTGCCTCCACATCCCACCAAAAATCTTTCTAAAGCCAGCTTTTAGCAAGTCTATTGAATGGCTTTCTAATATAGAATAGGATGGTTATAATGCAGTAGGACAGTTGAGATTGTCAACCTGATACCTCCTCTGTTAGAAGCCTCCGTGTCTTCATACTTTGGCCTGCCTCCTGCTTTGGGCTAGAGGCTTGGTAATTTCCATTGCACCCCATCTTATCCCAGCATGCAGTAAACATGTCACTTAAATGGTAGCCACATGCAAATATGATCAACTCACAGATAATATCATTCCTCCTCCTCTGGATATCACAAATTCAAAGAAATGTTATCACTTCTTCTCAGGGTTCTCTGTTTAGTTTCTTAGGATTTTAGCAATACGTCCAGCTTCTCTTTGCAATAAAAGTAAGGCAACTTCAAGTATGCACACAATTAAATTCTTATTTTTCAGTTTTTCATATTGCTCCCAAGAAACGTCTGTGTAATAGATGTCCACAGTCCAGTCTGTGAAGACTATGAAAGGCATTCACTTTGTGAAGACTATGAGAGGCCTTGTGTAATAGCCAAATGGTGCTACAGTAGTGCTTAGCCATTAGCCTTGAATATCTTATGTCATCCAAGATTATCAATGAAAGTTTAGTGTAGAGCTGCTATGCTAAATCCACATAAACTGCATCTTTAACTCTGCTAGAAATGGGATTCATTGATTTATTTACTCTGAGGGTTATTCTAAACAATTGATGGTATCTTTACAACTGGCTAAGAATGATCCCAGATGATATTGTTACAGGACCACCCAATAGCATACACACTGATTTAGATGTGGGTAGTAAAGATACTTGCAGACCACAATGTTTCTCTGCCCCCAATCTCCTCAGAAAGCATTATGAAACCAGACTGCCATCTACTCCTCTGGAGATTTCAAAGTCCTGAGAAATAATGCTAATCATTGCTTACCTTCCAGCTGATCAAGAAGAAAGGGAGAAAAATTCATCCAATCAGAATTGAGATTAAGCTCTTTCTTTCTTATTCCTTCCAATCTGATATTAGATCTAAAATAAAAGCTTCCACTGATGTCTATGGTTGCTTCCTTTGAAATTAGAGTTGCTATGTTCAAAGTGCAAAAAACTGGAGAAACTAATGTTGGAAATAAAGAACTATGGTTTTCTGTACAGATAGTCTTCGGTTTACAAACCTAATTGAACACAGAGTTATGGTTGTAAGTTATTATGGACATAAGTTGAAGCATCATGTGACCAGACCCAATTTTTTTAAAGCAGTCATTAAGTGATTGCCATGCTCTTTAAGTAAATCAATTTTCCCCAACTGGCATTTTTTTTTCAGGAACTGAAAGTAAAAGCAGGAGCAAAAAAGTCACCAATCACAGTCACATGGCTGTGGAATATTGCAAATCACCATAAAGGTAAGCAAGCTAATTACCAAATGCCCAAGATGCTTTCAAGAATCCACAGTGGATGGGGTGGCCTTCATAACTTTAAAAACTGGTCATAAGTAGCTTGTGGGGGGTCCACATAACTTTTTAATGATCACTAAGCTGCATTCTCCCAAGGTCTAAAACCCCCAAAGCTCCATATAAATTTTCCCCAATTCAACCTTTTTAAGCAAAACAAACACCTGTTTATTCTGTATTTCTATACTGTAAAGGAGTGTGTGTGTGTGTGTGTGTGTGTGTGTGTGTGTGTGTGTGTGTGTGTGTGTATTCTTTCCCTTGCCTGCCTTTTCTTTTTGTTTAACTAAACTTCCAGTATTTTCTTTCCTGTTTGAAAAAATAACACTGGTGAAAGTTATTCAGAACAGCAGTTCTTTATAATAATATGTTAGTTTACAGGATTTTAAAAATTGTGCCTCTGTGGTATTTTCTGCCATGACTTCAAAGAGAAAGACAGGAAGCAGTTTTCATACTTTATAAGGAGCTGTATCCTGTATTTGTAATGGTTGCTCTCTGTTTGACCTTGGTTGCTAGCTGCAGTGTTTGTTTTTGTTCTTCTGAAAGGATAGGTTAACTTTCCCCTGAAATATCTTCCTTTTCTGTGCACAGAAGCTTCCCTTTATTTAAAGGAGGGGACGTGTGAGAATACTTTTCTGCCACAAGGAAGCCTGAAGCAACTCCTGGAGTTGCTTTCTCCTTTCCCATTGACTAAAGGGTAATTCCTAGTCACCCTTCCTCACTTCCACTTTTGCTTCTCCAAAAGTTCTTTGCATAGAGGCTTTTTTTTGCCAATCCCTCCAAAAAGCAGGACCTGAAGGATTTCCTCAGGAAGGAATTCTGTAGCTGAGCCAAGAAATTATAAAGAGAAGATTGCACCACAGAAGCTACTGAAAGTAACTCCAATCTCCTCAAGCACCAGGTTGCTCAGCCAAAAATATGAGGTTAGATTCATCTTCTAAATATTAAGAGCAAGAGAAGAGAAGGCATCCTTCCATCAAGTGTCCATCTTCCATCTCCCATCTAGAGTTCAGCCCTGGTGTCCTGACTGAAGATCCAATTGCCAAAAAATTTTAAGGAGTTGGAAAATTGAGGAGAAGGAATGTTACAAGATGGAAACCACCACTGTATGTCAAAATAATATTTAAAAGTACTTATATGTTGGGAAATTTCATTATAGGTCATTGTTAACAGTGTCCATTATTAGCACCCGACAGCATTTAAAAAGCATCCAATTATCTCTCTTACTTGGAAGGAATTTTAAGAAGTGGAACCAGCTGCAACCAGTCACCTGGACAACTTTGCACTTGTTACTTTCAAAATTATGTTTATTTATTTAAAATAAGTCCTATTAATTTTGATGAAGCTTAATTCAGCAAAGAATTATTTGGATTGCAACCTTAATTAATAAATGAAGCAGTTACTAAATCTCATACAATTAAATGGAGTTTTCTTTAGGGGTGATATCCTCGTCTTGTGAGAATAAGGTTCCCCAATAATTTAACAGCTGTGTTCAATTCATTACTCAATATCACCTCAATGTTAAGAAACATATTGGACCATATTTTGAACAAGGAATCAGACTTGTTGCCCATGACAACAGTTCTTTCAGACCAAGTTCAATATGTTATGATAACTGGCCTGATAAATTAGCGAACCCTGGACATCATCCGAACTTTATACTTGATCTCCAACTGCTAAATGAGGCTGATTTCTTTTTTACAGTAATAAGCAACCTCCAAGAAAGTTCTAAAAAAAAAACAGAACAAAGACCCACCAATTCCCATCTTTTGTCTAAGTAATAGAAACGAAATCAAACAGGGCAATTTTAGTGGACCTTTCTCGCTGCAAGGTGAATTAGTGAGAGCTTGAAGCCTAAAAGTTAGGAAAGAGCGGGGAGGGACTATAAGTTTCTCCCCCATCCCCTTCATAGAAATTCCAAGCCTCTAAATCCCTTGGCACAAATGACATCCTCTTTGCTTTCTTTCTCCTCCCCCAACACCCCCCCATCTATCCACAGGAATCCTGCATACCCCCCAGACCATTCCAATTTGGAACGAGACTTTATTGATAGCAGAATGTGCTCCCAGCTGCCTGGTATTCTCTTGACATTCTCCCCTCCATTCTCCTGTATACTTTACAGATCTTGAAAAAAAATTGGATGCCCATAGCTAGCTGTGGCTCAGAGCCTAAATATATTAGGGCATTGGGGGTTATTTTTGCTGTTGTTGTCAAGGCACTTTCTTTTCTTTTTTTTTTACTTCTCTGGGCTCTCAGCCTTGCCTGTCATTCTGAGCCAGCTGCAGCTGGCAGATGTGTGCTGTGCCTTCCAATAGTGGCCTCATATGTAGCCAGTGGCCAAGGCTAGGAGCTCCTTAGGAAGTTAGGAATTCTGGGAAGTCAACATTTCAACATGCCTGATGAGTCTCTAATGGGTTTAGAAAAGCAGATCTAGACTTAGCAAAGGGGTCCAAATATTTTTTTATAATTCCTTGCCAAAATTCTAGAGATAGCAGAGAAACGGTTAATCAGACACAGCTCTGTTTACATTTGCTATCCCCAAATTAGAGTATTGTGCCCAGTCAGACTGCATTGACATTTCTTATGCCTTAAGTAAACAGCAATACTACTTAAAATAAAAGTAGCATTTTTCTATGTAGGAAGCTACACATTCAATTTAGCTGCCTGGGGGGTAATTGGGAGTATTACAAGAGCAAACATCCCTTTCCATGGAATTTTTTCCTGCCTTTCCATTGAAAGTTTGATTATAAATTTACTTAAAATATTTTTAAGGCCACCCTTCTCACAACTTATGTCTCTGGGAAGCATACAAAAAAATCAAAAGGGGATATTTAATCTTTGGTTGGAAGGGGCTGCAGACCTAACAGTTGGAAAGGACCAACTCTGCAAAATTAACAGATTAACAGAGTTGGAAGGGACCTTGTAGGTCATCTAGTCCAACCCACCCACCCCAAGCAGGAGAAGTAGAAAGTGTTGGAAAATGTTTGTCATCTCCCGCTCCACAGATTCTACCCTTTCTACAAATTGGTCATGGTCCCAATCCCAGTTTTCCAAGCCTTTCCCCCTGCAATCCTATTACACCCTACCCTGAGGAAATACAGGGCACTCTGCGCTCAGTGTGACAGTTTCATTTATAATCTCTTGGGCAAGAGAGGACCAGAGAGGCTGCAGCAGTGTGTGTGTGCAGTGGGCAGGAGGCCAGCAGAGGCACAGAGAAGAGTCGGCCTGAAGTTGGACTGAAGCAGGTCAGAAGGGCAATGAAGCTGGTGGGATCCAGAGACAAGAACTGACCCAGAGTCCAGAGAGTCAGCACAGGCCCTAGGCAGAGGAGTAGGTGGTCCCGATCAGACCAGTGGGAGGGAGTGCAAGGCTCAGAGACTGGAGACAGGTTTGGAGACCTCCAGTAAGGTGGACCAGGGCCGATGATGGGAGAACACTTGACAGAGCCAGGGTTAGCTAAACCAGGCTGGGGCTACAAGGTCTGAAATTCCAACAAACATGGAGGCCAGCAATAACTTGAAGGGTGAGGCCAGACTCTCTGAAGAACACTGGTGGCAAAAAGCCTCCTCTAGGACTGAAAAGGAGAAGCTTATAAGGGAGTTGCAGGGGGAGGGGTGCAGGAGTCCAGGGATCTCGAGGTGACAGTGAGAAGAGGGCCGGAAGAAGGGGGAAAGTTTGTAACCTTTTGCATGGGAACTTTAGTTCTAGCCTGCTTTTGCTCCAACCACTGATTCTTAGTAAAAAAAAATCTATCACTTCAACCACATGGAGTCAAGGGTGTTTCTTTTCTAGGAACCCAGCTGGGGGAAGCCTGAGAGCTACAGTTAAAGTGCCATTCCTCCTCCCATTACCCATTGAACAGTTGGGTGAGTTGGTATTACTAGTAGAATGGCAGGGTCTACTGGTGTGGGGAGGGGAGGTCAGGGTTGAAGGTAAAAGTCTACTCACTGGATGTGGGGGGGGGCATGTGGTTACAGCTAGGGGTAGAAACAGGAGCAAGAAGGTAGGTCCCTGATACTTAATACTGTTGGTCTGTTCTAGCCTTCCAAGTTCATGCCCATATCTTGGACAGCAGATACTCAGCGACCTGAGCCTTTGACTGATGCTAATGAATACCAGTTGGTCAACAACAAGGCCCTCCTCATTTGTGACCTTATTGGAGAAAAAGTCTACCTGGCATGCTTCCCTCTCAGAAATGTATCTGGCTGGATTTAGTGTTTGGCACTAGCCAGGCACCAGGGCAGCAGGGTGTAGCAAGAACTGTTTGGCAATGTCTTTGGGCCTTTAGGGACTATACTCCCCAAGTTTCCAGGTGTGAGATTCTGTTCCTGAAGTTTGGTTTGCAGGATCAGTTGGGCTGCATTCCTCCTGCATAGCAACCTGAGTGCCTGAATTACTGGAGGTCATCTCAGGGTTGGAAGTGGAGTTTCACAGGCTTAGATCCTGGCTTAGATCTTCCACAGAACCACAGGTTTAGATCTTCCCAAGCTTACTGGTCTGTAGTTCCTGGGTCCATTCCCCCCGCCACCCCCGCCTTTTTTTTTTTTTTTGGAAAATTAGAACCACATCAATTCTTTTCCAGTTGTCTAGTAGATTCCTGATGCCCCAGGAATTTTGAAAGATATAGTTCAGTGCTTCCAAAATCACATCTCCCAGCTCCTTCAAAACCCCATGATGTAATCCATCTGGTCCTGGTGATTTAAATTCATCTAGAGCGGACAGGTATTATAGTGACATTTTCTTGTCTATTTTGAGTTTTATTCCTAATATGTTTATATAGTACTATTTTTGCTAGGTTGGACTATTTTTTCCCTTTTGCATAAAGGCAGGTGCAAAGAATGAGTTAAACAGTTCTGCTTTCTCTCTGCTGCCCATTACCATCTTCTCCCATTTTGGACCAATTGTTCCCTTGATATTTTTTTTCTTGTTCTTTTGGGGGGGCATTTTCTTTCTTTTTTCTGTTTGTTTTTTAGCCATTTTTCCACTAGCAGATTTTCAACAGTACTACAAACTGTTAGGTGGGAATGAAGTTTGGATGGACCAAATCAAAGCCCCTGAGCAGTGTTTTTCAAACTTGGCAACTTTTAACAGTTCTGTGGACTTCAACTCCCAGAATTCCTCAGCTAGCATGCATATACTATATGCATTACTTGCTTTGGAAATCAGTCCGGACCCAAGGCAGTAACCAACCAACCCATGATAAAATTTCAATAAATAGAAATTTTCCTTAGCAGAAAGTTAAGCAGATTTTATTTAACGGATAAGACTCTTCAGTCTCACTCCAATTGGCATTAGCCAAGTGAATTACATCAGTGATGCCAAAATCAGACCAGGGTTTTGTGTTTTGATTCTTGTCCAGTCACTTTGGGGCCTGACTAGGCTACAACGTCTGGAGATTGCTTATATATCTAGTCCACTTCTCTTATTGATGTCTTTCAAAATTTTCTTCATTTTTGGGGTATTGCTCTGAGGCAGTATTTTTCAAACTTGGCAACTTTAAAATATGTGGACTTCAACTCACAGAATTCCCCAGCCAACCTCCTCTATTTCAAAACATTGAGTTAGTTACAACTTCTACAGGAAATACTACATAATGCAACTTTTAAAAGCCGCAAAAAAAAGGAACTGTGCTATTGCCTGAAGATACATAGAGCAAGAACTTGGGGGCATGCACTGTACATATGTTCCATTTGACCCAGAAGGCATGTGGCAGAACCAGTTATTTGTGTATAATATACACAGGATGTAAAAGTAAAGGATTTAACTAAAGGATTAACTTTGTTTTGTGTATGTTTTTCAATTCAAACTTTTGAGTTGTAAGAAGATGTTACATGTATGCTAATAGTTTGATTCCACTTTAAAGCATTATTTGAAGGTCCTTTATTTATCAACTATCAAGCCTTGTATGTGTGCATGCTCATGTGCCTTCAAGTCAGTGTTGACTACTAGACAAGACCCTACAGTTTTATTTATTTTTTCAAATAACTCAAGGCAGTGGATATATCCAACACACCTGCTTCCTCCTATTTTTCCCACAACAACCACCCTGTGAGGTGGGTTGGGCTGAGAGTGAGTAACTGGCCCAAGATCATCCAACTGGATTTCATGGCTAAGGCAAATCTAGAACTCAGATCTCTGGCTTTCTAGCCTGGTGCCTTAACCACTAGATTAGACCAAACTGGCTCTTATCTATTAGTATATGCTGTATATACTAGGGGTTCAAGAAATACTCCCAAGCAGCTCTGGTTACACTATAAACATCATGTTTTCATACTGTGTCAGCTTGTGTCAGGTTGATTTATCAAAACTATACAGCTATATTAATCCACTATTCTCCAACAAGTTGGAGACCAGTGCTAACAAATTACTTAATATCTTGAGTAATTTTGCATTTTCATTTACCCACAAGTATGGGGAGAATAGCATGAGATTTTGGCTTTGGAATGTACTGTAATGCAGTGGTCGCCAACCAGTGAGCTGGGGACCATTGGTGGCCTGTGAAAAAATTTTGGTGGTCCTCAGAGAAATGTCACCCCCAAAGCACCCCTCAAAGCAATTAATCCAGGCTGTATGGGAACATAAGGCTGTGCCACTCACATGGCTCATGGGAACACAAGGCTTGTGTCACATTGCAAATAACATGAGGTAGTGGGCTGCTTCTTTCTGCTTCTTTCTTCTGCTTTGCTGCATGCAAGGAAAGCAGCAAAAGTCTTTCTTTCTCTCCCCCAGACTCTGTCAAAAGTTGGGACCCTGCAAGGCATCCTGCTCTAAGAAGCTACGTTGGCACGACAAGTCTCACAAAGACTCATTTCTGGTGGAGTTTGGTGGAGAGAAAGAAAAACTTCTGCTGCTTCTGCTGCTTTCCTTGCATGAAGCCAAAAGTCTCTCTCCCCCGAATGGAGCTGCAGACAGTATCCTGCGATCCCAAATAAAGAACGACCAATTGGTAGGAAAATGGAGTGGGGAATTTTCCTGCAGATTTTTGGGGGGGTCTTTGATCTGTGGGATTTAAAATTATAAGTTTGGTGGTCCCTGAGGTCCAAAAGGTTGACGACCCCTGCTGTAATGCACTTACAGTCTAAGAACTACAATTATTGGGGCCAGGCAAAAGTTTGATTTCATAGAGGGCCATAATTAGAACATGATGACATCAAGAAAAAAAAATGAACAAGACAATTATAGAAAACAATATACTGTATCTAACTACCTTTGTATAAGAATTAAAAGAGTGGTCATTTTAATACAGGTATGTTATTGAAACACATTGCCTGCACTTTTTTTACATTGTAAATTCTCCTTATCAGTCCAATTACAGTATGTGTCAGAATGGTAATATAGTAAACATACATAGTGAGACTATTTCATGCATGAAAGATTTTGATAGCAGTACTTTTCCAAAATGTAATTGGTAGCCAGTAAATAAAGTACAATGTACTCTGCAATCAAACTTATCTTGAAACTATACAGAAGTAGTAAAAGAAAATCCGATAAACCTGAAAGCAATAGCACAATAGGGTCCAATTACCACGTCTGTATGTTTTCTTAAAATTCATTCTCTCTAAAAACATGTATTTATTAATCAAACTTATTAATGTATTAATTAATCAAGTTTATTAATTTTTTAATCAAATTCTGCAGCAATTCCAGGACTCTTTGCCATACACAAAACAAGAATACACATAAACTATAAAACCTACACGTGGAACAAATAAAACCTCCAAACACATGGCATGGATGGCATCAGGCCCCCAAAGTATTTTTCAGAATGCAGACCATGCTGGTAATCTTGCGCATATATTTCCACACAAGTTGGGACCCCACATTAGGATGTAGGTGCACAAAGAAATGAATGTGCATACTATACAACTATGTATCAAAAGGTTCTGCACCTGTGTTGAATTATTCTGTGCACATAACTGTGTTCAGGAAGAGGATATCATTTGAATGATGTTAATGGAGGGGCAGAAATTTTACCCAAAGAGTTCAAAGATCAATTGGATTGCACACGTTTGAACTTTGGAGGGAACAGAAATTATCTATAAAGGGCCATTTGCAGTTTTTGTAATAGTCAAGAAAAAATAATCTTGGACGAAGCTGAAAAACCTTGAATAAATGCTAGCTTATAAATGTCACTGGTAAATGATTCCATTGGAAATGTTTGCTCATTTCCCTCTGTTTTGCCAAATTTTGGTACAGAACACGGTAGATTTACACCAGTTCAGAAAGAATGAGCTGTATTTCTTGAAAGGGTAAAGTTGTCCACACCCATTTACCTCTTTCATTTGCAAGCACACAACAGAGCTGCAGTGATAACTTTTAAAAGGACAACTTAAATAATTTTTTGGTCTATTTTTAGCCAATCTACATCTGGCCAAGTTTACTTTTAGAATTTAACTGGACTAATTGGAGTAGGTGGAGATAGGGATGGGAATGTGAAGGAGGCATTTCTAGAAAATATTCTAAAGGAATGTTGTTGAGAGAAAAGATTTTCCATTACATATTTTAATTTCAGTTAAAGAGATGAGAGTGGAAAAGAACACTGGTATGAAAACACGAGAATGCCTTTTCCCAGCCTTTCTAGCATAGATTTTAAAATCTTCAGGATAAAAAATATTTTTCTTAAGGATAATTTTATGCTACAAAAAAAGAGTCTTATGTCAGACAAAACTTAATACCATAGCTGAAGTCAGAAATTGATCTAGCAGAAAGGCCACTTTGAAAGGAGATCGTTCTACTTGCATAATATAAAGGGTCGTTTCAAATTAGGACATTACATCGTACGAAAATGTTAACCATACATAGCTCCATTAAGTAATTAACCATGTATCAAAGCATTAATGTCAGTATATTGCCAAATATATAATCCAGTTATCATTTAATGTCATGATAAAAAAATATATAGTTTTGTGTCATATATTTGTGTTTGAAAGGTGCTGTTTAAGAAATCCTTCAAAACAGACCTATTTTGGGATACAGCCAAGGCATATATTAGAGGTTTAGTCATAATTTATATGGGAAAGAAAAATAAGAAGAAACAAAATCAAAAGATATTAGAAGAAGAATATAAGAGGCTAGAGACAAAACTACAAAAAGAACCACAAAAAAGAATTTAAAAAGCCAAATGTAATTAATAAAACACAAGTTCAATATAATAGATAAAGAAGAATTAGCACAAAAAATTAAAAATGCTAAACATTTTTTTTGGGGGGGGGGGTGGGGAATACAAATAAACCAGGAAGATGGCTGGCATATAAATTGAAAAAGGAAAAAGAAAAAAATTGAAACATCAATTAATCGATGAGGAAGGAAATCTTTATCATCAAAATGATGGCAAAAAGAAAGTGATTCAGAATTATTATGGGAAATTATATATGGTAACCAAGAGACAATTTCAGAAGAAGAAATAAAACATACTTAAAAAAAGCAGAACTACCTAAAATACATGAAACAGTAAATGCCCATGTTAAATGAACATATAACAATGATGGAACTAACAGAAGCAATTGAGAGACAAAAAAATGGAAAAACATTGGCCCAGTTGGTCTACCAACAGAACTTAACAAAGATTTGTAAAATATCCTAAGTATACCAATGCTGCAAGTGTTCAATGAAGTACTGTGAGATGCAAAAGTACTAAATTCATGGATAGAAGCATACATTATGCTCATACCAAAAGAGAATTCAGACTTACAACAGATAAAAAAATTATAGGTTGATATCGTTATTGAATGCGGATTATAAAATATACACCGCAATAATTGCAGAAAGACTTAAAAGATTTTAAAATCAATTTGTATATCCACACCAAAATGGATTTCTACCTAAGGAACAAATTAAAGATAATATGAGAATAATTTTAAACACGCTGGAGTACTACCAAGCACATCCTGGGAAGCAAATGGCACTGATCTTCCTAGACACACAGAAAGCATTTGACAATTTGAAGTGGCAATTTATGCTAACACAGTTGAAAGATATGGATTTTGGGGAGAGATGTATTAATATGATTAATGTGGTATATCACAAGCAAACAGCACAGGTGATGGTAAATGGAGATGACAGAGAAGGTTGCTATTAAAAAGGATACAAGACAAGGATGTCTCTTGTCTTCCCTATTATTCATATTGACATTGAAAGTATTAAATAGAAATATTAGACAAGATATAGAGATAAAAGGCATGGAAATAAAAAAAAGAAAAATATAAATTACAGGCATTTGCAGATGATTTAGTTTTTATCTTGGAAGATCCACAAAAAAACAGGGCCTAAACTAATAAAAGAAATAGAGGAATATGGCAAAATGGCAGGATTGAAAATAAATAAACTAAGATATTAGTTAAAAATCTCACAGAATGCAGAAAAAAGAGTTAATGAAGACAATAGGTATTCAGATCACTAAGAAAGTAAAATACTTAGGGATTAATTTAACAGCAAGATGTGTAACTATTAAGGAAGATTATTATAAATGGATGCAACACATTAAAATAGATCTGGAGAAATGGAAAAACCTGCAACTATCACTGATAGATAGGATAGCAACAATAAAAATGAATATATTGCCAAGACTATTATATTTATTTGAAACAACTCCAATAAAACTGGGGGGAAAATACTTTGAGGAATTCAATAAAGTAATATTAAGATATATCTGGCAAGGGGAAAAAAGGAAAAATAAGTCTAAAATGCTGCAAGATTCAAGAAAAAGAGGAGGCTTCGGGTTACCCAATTGGGAATTATGTTATCAGGCTGCGGTACTCACTTGGGTGAAAGAATGGATTGTAGTGAGGAATTATTGACTTTGGAGGGATATGATTTACAATTGGGCTGGCATCCCATCTTGTGGTATGGGAAAAATAAAATACATGGTTACTTTCAAAGGCAGTATATTAGAAATGCATTATTGCTAGTCATTATTTGAGAATACCAGTTTGGCTTTCGACAATGGAAGCACTGATTCATCCAAATGTCATTAACATAGAAAATATTGTTATATATAAAGATATTTTGAATGAAAGGGGGAGCTCAGAAATAAACAAGAATTGAGCAATCAAGGGATTGATATGACACAAGTGCAGGTACATTCTAGATACGAGAAAGATGCAAAACAATGTGGTTTTTATAAAGAACCAACAGAACTGGAAAAGATACTAACAGGTGCAGAAGAAAAAAAAACTGTATAGCTACCTACTATACATTAAATTGGAGGACAAATAAGTAAAGGAAACAACAATAGCACGGAAAAAAATTTTGGTTATACAATTGAATCAGATAAATGGCGAAAATTGTGGGATAGGAACTATAAATTAACAATGTCAACTGTGTACAAAGAAAACTTGTATAAGATGTTTTATAGATGGCATTTTGCACCAGGGCAGTTGGCAAAGATGTTTAAAGATAAATCGGCTAAATACTGGAAGTGCCACCAGATACCTGGGTCATATTATGTGGTGGACTTGCCCAAAAGCAAAATAAATAAATAAATACTGGATAAAAATACATATGTGGTTGGAAAAAATGATAAAACAGCATACTGATTTAAAACCAGAAATATTTCTATTGGGGATTCTACCTAAAAAATACAGTAATATTTATTTATTTATGCATATTTATTCATGTATTAACTGCTGCTAGAATTGTATTTGCACAAAATTAGAAGAGTGAAGAGATACTACAGATGAGAATGTGATTAGGAAAATATTAGAATGTGCAGATTAACATTGGCAACTAAGGAAAAAGAGCAAACTGAATACTATATGATATGGAATCTATTGTATCAATGGTTAAATAATAAAAATGAAAGTTAGAAACAGGGAAACAAAATAAAGATATGTTAAAAGAGATAAGTAAATATTGTGATTAGTATGTTGAATACTATTATTTTAATATTGTAGAATTAATATGTGGAATATTACTATTTTAATATTGTAGAATTAATATCAATGTAACAAATGATATTGCAAATTTTGATTAATGTTCAACAAAGATATTTGTACCCAGACAACACACTGTTCAACTGAAGATGGAATTATTACAATAAAAAAAATATAATTAAAAAATAAGCCTAAAAGTTCAGGAAGATATTCAGGAAAGCAGTGTGGGGAAAAAATAGCAGAAAGTGTTCCATATTAGCAGGGTTGAAACCCTGCATTCCTATTGGCCCAGATAAGCTGGATCATGATTGGATGTTTTGAACGTTCCTGATTGGCTCATACAGGGTTTGCCACGATTGGCTGAAACCAAGCGCGGCAAACTCAAAGAATTGTCATTGGCTGCCTAGCCGCGGCCAGCTCTATAAGAAGAGCTGCCGCGCGCTAGGGTTTTTAGTCTCAGAATCTATCTGTTGAATAAAGAGCTGTTGTTCACTACTCAAGCCTCGTCTATTCGTGGGACCCACAGACCATACATAACAGAAAGAATATTATTAAAAGGTATCAGATGGTTCTCCAAACATGTGAAATATTTGAGGTGATGGTACTTTGATAGAAATATATCAGGTGCATGAAAACTGGCCTGGTGGAAGTGGACAAGCTTCCATTATTCATGAAATGTATGGGACCATTTATTCTTGGGGATTATCAACGAGACTGGGTGATCTAGAATCTAGACTGACCTCCAGCTTCAGTTTTTCTAAAATATAAAACTAGCTAATTCATGACTGTGGCTGCCACAATACTGACAGAGTCAACATATTCTGCCCAGCCCATGTGTTTGTGCTTTCTTCAAAAAATATAAAGCATTTTATAGCAATAATAGTTATTTCACAGCCAAACTATTCCAGAACATTTAGTGACTTAAGATTGTTTCCCTCTGGGATGGGTGAAGTGAAGGCAATATTTTGTGGCCAAAGGGGAAGATTAGTATTGTTAGGGTATTGTGGGTCTGTTGCAAGCTACAAGTGAGATCTGGATTAGAGTTTTGTTCAGAGACCAAAGCCTCTTTAAACTAACACAAAGATTTTTTAAAAAAATGCCTTTAGCCAAAGCACATGTGCTATAATTAATCTCACCTTATAGCAAAGGAAGCCACTAGTAAAGTATACTCCTTCCCCCATTTCCTGTTTTCTTTCAGAGACTTAGAAACATTTTGGTATCGTCCTTATTATATACTACATAGTCACTGTTTTAGATCACATGTGAAAAATCTCTTTGTCTCTTTTCTCTCCTCTTTCTTTTTCATCCGGTTCCTGATTTCCAACTGCCCCTTTGTCAGGTTTCTACTCTCTACCATTCCACTCTGAATTTTCTTCCAACCCAGATTTCTTCACTTAGATTTATCATTCTGCCCTTCCTCAAATTTAATCAAACATACTTTTGCCTATGCTTAAGAAAGCCTTTGGTGAATTATTTAAAAACAGAAGACAAAATCAAACTCAGACTCTATTGCTAATCTATTCATTCCAAGGAACCTGACTATTTATGCGTTAGACAGCATATCACAAAAACAGCTCTAGAGGATAAGTTCATCACAGACACAGTCTGACTTTTTTATTAGGTAAAACTGCCCCATTTCTGGGTAGTTCATTATTACCAAGATGGAAAAAATACTGTATAACTTTACAATCCAGAGAAAATATAATTATTTGCAAACAGCTCTTACATTTGTACTTTATATGCTACTGATTAATCAGAACATAAAGAGGCAAATGCTGTTCAAAGAATCCATTTCCATAAAAGTAAATACAGGGGTTTTATGAAGAGAAATGGAAACGTTTCCCTGCACTCCATTTTGATCTCACCCAGGTACAGGTAGAACTTACTTTGGGGCAAGAGCGTACATGTATTTTTATCAAGAACAAAAAAGTGCTCAAGAAGTTATTAGATTCTGGGAAATATTGGCGGGGGTGGGAATATTACCAGGAAAAAATAGCCTCGGGTCTCTACAAATGTTGACATCATAAAAATATAATATCAACAGTTATTTTTAGATGTTCTTAGCTGCCTTTAGTGAAAACCACTCTTAAATAAATAACAGTTACCACATTCATAGTAACCAAAATCCAGCTGGAGCGCTTTTGCAGGAGGACTTAAGTATGACTAAGGTGATAGTAATCTTGAAACTTCTTCTTGTGAGCTATGTAGTTCAGGGACATCGGAGTGAGTCACACAGGTGGGGTTTGGAGCCCAGTCTAGACTAGCATCTACCACAAATGTCATTTTAGCCAGAGATGTTCGAAAAACAATGTTTTCTTGTCATTATGTGCCCTGACCACACTATGATAGTGGTACTGTGTGGAGCCTGGCCAGATGTAAAACAAGATCAGCAGTCTATAAATTGAGATTCTGAACAGATCCAAGTTCAGACTCAAAGCATCCGACCTGAAGCAACTGTTATAAACCCAAGAACCCTGTCCTTTCAGATAAGGTCACACAGGGCGAATCATGGTCCCACAATTCCTACATTTGTGTGTCCGTACACACACAAAATTGTGAAATTTGTAAACTCAAGATGTTCTATATGTGTGAGCCTAAACGCAAACGCATTGCATTCAAGCACCCAATCCTCACTCCCTTTTCATTAGTCATAACCTTTTTTATGAGAGTTGTTTTATGGGGGGGATGCCTTCCGTTTTGTGACGCGCTCCTTACGACTTGTTGTTTTATAAAGCGAAAAGGACACGAAACTCGCCTTCCCCTTCGTAACTGGGCTGCTGCGTGGGACGGTGGGGGAATGGGGAAACGGATGCCAGGAGGAGGCCAAAGCAGACTGCGAGCACACGAGCCTGGCATCCTGGTCGGCTGAAAGGCGGCGACGCCCACCCCGCGTGAGGCACGAGGAAGGCGCTGCTCTGTTCGGGGACGGGCTCCTGAGCCGGGAGGGGAGGAAGCGTCGCCCCAGGAGCCCCGGTCCCGCCCAGGTACAGCCGAGGAAAGGGGCGTGGAGGCCCAGGCGGCTGACAGCCCGCGGAAATGCTGAGGCTCCCGTGGCCGTCGTGTGCGGAGCAGCTTTCCCTCCCTGCTTTTTGCCGGAAGGTTGGAAATTTGTTAGCCGGCTGGAGAAATGGAGACGCCGTTCAGCGCGTGCTAAGAGGCAGCCGGTAAGTTTTGCTTTCAGTTCTCGTCCCTTTTCCTTTGCCCGCCTTAAACTAAACTAAAATCCGTATTAATCTGGGCTCCAGCCGGTTCAAACAGACCAATCTTCTCCAGGTGTTTCCTCTGTTAGGCACTTTCTCCCGGTTCATTCATGAAGAGTCTAGCCTAGCGGGACGCTCCTCAAAAACGTACTTATTTGGAAATAACTCCGGTGGCTCAATTCATTATTTACGCTAACTAATTCGTTCTGTAAAAGTTGGCCGTGCCCAATTCGTGCATTCGGATCAGACGAGCCGCTTGAAAGCCTGGATCGGTTGAGGTCTCGCCTGCCCAGTGGGGCTGCCCACAGCTGGATTCGGGTTCCCGGAAATCCCGCGCGCCCTCGGAGGCTGAGAGTTCATACTGGCTGTCGATTCTAGACAGCAGGACGAGGAGGAGAAAATCTTGTAACTTTCCTTGTAATTAATTACCAAACAATGCCACTATGATCCCCTGAGGTAAGTGGATTTAATTTAAAACATCAAAAACATTGACAATCCTGCTGTAGTAGCCTGTAGAAGTCAGAGACAGTTTTCTACGGAGCAGAGATAACTGTTGCTTTCACCCCAGTTGTTGCTCTTCTATCGGCCACTTGTTTAGCAGCTGTTGGAAAGCAGGTGCTGGACAACACGAGCTGTTAGTCCTATTGAGCAAAGCAGTTCTTGTGACTTTGATAAATTATATAGCTTTAAACAACGGTACTGAAATCTGTATTGAAATCTCAAGGCTAGGACCTGGAGAGAAGACCACCTGTGACTATTTCCTGGATGGAAACAAATGTGCGCTGCAGAGTGACCTACTCCAGTCCACTTAGCCAGGCTGTGCCAGGCCCAGAAAGAGCAAGAATTTCCAGGACTTTTCCTGGAGTCCTGAAACAAAGTCTACTTGTCTTGGTGATTACAACAAACAAGGTTAAAATGTAAATATAAAATAAAATACTGCATTTTTCTAGGATTAGGAAGTGAGACTGGTCCTTTTTTAATCCTACGCTATAGGCAATATCAGTTTGTCCTGCCTGTCATTTATTTAGTTATGCTGAGATGGGAAATGGAAGCTAATAACTTAGTTGTAAATCCCCATTTCATCTTCTAGAAACATTTTTTTTGCAAACCTACAATAAATGAAAAAGCACCGTCATTACTTTTGTTTCATCACCACTGCATTTGTAATAGATTATAATGCAAATTATCTCATAACTTGGGCAAGGTGTGACAGATTCTCCACTCAGAATCTTTTTGGTGGCAAAAGAACAGATAGGAGATGTTGAGCTCTAGAAACTAAAAATGCACAAACTGAATAAAAACTGGGCAACTCTGAACAAGATGAAGAGACACCCAGATTATGCACACTGTACACACATCTGATCATCTAGGTTTGCCAGGGCAGAACTTTGCAACCTGTGTCCTTGGATATATGTTTATGCCTTCAAGTTCACTCCTGGAAAAGTTTACAAAAATTTAGAAGTGATTTCCATTGCAGCCTCCTTAGGGCTTAAAGAGTGTGTCTGGCTTCCGGTCACCCAGCTGGCTTTGGGCCTAAAATGGAATTAGAACTCCCAGCCTCCCAATTTCTACCCTGATGCCTTAACCACCACTGTACACCAAATTTGCTTTCTGGCTATATGATTTCCAAACCTTGTGTCACTGGTAAAAATGGGTGGAGTTTTGATCTCATGATTGTAGCTATCATCTTGATATATTTTACCCTTCCTCTGCAGACACTCCTGAAAGGAAGAAGTGTTAAAGCATAGAGGAAAGAATGGCCTATGCTTTGCCTGTAATTGCTGTTGCATCAGTTTGTTCATCATTTGGAATGTTGCCCAGTTCCCAACAAATTTTCCCTGAGGGAAAATTACCCACCTTGATGCAGAACTCATAAGCAATATGTTGAGGTTTCCTTGATCATCTGAGAATCCTACATGTTTCCCCATGCTGGGAATCAGGCTGGTTATTTATTCTCCATGCATCCATGGCTTGGATGCACCAACTTTTATATAAACATTAAATACATGTTTTAAATTAGGACCCAGCATATTTTGGAAATTATTCAGAGATTTGTTGCATAAGAATAGCACTTCCCTGTTATTTATTAAAGCAGGCCAAATATGAAGCCCAATTTCTGACTCTTTTTCCAAGATTACATACCCTAGAGGCTTCTCTGAGGCAGTCTTTTAAGAGTCAAGATCAAGGGTCTTTAAACTTGGCAAGTTTAAGACTTGTGGAATTCAACTCCCAGAATTCCTGAGCTAACATGACTGAAGGAGGAATTCTGGGAGTTGAAGTCCAGAAGTATTAAAGCTGTCAAGTTTGAAGACCCCTGGTCAAGATCATGGCCACAATTCCACCTATGTTTATGTGCAATGCATGTAAAATGGGGCAGGTTTTCGACTTTGTAGTTGTGGCCTGGCTACTATTCTGACCTTTTTTTTAACACACACACACACACCCATGCTGCCTGCATTATATTAGTTAAGTTAGAAAGAAACTGCAGTGCTTCGCAATTCTGCTCACATGAATAATTCATAATTGGATTTCCTAGTCTCTGTTTCCTCTCATAATCATAACTAACATACAGATGCTAATTTGACTGAAGCAATAGTATACTGCTCAAAAATATAAAGGGAACACTTAAACAACACAAAGTAACTCTAAGTCAGTCACACTTCTGTGAAATCAAACTGTCCACTTAGGTAGCAACACTGATTGACAATCAATTTCACACGCTGTTGTGCAAATGGAATAGACAACAGGTGGAAGGCATAGGCAGTTAGCAAGACATCCCTTCTCTTTTCTGCAGGTGGCGACCACAGACCACTTCTCAGTTCCTATGCTTTCCGGCTGATGGTTTGGTCACTGGCAGGGCTTTCACTCTAGTCATAGCATGAGATAGAGTCTACAACCCACATAAGTGGCTCAGGTAGTGCAGCTCATCCAGGATGGCACACCAATGTGAGCTATGGCAAGAAGGTTTGCTGTGTCTGTCAGCGTAGTGTCCAGAGCATGGAGGCACTACCAGGAGACAGGCCAGTACATCAGGAGATGTGGAGGAGGCCGTAGGAGGGCAACAACCCAGCATCAGGACCGCTACCTCTGCCTTTGTGCAAGGAAGGACAGGAGGAGCACGGCCAGAGCCCTGCAAAATGACCTCCAGTGGGCCACAAATGTTCATGTGGCTGCTCAAACAGTCAGAAACAGATTCCATGAGGGTGGTATGAGGGCCCGACATCCACAGGTGGGGGTTGTGCTTACAGCCCAACACCGTACAGGATGTTTGGCATTTGCCAGAGAACACCAAGATTGGCAAATTCACCACTGGCACCTTGTGCTCTTCACAGATGAAAGCAGGTTCACACTGAGCACATGTGACAGACGTGACAGGGTCTGGAGACGCCGTGGAGAACGTTCTGCTGCCTGCAACATCCTCCAGCATGACCAGTTTGGCAGTGGGTTAGTAATGGTGTGGGGTGGCATTTCTTTAGGGGGCTGCACAGCCTTCCATGTGCTCGCCAGAGGTAGCCTGACTGCCATTAGGTACCAAGATAAGATCCTCAGACCCCTTGTGATCCCTTGTGAGGTTGGCCCTGGGTTCCTACTAATGCACGACAATGCTAGATCTCATGTGGCTGGAGTGTGTCAGCAGTTCCTGCAAGACGAAGGCATTGATGCTATGGACCCCCGTTCCCCAGTCTTGAATCCAATTGAGCACATCTGGGACATCATGTCTCGCTCCATCCATCAACGCCACGTTGCATCAAGACTGTCCAGGAGTTGGGGGATGCTTTAGTCCAGGTGTGGGAGGAGATCCCCGAGGAGACCATCCGCCACCTCATCAGGAGCATGCCCAGGCATTGTAGGGAGGTCATACAGGCACGTAGAGGCCACACGCATTACTGAGCCTCATTTTGACTTGTTTTAAGGACATTACATCAAAGTTGGATCCGCCTGTAGTGTTTTTTTCCACTTTAATTTTGAGTGTAACTCCAAATCCAGACCTCCATAGGTTGCTAAATTTGATTTCCATTGATAATTTTTGTGTGAGTTTGTTGTCAACTACATTCAACTATGTAATGAACCAAGTATTTAATAAGAATATTTCATTCATTCAGATCTAGGATGTCTTAT
Organism: Pseudonaja textilis; assembly: GCF_049901715.1. Taxonomy (NCBI): domain Eukaryota; kingdom Metazoa; phylum Chordata; class Lepidosauria; order Squamata; family Elapidae; genus Pseudonaja; species Pseudonaja textilis. The sequence continues at coordinate 101,094,518 of NC_141992.1, forward strand.
TTTTGTGTTCCCTTTATTTTTTTGAGCAGTGTAGTTATGTTTACTTTTTTCCATGAATAGGAACTCTCTCATTTTGTAATCTGCCAAATTACCAATCATTCACCCCAAAAAAGTGATTATGAAAAAATGCAGATTTCTGCTCCTATTTCCCCCTCCTCTCCCCCCTTATTTTATTATATTAGCTATTAGATCCTGGTAGATCTAATAGCTTCAGGTGTAGAACATCCATTTGGGAAAAGATGCAGAGGGCATATTTCTTCCTCATAGCTGCTGCCATAAGGCATCTCAAGGGTTCTTAAGTGTTTAAAAAGGCATCTGAAATCCAATCCAATAGTGTTTAGTTTGAGATATTCCAGGGATGTTCAACAGAAGGGCTCTATCAAGTATTTTTATTGTTTTTCACATCAGACAGGAAGAAGGGGAAACCTTCCTCTTGGTACAAATGAATGGAGGTAATACATTATTGGTCCATGCTTACCTAAACTTACTGTCAGCCTGCATCTTCTGGAGCTATAATGACAAGGTCGGAGTAATTTTGCAGCCTTCACAAAAAACCTGGAGAATTTGAAGCTCACTTTTCGAGGTTAAGCCAAAGGAAAAGGGGGAGGAGCCGGCCAATGATCTGAGGCCTTGAGTGCTCTGATATTGTTGAGGGACATGGTCATTTTCTTCTGCGGCAATTTGGAACATGGACAGAGAACTGTAAACAATTCCATTGAAAATAAAGTTTAAATTAGGAATTAAAGAAGAGCTTGCAAAGGTAGCTTACAAGGAAATGCCTGATACTGGATTTTATACTTCTCTGGTTACAGTTTAGTTCTTTTTAACAATGTTCCATTTGTTATTTTTCCTTGGAAGCAAAGGCATGTTTTAAAATCCCTCTTATAAAGGCTGCTGTTGGTCTTCTGTTAACTTGGCCTTTTTTGAACCATATCATTTTAACACACTCAATTTCACCTCAAGCCATATTTTTCTTTAAAGGGATAAATAGAAGAGTCAAACTAGACATTTTCATGCAAATAAAATGCACACACATATAAGAATATGTTCCTTTTGAACAGTTTCTCACCTCAACCTCTCATCCACCAGAAAAAAAAACAACACCTCCTTGTTATGTCTATGGAGATTCTCAGTCATCCAGGTCATGGTTGTCCCAAAGGTGCTTTTTTTTTTTCAAGAGGCAACTGGGCTTTCTGTTTTTATTTTGAAGATGTAGATGGTGGGAAATGGAATGGGTCCTTCCAGTTTATGAAACTTCCCATTCCTTACCATCCAGTGAGAGCTGAACAAGCTTCTTCGATGAGAAGCAAAATGTCTTCAAAGAAAAAACAGAAAGTCCAGTTGTCTTTGGGACACCTCCTTGTTACTGTATTTTTGGAGAACAATAATCACATCGCTCTTCAGAAAGGCATTTAAAAATGAGGAAATCATGCTATCCCAAATGGATTGATTTTAATAATTAATATACCAGGATGTAAATGCTTTAGTTTCTTAAGGGTCCTATGAATGACAGAAGAGTTGGAAAGCATTTTTTGTTTTGATAAGGTTTATCCTCTTAGCTCTGCCGTTTAGTTCAGTCTGTCTCCTAATCAATTGTAGTTATCTGCCCCTATCAAGTATCACTACTGTAAGCTCTGTCTTGCCTATAGTGCTTTTAAAGTATGAATTCAGGTACAATTTTATGCATAGAATTAAGGGATCATACACCAGTGGTTGAGAATATAGGGCAATAACCTAGAGGTTTAGCATAGTTCTCTGCCATTAAAGCTAATACTTAATAAGGTAGATTACTAATTTGCAAAGAGAACACCAAGTGTTTATCCCTTAGAGCCTTGGCTATAGAGTTTGTTTGCTTTATGGCAGTGAGCCATAACAAATAGTTCACTAAAGGGTGAAAGCTGTAATCCTTTCCAACAAAACAATGATAAAAACACCTTTCTGAAAGATAAATATTAAACATTAGCTTTGGGAAATTATCCATGTATTTCCGTTTTCCATTGTTTAAACACAATTCTGAATCAAGTGGTGTTTTGTCAACTTTTAGCTGTTTTGGAGGTCATTAATTTAGATTCAAGATTTTCTGTTGCAGACTTTTTCAGCTTCTGATGGACAGAAAGATGCAATAGAAATAGAAAAATAAAAATAGAATCATAGGCCTGGAAGGGACCTTAGAAGTCTAATTCAACCCCTTGCCCAAGGCAGGATACCTTATTTCATCCTGGACAAATAGTTGCATGGTCTTTTCTTAAAAACCTCCATTGATAGAGCACCCACATTTCTGGGAATCAAGCTGTTCCATTGATTCATTGTTCTCACTGTTAAGAAATGTCTCCTTAGTTCCAGCTTGGGTCTTCCTCTGATAAGCTTCCAACTACTTCTTCTTGTCATGCCTTCAATGCTTTGAGAATAAATTGATCCCCTCTTCCCTGTGACAGCCCTTCAAGTATTGAAAGACAACAATATGTTACCCAATCCTTCTCCTTGTTAGGCTAGACTTATCTAGTTTTTTTAGCCATTCCTCATTCAGTTTAGCCTCCAGACCTTTTATCATATTTGTTGCTCTTCTGCTTTCTAGCTCCTCAGCATCTTTTTTGTATTGTGGTGACCACAACTGGATGTAGTATTCCAAGTGTGGCCTCACTAGTGCAGTACAGAGTGGTACTATTGTTTCTCATGATCTTGATACTACCCCTCTGTTGATGCATTGGCTTTTTTTGGCAGCTGCAGCAAACTGCTGGCTCATACTTAAGTAAGTCAAACACCCTCTCACAGGGACAACTGTACTGCTGATTCTGTACCTGTGCATTTGGTTTTTCCTGCCTAAGTGCAGGACCTTAATTTTCTTACCACTAAACTGTTAGATATCCTTGATATATTGATTTCAGTGCCTGAGTTAAAGCCAAAAATGTGTTGGGTCCGCCATTAAAAAAAAATTTCCCCATTAATAGCCTGTTTTTTCCTAAACTATGGGAAAGTGAAAAACAACTTTTATCAGAAATCTAAACTATTTTCTTACAAAAGGATTTTGAAATTAAGCTAAAGCCACATAAACATGGTCAGGTACCACCTATTGCCCATCCCTATTTAGATCCATTGCAATAGGTCTAAAACAGGGAATACTTAAAAACAAAATACAGTTGAAGCCAAGACTATTTCAAACAGGATCAGCCTCAGTTATGCATCCTTTATATAAATAGATTCTTTGAATGCCAGTTGGCTTGGTAATTTTCTAAAATGAGATAAATAAAAAAGAAGTTAAAAGGAAAATCAAGCAGACCAAACCCTTTGCAGACTGCTCATGGGTTAAATCTACTTTAAAAAAAAGCTAAAATGTATAAATTCCACCAAGGTAAAAAATATAATCAAGGCAAAATATAATCTAAACCTTGGCAGATTCAATATTATAATGTAGATTTTATCATCTCTGTGTGAGAAACAATACCCATGAACATAATTTAAGAAAAGTTGAAAAACTACAAGCTCAAAAGGGACGGTTGAGGAGAGCCTATTGGTCCCAAGAGACATCTACCGTTGGGTGAAAAAAAAATCATTCAGGCACATCCAGTTATATTCAAATCTTGCCAATGTGACGATCACTTCTCCAAACTTGACAACACCTGGGTTTAATTATATCATTAAGCTTACTCAATCCTCTGCCCTGCATTTCATCTGGCACAAGTGAAATCCCACATACAAAGTTTACTTCTCTGTTAGTGGAAATATAGAAGATTACAACATAAATCATCATGAGCAGTTAAAAAATGGAAATTGTAAGTTTTCAGGAGGCATAGCTTGTAGACTGTTGCAGATATTTGGTACAGATAACAGGAAGTTCTCAAATTCCATGAGCCGAATAAGTTATGCAAGCTATGCAATTTTGTTTTGCCAAACATATAAAACAACTTAGATCATTGTACAATTCTGGGCCAAGAAAAAGCTGGAGTATTAGGAACAATACATAACAATTTGGGGCAATACAATTCCCTGCCTGTTCCATTGAAAATGGACATAGCTGGTAGCTATCATTGTCACCCTGAAATACCAACTTCCACCTAAATCAGCACCCTAGTTTCTCAGATTGCTAGTACAAAAATCAGGTAAGTAGAAGGCTAGATTGCAGGAGGAGGAATTCTTGAACATAAGAAGTTGGATATCAATGAGGGATTTTTTTAAGATACATCAGAAATCCTACTTCATGGTCGTGGATGCAGTGAAAACAATCGCTTCCTTGTATATGCAGGTGACAGTGTGGTATTAGTTTTCTACACTGTGCAACATGTACCAAAAACAGCCAAACAATGGACAGCATTACAAAATAAATATTCTTTGGCAGAGAACTACGTTATCATGTAATATTGCCCATTGTTTATTATTTATGGTGTTTTAAATTCTTTATGCATAGGAAGACTATGCAACTCAGAGTTGATTGATGATTCTACAGCATGGAAAATAAAAAATATGTTGCAGGATTGGAAGAGGAACAAATCACTAACTTGATATAACCACTTTTATCAAACTTTTTGAACAAAGTTGACTGGATTCACTTGACTTGAATTCTACTACTGGGGCAAATTATAAGAAACTCTTTGACAAACTGTCATGTTTATATGAATTATTTGCAATTTAGTACTGAGGATGCAGGTTATATGAGAAGATGAAGGGGACCAAAAGGAAAACTGGCCAGGTTAATCTGGCCTTAAAGTAAATGGTCAGAGTTGAATGTAGAATGTGATCTTGCCTGTTTAAAGTACAGTAGTCAGTTATCAGGCTTTTTTTTTGGGGGGGGGATGTCTGATCATAGAAGTCTTCTATAATTATACCTATCTGAAATGTTCCATTCTGCATAAGGTTATCCTGGTAGCTTTGCTGCTGTAGATGCTTTTAAATGAAATTGAGTATCTGGAGTCATTTCAATTAGAGTTTCATTATGGATATATTCCTGAGTAAACTAGGTGAATAATACATGCTGTGGTCCAACTGTGAGAAATATTGGTCAGAATATTTCCTTAATTAAAAAGATTTAAATGTTTGAGATATCAGGTGAGAGAAAGGAAATGGAACATAGCAAATATTTGGCTGAACAAGGATAACTGGAAGGAAGTCAGAATGAAAAGCTCCTATGCTCATTCTCCATATTCTTTGAATGATTTTCCAAACTTTCCCTTCTAAGCAACAGTTTCTAAACTTGTTCTGTCTTGGCAAGAGATCATAACATAAGGACTTCTCTACCCCCACTTTATTTTTTGTTTGGCATTTCCGAGTGAGCTGAAGAAGCAATTTAGGTTAGAGAAGGAGGCTGTTGTGCTTCAGGCAAAGAAAACATTCAAGACACAACGGGAAGAGGTTCCGTTCTTGGCTTTGCCTAAAACTTCCTGAGCAACCTCAAGAAACTCGCATGTTCTCTATTCCTTGATTCCCAGCTGCATTGGGGGTGGGTGAGTAGTATTGACTGGATGTGATGAAGCTTCCTTTGTCTATTTAGATAGTCATGCAGTTCTTAATGACCTCAAGTAACATCCAGTTGCAGAACAGGATGATCAGGCCAATGATTTAGGCTAACTTTGGCTATGCTAGACTCTTCCCCTCTCTCCTCATTGCTACTAACAACTGTCCTAAAGGAACTTCCTAAAATGATTTTTTTTAAATGATTCCTTGTGACTTTTGTGTTGCTCATTAGCCGCTTTGATGGAATTTGTATCCTAAAAACACATGGAAGCTATGTGATTGACCACATTGTTGTTCAAAAACCAAAGAAACCCCCAAACCATTTCTAACCCACATATATGGTATAGTGACACCTACTTTGGGACTTTCAAATCCCTTAAAATGTTGAATATAGCATTTTGCAAGCCAAAGGCCACATCTGTCTGCTTTAATTATCAGGGTTAACAAATCGTTTTTTCCCATCAAAAGGATATTAAATCATTAATATGTAGGAAATACATAATCTGTTTTGTGTTGACTCTAACTGCTGAACATAGCAAATATGCATTACTAAACAATAACTGTGGAGTGTGGCTGCAAGATGATGTGTATCCCTATATTATTATTGTATGTCAATCAAACTTCCACTCTGAATAAGAATAAATTCTACTGCTTCCCCTCCTGCCAGCTGGTGGGGTTTTGAGGAGTGGGGAGGCAGGATCCAAAAGAGCATGGGGGATCAAAAAAGAATATGTCAAGAGAAGTAGGACAGTCCTATTTTTCCTAGCCTTTGACCTGAGCATTTTTCATTGAGGCAGGAAGGAGATGAAATAAGCACAATTCATATCTGATCAGGTCTAATGTGATTCATAATTTATTTCTAATGATATTGGTAGGCAGATGCCCTATCTCAAACACCTATTCTGATTTCCCTAAGGGTGAGATTTGCTTTCTATACTCCTCAGAATATAAAAAAAAGAAGAAGGAACCACAGGTCTTGTATTATTGAGAAACAGAGAAAGCAAATTAGCCTGTGAATTACCTCTGAAAGGAGAAGATAAATAGTACCTATTTATTTACTTCATACATCTGAACAATGCTTTAAAGTCCAGTTGTAGTAGTTAAGCCAACTTAATGTCTGGTTTATAAAGCTTACATTTATAATTTAGTGCAATTTAAGTTCACTTTTTAGTTCAATTTAAAATTACAGTTTAGGTAATAATTTAGTCAAGATAAAATGGTGTATAGTGTACTAAAAAAACATCAAAACAACAACAAGAGGAATAGTTAAATAGCTTGGTCAAAGCAGCCAAAGCTCTCCAAAATATTTGGAAGCTTGGGAATTCTATAAGAATCCCTTAGGTTTAAAACGGCATTCATTTGGGGGGCGAGGACAAAAAAGTAATGGTGACATTCCTAAAAATGGACAGAGTTTTAGATCACAAAATTGTGGCTGCCATCTTGATTTTAGACCTCCTCCTTATATTTACAATGAAATGTCCCCGAGGCTAATTTACATACGAATGTATAAATATAATTAAGTCCAAGAAAATGTCAGAAACGTTACTGAGCAAATAAACTAGCCAAAATGAGAAAATGGAAGCCACTCCTAAATTAAAAGAACAAAAAAGGATGTATAGGAAAAAAACATTTTTATATAGGCTGCTTGGGGATAGTCTGAAAGTGCCAAGATTTTTTGAAATGAAAACTGGCAAACCTATTTTTCCAGCAACTGGTTAGTAGAAAGATTATGAGCACATAAATAATCTCATTACAAAATTTTAAGAACCTATCTTGCCTGTCCTGGAAATTGAAAGAGAACATCCCCTAGGAGGATGCAGTACAGTATTATTTGAAAATATAAATTCAGAGTAGGGATTGCCTGACATTTTAAACACTGATTTACTGTATACAGTTATTTTTGCATCAGCAAGTAAACTCTTAACTTATTTCAGATGGAAGCTGTGCAGATATTGAAAGTTTATGTAAAAATAATTGTCTCTTCCATTCCTAGATATGGCTGAGATAGCTCAGCCATAAAGAGATGCTATCCGGTTTGTGAGCCAGATTGGACAACTAACAAATTTAAAGTTCGGAGCTGGTGATTCATCTTATTCTTTCAAATCCTATACAATCTTGAATTTAATTTTTGATTTTTATTAAATAGTATGTTACTTGATTATGCCAATCAAATAATACATCATTTTCAATATTTATTGGAATTATTTGGAACAAAAAGTTAAGTCAAGGAGGATATTTTTATGTTTTTTGTGGTATGTTTATGTTTATCTTGTTATTAAAAAATAAAAAAAAATTATAAAAAAAAAGTTAAGTCATGGTAGAATATTCATTTTAATTCTTGCAGTTCTTAATCCAACAATTCTTCCTGACCAAGATACAGTAATTCCAGTTTTCTCCATCCTGATATGTTTACTACTATATTCTTCCAAGTTTATGAATAGTTACTTCTAAGAATATCTGCATAATTTTTGTCAAATAAATTCTTAGATATTTAATCTTTCAGTAATATTGAACTCTGCTATATATAGCAAATGTTAAGCGGATTAAGTTTCATGTCAGCATTTGATCTTATTTTTATTGATATAAAAACCTGACAGGGAGTCATATTGCTATAGATATTTCATTAACAATATAAAAGAATCCTTTGAGTAAGCAAATATATATGAGGATATATATGAGGACCAGATTGTTGGGGGCAATATGCTGACTCTATAAACTGCTTAGAGAGGGATGTAAAGCATTGAAGTGGATTGCTATATACAATTACAACTTTTATTCTTGATTTGCTCATTTGACTCCTCAAATTGTGTTCTTTGAGGGGAGAAGAGTCAAACCAAAATTGTAGCCAAAATGTACTATGTGTAATATCAGTTTTATAAATTCTTAAATAAATGTCAAAGTATAGCAAAGAAATATTGGAATATTTGTGAAATTATGGAAAAATATGGTCTTTTCTAGATTATAGATTGAGTAAAAGTGAAAAAAGTTTGGACGTCAGTCTGATATATATTTTTCAGAGCTTGCTCTTTTGTTGTTCTTGTTTTCTTTGTTGTATATGTAGGGTACTGTAATTTCAATTATAGCAATTGGGGGAAGGATCATCATTCATATCCACTGTTACTGATAACATGGCTGTAGTCTTTCTGTTAAACTCTGGTCTATTTATACCTGTATTTTTTTTCTAGCAATAGCTAGCTATTTACCAGAGCAAATACTATTTTATTTTTTTTAACACTTTTGTTCCCCACAATTTTTCTGATCCTATACAGAGACCTCTCCAGACTAAAGTCCTCCAAAGGAAAGGGACTAGGATCCAGAACTCCAGCTCACATGGCCAATAACTATAGAGTGTGCAAGCAGCAGACTACGGAGATATACAGAAGTTTTTCATTTGAGGCTTGAGGAGGCACTTTTTCCTGAAATACAGTTTTGTTTTTCAGCTTGAGCATGCAGAAAACCATCCTGTTTATTTTGCAGCAAAAGCTGGCTGTACATAGTACTGTCTTGAAAACTATTAGTATACCGTATATACTCGAGTATAAGTCGACCCAAATATAAGCCGAGGCACCTAATTTTGCCACAAAAAACTGGGAAAACTTATTGACTCGAGTATAAGCCGAGTTTTTCAGCACATTTTTTGTGCTGAAAAAAACCCCGTCGGCTTATACTCAAGTGAGATTCCCTCTGAAAAAAAATATGGTGTGGAGCTCCGGAGCTGGGCAGCCGCTTCCCTGCTTCCGTGTTTCCTTTGCAACTTGTAAGCATGGGGGTAATTGGAAGCAGAAAAGTTCTTGCATGAGGATATATTGTTTTTTCTTTATTTAACTGTTTTTTGGGGGGGAAAGACCCACCATCATGTGAGAATGCTCAGACACGAAATCTATCCGCCTGAAAATAAGTGTGTGTGTGGGGGGGGATTTTAACAGAGGGAAGACATAGGGAGAAGGCAAAAGCGACGGAAGATCCTTCAGGGGAACCTGAGGGGGAGACTCAACCTTGGTCCAGATGAGCCCCTTCCCCACCCCTAAGGAAGCAGAGGCAGCCAGCAAGGGCAGGCAAGCCCTGCTTTGCGGACTCTGTCCGTCCTCGGCTTATACTTGAGTATATACGGTAAATATTTTTGCTATTCCAGAAGGTGCTTTTCCAGGGTTTTTAGGATTTGCTATGCTTTTTAAAAGGGGGGATGGAAATGGTGACAGAATAAAATGTTGTCGTTGGAGCAGTAGGCAAATAAATTAAATTTAAAAGCAAGAAGACTGCCGAAAGCAAGAAGGCTTCTAGAACAGGGGGTCACCAACTTTTTGGACTTCGGGGACCACCAAACTCATAATTTTAAATCCCGCGGACCACAGACCCTGGGAAAATCCCAAAAAAAGTCTACAGAAAAATTTCCCACCCCGTTTTCCTACCTCGATCATTCTTTATTTGGGATCACAGGATACCGTCTCCAGCTCTGTTCTCAGGGAGAGAGAGGCGGGGGGGAGATTTTGGCTTCGTGCAAGGAAGTCTTTCTTTCTCTCCCCCAAACTCTGCCAGAAATGAGTCTTTGTGAGACATGTCGCGCCGGCACAGCCTCTTGGAGCAGGATGCCTTGCAGAGTCCCAAAGAGTCATTTCTGTTAGAGTTTGGGGGAGAGAAAGAAAGATTTGTGCTGCTTTCCTTGCATGCAGCCAAAAGCAGAAGAAGAAAGAAGCTGAAAGAAGCAGCCTAGTGGCCAGGCCAGGCATGTGGAGCAAGTGGAGCAAGTTCCCCCCCTCTGCCCTTCTCCCCTCCCGTCACTACCTTGTGTTGTTCACAATGCAAGCGACGCAAGCTTTGTGTTCACATGGGCCATGTGGGTGGCGCAGCCTTGTATTAAGCCTGGATTAATTACTTTGGGGGGTGCTTTGGGGGTGACATTTCTCTGCAGACCACTAAAATTTTCTCACAGACCACCAGTGGTCCCCGGCCCACTGATTGGAGACCACTGCTCTAAAAGCATAGTTCGATTCACTGGATCCATCAATGTATTGTAGAGTTAGTGGCTCTTAGGTTCAGCTGCAGCACTGGTGTATTTTGCTCCCTATTTCTTATAAGTCAAACCCTACTCTAAAAAGGAAAAGAAGAGAAAGCTTCCCTTATTCCATAATTTAGCATTTCCAAGTCTATTCTACCTTCCTTTTGCACATCTCAATTTACTAGCGTGTAGAACCTGATTAAACATTAATCAAGGAAGTTTCAATTCTCCTGAGAGAGAAAACACACTTTTTCTAAATTGTAAATTGTGGCCCATTTTACTCTTGCATGTCAAAATATTTGTTATATAAAATAATTAGTCAGATAAACATTCCTTTCATACTTCAACATGGCTTGTATGAGGCATGTCCAAAAGAGTTAAATCATGGAACAGCTGCCACCTCTGAGGCTGAGTAATTATTTAATTCCCCTCCTTTTCATTGTGAGCATCCCCAATGCAGATAATAGTATGAGGGGGAATTAATCAAACAAAGCACAATAGAAGTAACTATTATTCCTTTGGCAGACAATAAGGACTTGAAGTTGACCCCAGATATTTTCTTCAAGTTCAACAGGTTTCAATTGTTTCTCAGCTTCTCTCTATTACCTGGAAGATACCACTTTTCTAAATTAGCAGGATTCACTTCATGGATTGCCAGCTGCAGTTAAACCATCTCCTGTCTTTAGATTCTTTTAACAAAATATTTGATTATCACCTTAACTGTCAACATTGAGGATAGCATGGAACACTTGCTATTCTAAACTAGTTTATTTTAAGCAAATTTAAATCGTAATTCTGGTGGATTATAACAGCACTGCCCATGATACCTATTTAAATACTGCAACTAAGTTTCTAATAAGCTGGTGCTGGACTATCAGGAAGATGCATCTGTCACAAGACTGACATCATCACTGTGATTGGACTGTCAATGAAGATTAGAGGGAAATATTCTTGTGTCTGAATAAGGTGATAAGTAAAATCAGAAACTTATTTGCTGACAAGGTGCTACAATCAGTATCATCAATAGATCCAAGAGTTTGCTTTAGAATCACCTTAGATACAGGCAGGTGAAGTATCTCAGATGACAGCAAGGCCTTTCTTGTTGAGTCATTCTACAAATTAGAAATATCCCAGAGTTTCCATCATTAAACATACTGCCATTTTTAAAAGAAATATAGAGACTATGCATGCTTGATGAAATAGCAACAGAACATCAATTTCATCATTTCTCCATAACTGATTTTTTTTTTTTTTGGCAGGAGTAAATTGAAACTACTGAATGTTTATGGCGGCTGCTTACCTATCCATTTCAGTTTTTCACCTTTGTAAATCTGATAATGATGTGCCAAATTGATATGACTATTAATTTCATATTGACAAACAAGGGCCAAAAAGAAATGACTCTGCCTCCACAACTATATTTTAAATAAAGTTTAATTATATGGAAAAGGAAAATAATTCTTGAATGGAACACTTTTGTTACCTATTTTTACTTCTCCACATAATTATCACCATTCATCACTCATTTCTGCCCATAGTAAATGAACTTCTTAAAACCATCATGAAAATCCTCTATACTTTGTCTATCTGAGCAGGTCATTTCCACTTGTTTCAGAACTGTTACTTGAAATTAAGACTTCAGAAGCACAAGAAGGAACTTCTGCTGCAGCATGGCAATGTAATGTACTGCATCTAAGAGACACCTGAAAGGCAATTGCAAAGTTGAATCTTACCACATAGTCCAGGTCACTTTTCCCAAAGTAGAAGAAATACTTTCATGGGCACCTGAAATGGAATGGTCTGGCAAGACCAATTTGAATAGGAAAAGTATGGAATTCTTTCTAGATTAATTTACTAAAATGTAACTATTTAAAGCAGAATTATAGAGAAAGGACCCTACTTTTCATTCAACTTTCACTTGAAAAAGTTTTCTCCGGGATTATTTGCCCTCAACCTAGTCATTCAATTCTTCCAATGATAATGCTTATTGTTTCTGTAGATCTACTTTCAGCTCAATGTCTAATTATTTGTTTGTTTGTTTGTTTGTTTATTGAATTTATATTGCCGCCTATTTGCCCATGAGGCGAAGGCGAAGGCAAATTGAGGCAGCTTACAGAATGTAAAACCATATTTAAAATTTTTAAAAAGCAATAAAAACTAACAAAAAGAATGAAATAAATTAATAAAGTACAATAGAACAAAATCTGGAAAAAAATAAAAAATCACCCGCCAATTCCGACCCCTGCCCCGATGACAGCAGATTTATTTTATTTTATTTATTTGATTTGATTTGTCAATCGCTTGCAAGATACAGGTATAAGAATAAACATAGTTTTGAATACATGAGATAGATACTTATTAGAAAAATAAAAAGAAACAACAGGACAGGGATGGTAGGCACGATTGGTGCACTTATGCATGCCCCCTACAGGCCTCTTAGGAAGGGCGTGAGATCAATAGTAGACAGTCTAAGGTTAAAGTTTTGGTGGTTTGGGGAAGAAACCACAGAGTCGGACATTGACCACTCTGTTGCTGAAGTCGTATTTTCTGCAGTCAAATTTGGTGCGGTTAACCTTGAGTTTGTATCTATTGTGTGCTCTTGTATTGTTATGATTGAAGCTGAAGTATTCATTTGCAGGCAAGACATTGCAATGTATGATTTTATATACTACATTTAGATCAGACCGGAGGTGGCGTAGTTCTAGGTTTTCTAGGTCTAGAGTTTCAAGTCTGGTGGCATAAGGTATTCTGCAATGAGTAGAGGAGCGGAGAACTCTTCTTGTGAAATATTTCTGGACTTTTTCAATTGTGTTAATATCAGATACAAGATATGGGTTCCAGACTGATGAGCTGTATTCAGGAATAGGTCTAGCAAATGTTTTGTATGCTCTAATTAGTAGTGTGATATTACCAGAGAAGAAGTTACATTTATATTTATCATTTATTGATCATGTCAGGTGTACCAAACACTTGGTATATATTTTAAGACAGTTTAGACCAGTGTTCTTAAGACTTATATTGCAGATGGAGAAATTGAAGTAGAATGGCAGTAAATGACTGAGGTACCCCTATATGTGGATGATATTTGAATTAGGATTTTCCTGATATGTAATTCTGCCACTGTTATTAGAGTTCTCCCATAACTCCATGTCATGCAAAGAAAGAATTTTTAGCAATTAGTGTGGAAAAATATAGCCTGATCTCTGATATTTTAATCTGACTTTAATGGAGTAATTATGAGGGTATTTCCTATAGTACTGTATTTCATAACTTCCAGTTCAACTTTTCTATCATCCTCACGAACATTTCGTTAATAATAATATGACCGTTTAGAATGTTGAATGGAGGCAGTGGGGTTCAAGGGTGGGTGGGTTCACATTCAGCTGTAAGTATCTTGACCCATCTCTTCTAACATACTTCATTAGAATATTGAGATAACAATATGGGAAAGCTGTATATCTTATCTTAAGGTCTTTGGCAAATATATAATTTGGATCACAACATATTTTGTCATTACCAGCAGGTGCATTAACCAAAACATTTTCCCTTACTCATTTGACCCATTTTTATGTTTCATCTTCTACCTTCGCAGAGATTGAAAAACTGAAGACGTTTGCATATCTTCAGAGACAAAATCTACAAAGAGTTCCCATCTAGGACGGAGGCAAAGGTCAAGGAAAGCAACTTTAATATTCTATCAGACCTGTTTCCAGTCTGCAAAAGTTGCCATGGAGCAGATCAGTAATTTTTTCCATTCCATCTGGTCTTTTATCTGCTTAAAACATCAGGAGGGTATCTATAACACAATCTGTCTCGCTGTTTTAATGGGGTTACCTGTTCTTGTCCTCCTTGTTGGAATTTTCATCTGTTGCCATTGTTGTTTTTGTGGCCAGCGGCAAAGGGACAAAAATGGCCACAGCAGCAGTGGTCCAATCCAAGGGCAAAGAAGACGTAATATTTTGAGGAAGAAGAAGAAAGAAGAAGATCTGTGGATTTCAGCCCAGCCCAAAGTGCTTCTGCTGGCAAAAAGGCCATCGTTGGTTTAGACTTTAGAGGAATGCAGGAGGACAAGTTACTTCCTTTTCGTATAAGGAATATTCCTATTCCTATCTCATAATGTGTTCAGTTCCACGTCATAAAGCTGAGAACATGCCATTCTGTCTTACTTCCACATGAAGGAAGCTACTTTTTAAGCTTAGGAATTTTCAAGTTGGACACATATTTTACAAGCAAGCTGCAACATTACACCAATGCAGAATGAATGAGTGGTGTGCATCCACTGAATGCATATTATTTCAGTGTACACCAAAGGTATAGGCTTACATGAACTCAGTAGCAAAGTGTATTCTACAAATCAATTTGTGCACTTAGGATGCAGAATTCAAACTAGAACTTTTGCTTTGCTTAGCATAGTTTGCACTGAAAGCTTATCTGCACTAGCAAGTAAGAAAGTAAGCAAACACTGTTGTATGCATGTAGGTATATATCATATATTACCATACACATTTACTTATACAATCTGATTGCACTGATATGTAAACCAGGGGTATTGAATTGCGGGATTTTAAAAAAAATATCATGAAAGAGAAGACTATAACTAGTGATTATTTGCTAGTTTTGGAAGAAAACTGCTGAGTTAGTTGGGCCTTTGGTCTGAACGTTTGGGAACACAAGAAATTGCCTTATTAACAAATGTCTCATATTCTTCTCCATGTCTGAACTAGTCAGAATTTTACAAGTTTTGCACATTGCTTGGCATACCAATAGTCTCTATTTTAATTCTTTAAAGGGTTAGGTTTTTAGGACTTCCAGCTATGCTGACAGCTTTGGATGTACCAAATGGGGGGATGGGGTAGGTTGAAGATTAGAAAGATGAGGCATTAGTACTCCACAAGTAGTAGAAAAATAAATAATATATCAATCAACATGGTGAAAAATTTGGTGTGGGAGGAAACCCTCCAGTCCTGAAAGAACATATTATGATCGGTTAATAATAAATCTCTTGGTAAAGGCATTTGCAAATATATTTTTGCATTTTCATGAAAAATCTATTACTCTGTGCTTAGATTAAGCAATGGGGTAATATAACAACTTGTTACCAATATGCATTCTGTTCTTTATTTTTAGACTTGCATTCTAGGGTTACTCTAGAGATAATTAAAAGAAACCACAACCTTTTTATTTAAAAATAAATTTATTTTAATAAATTGTGCTTCATTACATTTTGTGTTCCAATTTCTCCTATTTACTAATTAAAGAAGAAAATGATTTTTGTGTTATTTTTCTGACCATGGGGGAGCAATTGACTCAAAAATAAAAACAGTCAAATGTGGATTGTTGCCTTAAATAAGACGACCACATTTTAAAAAAAAAATATTCTCACAAGAGTTCTATGCATAACATGCCAAGAACTGCCAGATGCTTTCCAGATTTCATGCTCTAGTTCATCTCTCTCTCTCTCTCTCTCTCTCTCTCACACACACACACACACACACACACACACACACACACACACAGGTTCTCCTCCCATAACCTACTTAGGGTTATTGTGTTGTAGAAGTTCAAAAGGGGAACTGTTGGCCCAGTCAGAAATTTCTGCAAACACACTTAATCATCCAGGAGCTTACACAAATTCCACCCAGTCATGATACCTAAACCAGTGGTCACCAACCAGTGGGCCGGGGACCACTGGTGGTCCGCAGAGAAATGTCACCCCCAAAGAACCCCCCAAAGTAATTAATCCAGGCTTAACACAAGGCTGTGCCACCCACATGGCCTGTGTGAACACAAGATTTGTGTCGCATTGCGAACAACACATAGTGAGGGGAGGGGGGAAATGGGGGGAACTTGCCAGGCTGCTTCTTTCTGCTTCTTCCTTCTGCTTTTGGCTGCACTCAAGGAAAGCAGCACAAGTCTTTCTTTCTCTCCCCCAAACTCCGCCAGAGATAAGTCTTTGGGACTCTGCAAGGCATCCTGCTCCAAGAGGCTGCGCCAGTGTGACAAGTCTCACAAAGACTCATTTCTGGCGGAGTTTGGGGGAGAGAAAGACTTCTGCTGCTTTCCTTGCATGAAGCCAAAAGTCTCTCTCTCCCGGAGAACGGAGCTGGAGATGGTATCCTGCGATCCCAAACAAAGAATGATCGAGGTAGAAAAATGGGGTGGGAAATTTTTCTGCAGACTTTTTTGGGGATATTCCCAGGGTCTGTGGTCTGCGGAATTTAAAATGATGAGTTTGGTGGTCCCTGAGGTCCAAAAGGTTGGCAATCCCTGACCTAAACCAAGTCATCAGACCCATTTTTTATATTTCGTCTTCCAAGAAAACTTACAAAGCGGCTGAAAAAGCAAGCCTCTCGATTACAAAATTCATTGCTGAAGACAGCAGCAGAGAATACACCTCCTATACCCTGACTGGATCCCTAGCAAGCTTATTGCTCTGTATCTGGACAATGGGAAGACTCTAGCAAGTTCATGAAGTTTGCCAACAGTCTGGTGCATTCAATAATATCTGAAAAAAATGAGTATATTCTATATACAGATAGAGTATCTGTATTCCCCAAGTAGAATTCTTGTCAGAAGTGTGTACTATGAAAACCATTGCTAAAGGAATTGAATGTGTAGTTGCCTAGGTTAAGCATCTTGTGAGAATGGCCTTGCAATTAATAGAGTATATTAATATGCTATGACTTTTTACCATTATATTGCCCTGAAGAACAGCATGCTAAGTCAACTGGCCAAATAATTGATTTTGATATCGTACTTATAACTAACATAAATACCTTTTTATATAAAATGGAACTTCAAAAATATCAACAGATAAACGAAGATTATATGTGCTTCAATATTTCTTATATTTTTTCCAATGTTAAGAGTGGAAAGAACTCAGAATGACAATTATATGTTCTGTTCTAAAAACTTAGACATTTCCCTTGTTTGATTCAGTAGGTTTTCCCTATTTGGGCTGCAGAAATCTAGTCCAAAATTAAATGGCAGCAAAGAGATACAGAAGACTTGGCTGTCAATGGATTTTACATATAGTGGTATAAGCCCAGGTCTGGTAACCTTATCTTTGCTTTAAGTGCCACATGTGAGTTGTCCACCTTCACTTATTATGCTACCTCCTCTTTTTCTCTGAAACTAATGTACTCATGCAACATTATTTCTCGTGAAGTAATGCCAACACAGCATTGCCACTATAATCTGTGCCACTAATTTAATGTTACACTACTTGTGCCTCATATGCCCCCTTTCTATCATAGATCTCTATTCAAGCTTTAATCTGGAGATGTTGTGTAGATAAGCAATGACCATCTCCTTTGGAATTTATTCCTTATTGACTATGAATTTTAGTCTTCTATATAAGAAATTTAAGACATGCAAGGATATTATGATTTAAACTGATCGGATGATGCATGTCCAATTGTCGTGCATCACAGAGGAAGCCTAGGGTGTAACTGACAATCCCACAGTACTAGATCTATTACTACTGTAAAAAATTTAAACCTCATGAATTTAATGATAAATCTAAATAAAAAACAATAGGGTTGCAATAAGGTAGTCCTTGAGATATGATCATAGTGGAGCCTGCCCACTATGGTTGCATGTTGTAATGGTTGTTAGGTGAAGCATCTCACCTAACAACCCCCTCCCAATCCCTGCTCTCCCCAGTGAGTCATTAAATGAACCCCAGGGTCTTTAGGTGGAAAATGGGGTACCTCATGGGTTGGGTAGGCCCTTGGAGGCCTAGCACAGGCTAGGGCCACTTGCCCTGGCCTCCCAAAGTTCCTCCACACTCCGAAACACTCTGTGCTCCACCTCCTGCCCCTTGGGTCCCACCCCCTTTGGGTCTCTCCCCCCACACACACACACACACCAGGCTTTAGGCCTGATTCCTTCCCCACCAGGCCAAACTCCCTCCTCACTTTTTGAAAAGCACCAAATCCATCCAGAGCACTGAAATACATTACTTCTTTGTGCAGCTTTATACCATGGTTCCAGAAGCAGCCACCATTTTCTCCTATCCACAAAATTGGATCACTACTATATGGCCTAGATTCAGAGACAAACTGCTTTGTTCTGCTGCCTTAACCAAATCTACTCTCAATGCTGCAGAAACCTTCTGCAATGTCAAGAAACTTCTGCAACACTGTGCAGACCCTGGTAAGGTAGCAAAACACAACAGTTTGTCTGGCAGCCATCATTTCTGCCCTGTCCACAAATGGTTGCCACATTCGGTTTTTGCACAAAGAAGCAGAATTAAATGGTAGAGTATTACTCTGCCTTCGCATCTGTGATAGTTCTTGCTGGATTGAAAATCAAGTTTTTCACCACTTTGTGTCACACATATGCCATCCAGTTGGTTCTAATGTGGCAAAAGCAGCCAGCAAAATTGAAAGAGCACTGGGTCTTATAACACACAATAGTGGCAATATAGTTTTACCAATAAAGTAAAATATAACAATATCTATGGTCAACACTGAATCTCTTGATGCTAATGGTATCTGAAATCCAAAATACCTGAAGAACATCTAATTTAAGAGTAGTTGTTTAATTAATTAATTAACTTTAAAATGTATTGGCTGCCCATCTTACCTTGAGGTAATTCTGGATCAATAATATTTTTGTAGTTATAATAAAAATACATCTGAGTGTGTGTGTGTGTGTGTGTGTGTATTAGAGAAGAGAGAGAGAGAGATATTTCAAGAGGGCAGTGTTTTGTATGGGGGAAATAATATTTCATGACGTGTTTTACTTGCAATAAGGTTCAGAATTAAACCTACATTTTGTAATGGTAGAAAGACAGATTCACCAATGAAAGGTCAAAAACTGATCTTCCAAACAATACTTGCATGATTTTATTCCTGTTAGAAATGGAAACAGCTCAGGTGGATTTTTTTTCTTCCTGAAAGGAATACTGGGGTTCCTCACTTTAGATTTTGCAAAACTGAATCACCCAATGAGGCAGACAAGCTGACTTAATGCCTGAGCCTACCTGGTCTTGTGAAGGCAACTGAGTAGCATAAGTCACTTTGCTATCATATACAGAGGGATAATGAAAACCAGAACAGGGTTCTCAACCTTAAGCAGCCATTATGGTCACAGGGAGCTTAACCAGCACCAGCACCTCCTCCACCACTTGAGAATGTATCTGAGAATCTGTAGCTTTTTTCTATAAGTAATGCAGACACATTAATGCAAGTGATACAGATGTAATGCATATTTTGTGGTGTTCCCAACAAATCAAACCAGAAAATATTTCTAAGGAAGGCTTGAAATAACTGATATGATTATATTTATATCAAAATGTGCATAAAAGGCCTGACACACTGTTACATGATCATGCATTGCTGTGTGTTGGCAAACACAGCATTTCCAGAAGACTTTTAAACTTTAGTCTCCTTCCCCTTCACAGCAAGAGATCTCCGTTTTCTACTCAGGACTGCCTCAAAGCTATGTGAACGTGGACGTATCTTCATTTCAGTGTAAGGGATAGAATATAAATGACCTTTCCATGGCTCCCAATTAATTCCCTGAAAATAAAAAATAGGATATTAGTTATTTTATATAGATCAAGTTTTTCAATCTATAAACAAATGTGGAAAACTTTATAGTGATAATACAAATATATCAATATTCAACTATTAGGACTTTGTAGGTTTTGCATATGTATTTTGTGTATAAAAATCTTTTAAGACAGACTGATAAATTGTCTCATTTGATCCACTAATAACTATAATTACATGGCACTTCACATAAATTACTTTGTGATGAGGGATGTGCAGCCTTTCCACTATATCAGTATCTCTTAATGAAGCAGCATCTTTGCTTGGGCTCACAGTCATACAGTCCCAGGAAAGTGCATATTTGAGATAGGTGGATAAAAATGGCAAATCCAGTCTAAACATCTGGTTTACTGTTCAATGCATATGAAAGCCACCACCAGCTAAAGAACCAGCAGCTGTGATTTCATTTTTGGGTACATAATAATAGGATCTTCACAGTCTGAGCATCTTAACCTTCAGTATGTAGGGATCAAACTGAAAAAAATTGACTGTCGACTACAATATATCTTGTATGATATTACAGGCACCTTTTTGACTTTGAGGGATAAAATGCATGATTGAAATACAGCAAAGAAAGGCAACGTGGTTTAGTGGCTAAGATGTTAGACTATGATGGGAAAGGCCAAGTTTGAAAATTTAACAAGCAGATTGTACATTCAGAAGTATCTTAACAAATTGAAGCATCTGAAGCAAATGAAGATCAGTAGACTGGAAAAGTCTGGCTTGAATGTAATTAAACAGTGTGACACAATAGCTAAAAGTATTAATGTACTTCAGTTGGGATTAAGTGCAGGTAATTCAGAATATTTTTGTTTGATTTTAATCAGAACATGTTTGAGATTTTGTATCTACTTCTGAACACATTTTAAAAACAATTTTCATATACTCATATACTTTCATATAATATTTCTCAAAAAAAGCAACAAAGATGGTGAAAAGGTTGAAAATAAAGGAATGGAATTAAACCTATGAGGAATGGATGAAACAACTGAAATAGTTTAAGGAGTCCTATATTTTAGCAAAAAAATATAATTGCTAACCGACCCAATCTCTTGCTTCAGAAGAACAAGGTTTACAACAATGGGGAAAAAAAACCCAAAAGGTGAATTTCATAATGTTATAAGAAAGCAGTAAAAGCTGCTCAACATTGCAACAAGTACCCTAAAAATGGGGTGAAGAGACTCACTGCAGTATTTAAACAGAGGCTGAGCAGCCATTGGAAATAGTACAATTGTAGATTTCACACTGAAAAGAGTTTGACTGGATCATGGTTTCTCAACCTTAGCAATTTTAAGATGTGTGGATATCAATTCCCAGAATTCTGTAATCAGCATGCTGAATGGGAAAATCTGGGAATTGAAGTTGAGATATCTTAAGTTGCCAAGGCTGAGAAACAATGGATTAGATGACTTTTAAGGCACCTTCAGAGTTTATGAGCTTCAATAATAGAAGCTCATAAACTTTCCCCAACAGATGTCTTATAATATAAGCTAATCAAGAAGTGCTAGATCAATCTCTTCAACAGTCGACAGGAAAAGTGTTCTTCTTCTATTAAATAGTTACTGAACATATATAATTATTACAGTTGATTTTTTTTTAAATTAAATGTGTATACATATCATCCATGCAAATAAAAATAGATCTGAAAAAACGTTTCATTTTTAAATCTTAATTTATTAGCCATATCTTTAAAAGAGACATTCCCTCCTATGTAAAAAAAAAAAAACGGAGGAATGACCTTTAAGATATTTGTTATGTCCTGAGGACTCTAGGAGTTCTCATTCAGGTCCACTCACTTTGTGTGGGCGTTATTACCCTTTTCCTCATTGGTTGATTCCCCCCAGCAGCCAGCTATAAAAGCAGGCTGCAGGGTCCAACCAGTTGCTGATTGCTGCGAGCCAGTTCCAGGCGTGGCAAGCACGGTCAGCCCTTTATTGTTATAATAAAGTATTGTTGCGCTCATGCTCTGGTTCAGCCTCTCATTGCTCAAACTTAACACTGGCGACGAGGATGGGATGGCTACCAGAAGCACCATGCAACTGCTGAGTCACTAGTCACCGATCCGCAACCCAGAGAGAGCGATCGGCCGACTACAAGAGAAACGCTGACCGCAGCCAGAGAGAGCGGCCAGCCGACAAAAAGAGCGAACGTTGATCCGCAGCCAGAGAGAGCGGTCTGGTTCAAAAGTTAGAAGCGTCTGTAGCCGCTTGTTAGCCCAGCTACGGGTAAAGCGAAGCGCTGCGAGCCGCAGTCGCTCAGTATTAGGCGCGAAATTCAAACGGGTGTCATTTGAATTTCAAACCAAGAGAGACACAGCGCAGCGCTGTAGTAAGTCACTAACGCCCATGCTGGCGCGAATCTAGACACCTCCAACGGCTAACAGCCAACGTGGTTAACCCAGAGAGAAAGAGAGGATAGCAAAAAACCCTCTCCAGAGCTGATTTCACTTGCAACCCATGAGCGCCCGTTGTCCCCAGAGAGATTTTTTCCACAGGTAGCCCAGCCGCTCCCAGCACCATGAGTTCCAACCCAGTATTCCCGGCGTTCAAGCCAGACGAAGAGAAGTGGGAATCGTATAAGAACCGTTTCAACCATTACATCGATGCGGTCGGCCTGGCAGATGCGGGAGAGCATCGGAAAAAATCCTATTTCCTAATCTACTGCGGAGCCACCGTTTACGATACTGCCACAGCACTCGTAGCTCCTAGAGAGTTGAAAAACGTCCCGTGGTCCGAGTTGCTTGAGATCCTCACTAACCACTACGCTCCCAGACCTTCACAGATCGCCAGGAGGTTCACTTTTCGTATGAGGAAGCAATCGAGTAAGGAGACCATCAATCAATATATGGCCGCCCTCAGAACAGCAGCTCTGCACTGCGGGTTTGGAACATACCTGGAGGACATGCTCCTCGATCAATTAGTTTGTGGGGTCAAGGACCACAACCTACAGAGGCGCCTTCTAGCAAAAAAAGACCTCAACCTCGCACAAGCGGTCGAGGAGGCCCTGGCAGCCGAGCTGGCAACGAACTCAGCCACCGAAATACAGGGCCCAAGCACCAAGCTGGCATCGTTCCCAGTCCATTCCGAGGAGGTGGTAGCAGAGGAAACCCTCAACGACGAAAACGATGTCCACCACCTCGCCTACGACAAACGGCCGCAGGTAGGGGCCAAACAAGAAAACACCGGTCCACCCAAGCACATCACACTGTGCCTATCCTGTGGGGGATCGCATCAAAGGGCCACCTGCAAGTTTAAAGGAGCCACCTGTAACAACTGCCATAAAAGGGGGCACATCGCGAGAGTCTGCCAAACCCCCCAAAGCGCTGCACACAGACTCCCTCCCTCGCACTCGGGACCTCAGAGGCAAGTATTAAACTGTCGCACGCACCGCCTTGCCAAGCGTACTTGCCACACTGTTAGTAAAATTTCTCTCTCCGTTTCCCTAAAAGGTAAACCGTGCCACATGGAGGTTGACACAGGGTCAGCGCTCTCAATAATTTCATGGAACACCCTCAAGAGACTTCACCCCAGCCTATCTACCACTCGGCTTCAAAGATGCGAGTTCGGCCTGAAGGACTACCAGGGGAAGACCATTCCTGTGATCGGCAGAGGCAAGTTTTTGTCAGTTTTAGAACTTTTAAAGGTCACCTACCTCTAGTGGTAGTTAACGGCAATTTACCCACCTTATTGGGGCTCGATTGGTTTCCCCACCTCGGCCTAGGGCTAACAGGAGTCCATGCTGTCTCAACCTTAGACACTGACTCCTTATTCGCTGATTTCGCAGATGTGTTCAGCGAAGAGCTGGGGTGTTATAACGGAACCCCATCTCATTCACAGTTGACCCCAGGCAGTCCCAATCAGACTAAAACCGCGAGAGTCCCATTTGCTATTCGACCAAAACTAGACGCTGAATTAGATAAACTATTAAAACAAGGGGTCATTGAGCCAACAGATTTCGCCAAGTGGGAGACGCCCATCGTCACACCCTCAAAAAAGATGGTAGCCTGAGAATTTGCTCGGACTACAAGACAACAATCAATAAATATTTACAAGTTAGCGCCTACCCTGTGCCCGTCATTCAGCACTTATTGCACACATTCGAGCCGGGCAGTATTTTCGCTAAATTGGACATGTCTCAAGCGTATCAGCAGTTCCCTGTTGATAACCAAACAGCGGAACTCCAGACCATCGTCACGCACAGGGGTGCCTTCCGATGCAAGCGTCTCCAATTTGGCGTAAGTGTTGCCCCAGGGATTTTTCAGTCCCTCATGGAACGGATTTTACAGGGCCTCCCTGGTGTAGTACCCTACTTCGACGACATCTTGGTCTCGGCCAGGGACAGACCCCAACTTTTCCAGAGAGTGCGAGCAGTGTTAGAGAGGTTCAGACAGCATGGCCTCAAGTTAAAAAAAGAAAAATGCGCCATTGCCACTAGACAGGTGGACTTTCTGGGTTATAAAATTGATGCCTCTGGCATTCACCCCCTGGAGTCCAAGGTCAGGGCAATCCACGAGGCTCCCACTCCAACCTCCAAAACGGAGCTGCAAGCCTTCTTGGGGCTGCTGAACTTTTACGCATCCTTCTTGCCCCACAAAGCCTCAGTAGCCGAACCCCTTCACAGATTATTGGACAAACAGTCACCATGGCACTGGGGGCACAAAGAAGACCAGGCGTTTAACGCCGTCAAATCGCTACTCACATCAGAGGCGGTGCTTATCCAATTCGACCCTAACCTTCCTTTAGTACTGGCAGCAGATGCATCCCCTTTTGGAATTGGGGCGGTCCTTAGTCACAGACTTCCCAATGGCGCCGAGGCTCCCATCGCCTTTTTCTCAAGAACGCTCTCGGCCACGGAACGCAATTACAGCCAGATCGACAAGGAAGCCCTAGCAGCTGTTGCAGCCGTGAAAAAGTTTCACGAATTCCTTTTTGGCCATTCTTTCGAACTGGTTATGGACCATAAGCCCCTCCTGGGCCTACTGGCCGGGGACAAACAGACCCCTCAGGTCCTTTCCCCTAGAATGACAAGGTGGACACTATTCCTAGTGGCCTACTCCTACAAACTTATTCACCGCCCAGGCAAAACACTGTCCCATGCCGACGCTCTCAGTCGCTGCCCCTTACCCGCTCCAGCTGAAGACCCCGCTCCTGTCAACGCCATTTTCGAGATCACCCAGTTGGACCTGCCCATCACCGCCCTTGACATCGCCGCCAAAACCAAGGCAGACCAAACGCTCGCCCAGGTGCTCGACTGGGTGAGGAGGGGGTGGCCAGGTGGCATCGTTGATAACAAATTAACTCCATTTAAGACTCGCATGCAGGAGCTGTCAAGTTTGCAGGGTTGTCTACTATGGGGCACTCGAGTGGTCATTCCGACCTCGCTGCGTACCCGAATCCTGGAGGCGTTGCACGAAGGACACCCTGGCATCGTGAGAATGAAAGCATTAGCACGCAGCTACGTATGGTGGCCGGGTCTAGACGAGGACATTGTCAATTGGGTAAGTTCCTGCAACATCTGTCAGGAATCCCGTCCTGCTCTCCCCATTGCCACCCCTACCAGATGGGAGAGCGCCAGCGGCCCTTGGTCTAGAATCCATATTGATCTGGCCGGCCCCTTGCATGGGAAGATGTTCCTAGTGGTCGTGGATGCTTATTCCAAATGGATTGAGGTAGCACAGCTATCCACGACCACCACACTAGCAATCACCAACGTGTTAACGCGCCTGTTCGTTACGCACGGGCTACCCGACTCCATCGTCTCCGATAATGGCCCACAGTTCGCATCTATAGAGTTCAGCCGTTTTGCTGCCAACCTGGGCATCCGCCACATTTTCACAGCCCCATTTCACCCTGCCAGTAATGGGTTGGCAGAAAGAGCCGTCAGGACCACCAAAGAAGCCCTCGCCAGGTTCAGCAGGGATGACTGGCACCACAAACTCTCACGGTTCCTGATGAGCCAGCACTCAACCCCCTGTTCAGTCACCAATAAGTCCCCAGCGGAGCTCCTGATGGGCCGACGCCTGAGGACTGTATTGGACAGACTTCACCCACATTACTGCCCTGACTCTCCCCTTGCTTCCACTTCGGGGGTTAGACATTTTATGTTACAGGAGCCTGTATTCGCGAGGAATTTCGCCGGGGACCCACTATGGATGCCAGGCGTGGTCATCGCCATTACCGGGCCAAGATCGTATAGGGTCAGGCTGGAGGATGGTCGCGTCTGGAGGAGGCACATAGACCAACTGCGGAGGCGCCACAGCACCCTTGCCAGCAGAAATCCAGAATCACCAGACGAAGGGGGACCGCCTCATCCGCCTCTCAGCCTCATCGCACCCAACGTCCAGTCCGCACCAACAGCCTTTCCGGTCAGCCCGAACTCGGACAACGGCGCCCCGAGAGCTGACCAGCCTGATCCGGCCCAAGGGAACTCGCCCCCAGTATCCAACCCTGTGAGTCCCGAGGATGCCCAATCCGATGAGCGCGTTGGCGACACACTGCCGGCTCAACCGTCACAGACTGATTCTGAACAGACAGACAATGCTCCCGAGCTGCGCCGTTCCGGGCGCCAACACAAACCCCCCGTCTACCTCAAGGACTATGCATGTTCGCATCTGGGGGGAAGGGGTGTTATGTCCTGAGGACTCTAGGAGTTCTCACTCAGGTCCACTCACTTTGTGTGGGCGTTATTACCCTTTTCCTCATTGGTTGATTCCCCCCAGCAGCCAGCTATAAAAGCAGGCTGCAGGGTCCAACCAGTTGCTGATTGCTGCGAGCCAGTTCCAGGCGTGGCAAGCACGGTCAGCCCTTTATTGTTATAATAAAGTATTGTTGCACTCATGCTCTGGTTCAGCCTCTCATTGCTCAAACTTAACAATATTGTTGGCTATTTACACATTTATTTTGATGAAAAAAACTTTTACAATATTTTTAGAATCTGCTACCAGATTAACTGGGATCACTATAAGCAGTGAAGTTTGTTAAATAGAGTCATTGATTATTTTTTAAAAAATGCATAAAGGTTGCAGGATTAATACAAAGAGTTCTTTGTATTATTTCAAAATTAAATAATAGTAGAAAAGTTCTCTTCTCCTTTCATAAAATGATTAAGATGGTCTAAAACACTTAGTAACTATCACAAGGAGAAGTATTAACAGTAATTTGCGTATTCTTGAAATTTATCACATGTAATCTAGAAAGATATGTACCAGACTCACCTCACTGTGCTTGTGTTCTCCATACTTCCCATTGAGATTAGCCAGGTGGCAGTTCTTATACCACCAGCCACCATGGTGAGTTATAGCACAGTTGGTAATAGCTATATCATTGTCCCTGTCTAGGGTTGTAAATTTCCTACCATTATGGTAAGTCAGGGCATCCCCTTAGGAGAGAAAGGGAGCATTAGAATCATGATATTTCTGACATTAGAAATCCTCTGATCACTGACATGAATCGGCAGAAATGTAATTAAATACCTTTCAATGCCTCTACACACAGACACAGAAACATGCAAGCAATTACAGATATAAAATCTTGCCAGAGCATAATTTAATATGAGTTAATCCTGGGTTTCTCAGTGCATTACCTATAAGCACAAATGTTCAGCAGTCACCTCTCTTGCTGCCCCCAGGCACCAATCAAGATTTTTTTTTCTAATTTGTCTTATTAAGAATAATTAACCAAGAAGCTGTCATGCTGCAAAGCAAAGTACCGGCATCTTTATGCAGAATACCTATAAATACGCATATGTTCCTTAGGCTAAATAGTGTAAAGCAATGAACCAGGTTGGCATCTTTATACAGAATATCTATAAATACACATACACATCTTAAGTTGAATGGTGCTGACAGGGAATGGCTTAGCCTTAAAATGTATCTCAGGACCAAGTTTTTTTCCTCCACCAGATATCATCAAGCTGACAACATGAAAGTTTTCCCCAGTTTTAAAATTACTGGAAAATGACTAACTGCAACCCTTTATTGAGGCAATAAAAAACCAATGTGCCTTCAGCAGAATTTCTCAGCTTCAGAAATTGGCTTTTCCTCATCTGATTCCTTTTTTCCTTTCCTGATTCCTGAGAAATTGACAGCTGGATAAAATTTCAAAGGATGTTCTTATTTATTTTTTTGTACATTATCTGCTTTGAACCAGAGAAGGAAATGGACAAGAGTGGGGAGATAGAAGGAGCCAAAAAGGGTGTAAGCATGTTTGTGAGCAAAGAAATGTAAATATATTTCTTGACCTTGGCTAAAGTATTTCTCAGTGAAAATATTATGGTTTCAAATACATTAATTTGCTTATTGTTGTTCAAACTCTGGAATTGTTTTTGCTTGTCAGGAAGACAAAAGGAAGTATAGATATTTTCCAGATAAGTCAATGTTTTTGATTGACTATAATGTTTCTTAATTATATTAAATGGAACAGGAGATGCCATCATACTGTGTAAGCAGCATGCAAGGGCATGCTGCTAAGTGGTGAATGTTTGTTGTATATATTTTTAATTTTAATTTTATGCCTAGGCTTTCTTATTAGTGCACATATAATCTCCTTACAGAAGCTACTTGCTAAAACATCCCTGACACACAACATTTCCAAAGCGTCCTTGAATATAATAAGTTCAGGAAGTCCTGAAAGATTGGTTGCTGCTCAGACAGATGTGAGATTTTGCTTTTTCACTCTCCATTCTCATTTCTCCCTCTAATATTTCACACACACCCTGATTTGGTTTTTTTTTATATTTTATTTTTTTATTTGAAATTTAATAAAGTTTTATTTAAAAAATAAAATAAAAGAAATGTTTACCTGCAGTGCCTCTGTAGTTTCCCAAAGACAGCTTGTATCGATCTCTGCTGGAGCCCACCTGGAAGAAGTCATAGGTAGCATAGGCTGACTCGTTGTGAGTCTGTAAATCCACCCTCAGTTCATAGGGAAGGTGGGCAGACTTGGTGAGATTATGCAGTTTTTCTAGACCTGCAAGAAACATTCCAGAGTCAGATTTAAGGTAGGCTGCCAAACAAACTTGTCAGACCTGTCCCAGCTTGGGTGTTCAGGAAAGAAAGATCCTTGCTTCTATCTATAGTGAAAGGTATACTGATGCCAAGTGGTTACAGCATAGCAAAGCCAGATCTGAGGATTTCCCGCTTAGTTCTGGTATTTTTTTTTTCTCCCAAGCCCTCCCCACCTTGATCATCTTGGAGGTGTCCAATAAGGTTCAGATTAGGTGTTTCAGTAACAGCTCCGTATTTTGACACCTCTTTGGCTGGGCATTCCCCATTCCATTCCCAAGCTTGTGTCTTGGGAATCTTTGAATCTCTCAAGCTCTGTTCTGGGCTGGCACCTCTGGTTCCTCTCATCCCCCCTCCCGATATCCCCCTACTCCTCCCTCTCCCTTTTATGGCAGGATGCCATCAAAGCAAAACAGGATGATGCAATGGCAAACCTGACAAAACTATTATATTCAAGGCATTTTTAAGTAAAGTAAGAATTCTTCCATAAAAATTGAGCTATTTGTATACAATAAACAAATATTATACAATCATTTAACTGCATGTCACTTTATATCAGTTCATTAATAGAAATACTTCAATTTCCCTTTCTAAGAATGTGTGTGTGTGTGTGTGTGTGTGTGTGTGTGTGTGTGTGTGTGTGTGAGGGGAGGGAGAGAGAGAAGATACTCTTCCAAGAAGATAATAAAACTGGTTTATAATTTATATATCCATTTATATGCTCTCTAACAAAGTTTATGATGGAACTACAGATAACATTTAGTGTAGGAAACTTTAAAAACTATAAGCTGAACATTAAAGCAACGTCAGGCTAAGCCCAGATATGACGCAGCATAATCCTAATCAAGTTCAGTCCTTATTCCCAACAGACAGAGTCTTGCCAAACTAAAGCTATAACCACCTGAAAATATCAAAGGACCGACCCATGGTCCATTTAAATGTATAATCAACAATCTATAATTGACAGCCATTTCTATTTACTATCCTAGAAATTTACCTCTGCTGTTAGATCTTGTATTATCATGTTATTTGTGCTATTGTATTTTTATTATTAGTTGAATAATAAAAATACATCAATATAAATAGCTTTTCTGCCTGGAAAAGCAATTACTTAAACAATGGGGTATAAATTTAGGAATAAAAAGTTCAATGAAGTATGAAGAGTACGTAATAAATGATTGCCTGTAATATCTGGTAGAAGAGATAGGAAAATGGTTTTAGTAAAGAATTGTGGAAAGAAAGAAGGAAAAAAATGTATCTTGAGCCTGTGTCAAACACCCACTATGGACACCCCAACCTGGAAACGCCCACCATGGACATGCCCACACTCCCCCCCACACACACACACACATGGCCCTCTGGGATCACACACAACCCTGATGCGGCTCTCAATGAAATTGGGTTTGACACCTCTGTTCTAAGGTGTGGCTATCCCGAACCTTTTCCCTCTGCATTCAAGCTGCATTGCCGAAATTCTCCCTCACTGCTCCTGCAGGTGCACATTCCATCACAATCCAACTATCACCATCTATTCCCATTTAGCTAATGATTTTCAACAAAGTTATGACTCTCTATAGCAGGGCTGTCGAACTCCCAGCCTGCTGGATGCGTCATGTGCTGGCTACGCCCACGCCCAGTTTAGCAAAGGGGGGAAAGTCCTGATACATCACATGACAACGCCGTGACAATGTGAGTTTGACACCCCTGCTCTATAGCATTGCAAAGCATGACCTATGGTGCTGAGTCCTTACATACTGTACAGCCAGATAGTACTAAATGCAATGTTTTTTTTTAAGTAAAACTCTTAGAATCTGAGCCTACTTTAGCACACTATAGTTATTCTTCCCAACCTTTTCATTATGATTGACTTATAATCAGAATCAAGCTCGGAATTTAGTTCATAAGTCTTTGTAGTTGTTAAGTTGGTCACTACATAATCTGATTTGATTTTTCAACTGGTTTTACAAGAGTTGTTTAGTGAATACATGGCTGGTAAGTGAACCTCATAGTTGTTAAGCAAATCCAGTATATTCAATGAGTGCTTTTTGCTGTTTTCTGTCAAAGGATGGCATAACAAGTCATGAATCATGGTCATATGATCACAGAATGCTGGAACTGGTTGTAAATTTGAGCTGGTTGAAATGTGCCTAAAATGCCATCAATTTCAAAGGGCATAGGTCGTAATCTTTTTTTGAGACCATCATAACTTTAAATGTATGTTAAGCAACTGGTTGTTAGGTGAAGATTTTCTATAGTATTGAGACTCTAAGAACTCGGGGCATGAAAGGAGTAGTGTGGAGATTCGATACCCATCATCAGAAAAGTATAATCCTTAAATTAGAATTTCTGCATTAATAGTGGTTCTTCTAAAAGCCTATACATCCATCTTGAATTATGTTAAAAAAGCAACAGTACCGAACCAAAATTCTCCAGAAGTACTTCCAAAGCCTTCAACATAATTCTTCCATCTCTTAGAGAAATCCAGCTGCCCTGTGGACCTCCGCTGAATCATCTATAAAAGCAGGCAGAAGCATATAAAAATTGGTTCATTGAATGTTAATTCTACATATAGTATCAAACAGAGAAGGAAAATTGAAGGTATGTCTTTTCATAATCTAGCAGATATAAATAGACTAGAAGAAGTTACACAATATTACACATGAAATTCTCCTTGAATTTGAGAAATCCAGATGATACTATTTCATTTATGGGGCAATCATAATATCAAGTAAGCTATCCGTTTTTATTTTTCCTTTGATATCCAATTCTTTAAACATTTAAGTTACAGTTTTAAGTAATATCTTCAGCCTACTTTTTCATTTCCATGTTTCATGACTATAAAAGCACACACATACAGTACACCAACTCACAACTAACAAGGTATTTTCATGTGGTCTCATTAAGATTATTTGTTTATGTAGAGAACCAATTAATATGCTCTTGTGTGTACCAAAAGTTTTTAAAAATGAGAAAAAAGAGAGCTGCGCCCGTTTAAAAATTCAAAGTATGTCTGTGTTTATAATACACCCCCACACACACACACACACATATAATCACAGATTCCATATTAAACTATGAATCAGGAAGAACATGAGTTAAGACAGAAGGTCAGCAATGGAGGTTCATGACGAATAATGGACTGTCTGTAATTAAAATTAAAGTCTTCACAGGTTTCCAGATTAGTTGGTTGCAATATCAGCACTGTGATAACCATGCAGGAAAAATGTCAAAGAGTTCAGGTGGGCCTGATTTAGTGACTGCCTCAGAGAGCAACCATTCACAATTATGACAGTGATGAAGAAATAACTTTGCACCCAATCCTTGTGTTTATGATTTTGCAGGTCTGTACAGCAAAGCGAAGCTGAAGTAAGATCATAAGCACAAGTGGAGTTTCACTTAACAGCCAAGTTGCTGATCCCAATTGTGGTTGCTAAACAAAGACTACCTATACTGGGAGTAGCTAAAATTAATAATATTTTGAAAGTAATGAAAACAACACTCACTATCCATCCCCCTCCATCAGTGGTCATGTCGCAATATACTTCAAGGGGTTTGTTGCTGTCACCATTCAGGTAGATGGTATATTGGCCGCTGATAGAATTACCATTTTGCTGGGTTTGGCTGCAGTCCGCAGGGTAGGGATAATGCAAACTGACTTCAGGAGCAAAGCAAATAAGAGCTGACATTATTAAATTCAAAGATGAGATAGAAATACAGAAAAGTCTTTGAACAACCTAGTGGCAAACGAATGCTGAGGCGAAACTATCTAAGCCACTAAGACATTTGGATAAATTTCATTAACAGCAGAGAAAAAGAAAATAAACACTAAGATAGCAGGGCATGAATCTGCGCAAATGCAAGTCTAAACTGCTAAACAATGATAAGACTGCTTGAGAGCTGTTATTTGGTCATTGAGAGTTGTATGTGCTTTTCTACTTATAAGTGTGCTATTTTTTAAAAATGTATCCTCTTTTAACTGTAAGTTTCCTTTTGATTCTCCAAACAGGGAAAGACACTTGGCTAAATTTCGAATAACAAAACTGTCATTTATTCAGTCTTATAGTCTTATCCCATTTCATTCCACTCTACTTCACTCCACTCCATTCAATTCCATTCCATTCTGAATTGGTGAACTGAACTGGACTCTTCTCCCATTATATTTTCCTATATTTAGTGGCACAAATAGTGGCATTTAGTGGCAATATGGTCTTTGGATCTTGTTAGGAATGATAGTCGCCTAACAGTTGGGTTGGCAATATATAAACCAGGTTAGTCATTTAATACTGTTGTATCTTTAAGAGAGTGTTGTAATTGTGATTGGCTGAGGTTCCTCCAACGGCCATAAGATGGAGCCAGAAACCTGATTTGTTCCTTTTTGCATTTCCTTTTGCCTTTTGCCTGATCCTCATTCTGCTTGAATTGCTGTGAGTCTTGCAACTGTTCACAAACTCTGTTTACTGAACTTTGTTTATGATACTGGTAAAGAAAAGGACTTCATTTTTGGATTATCCCTGGACTGTTTGTTCTGAATACTAACTGCTTTAACCGTGTATGATTTGGACTGTTTGTTGGACTTTGTTTACCCGTTTACTGGAAGTAAAACTTACATTTTACTATTCAGTGTATCTGTGTGCTGGTTGTGTGTTATTCAACACCACTCTCACTATGTTTCCCTGAGTGCACTCATTCTCCTAATGGGGAATACCTCAACACATGTCATGTGTTTCTCATGTGTTTATACTTTCAAAGTATAAATATTATTAGGAATGTAAGTCACCTAATAGTTGGGTTGGAAAATATATAAACCAGAATAGACATTTTAATACTGTCGCTTTAAGGGAATGCTAAAAGTGTAATTGGTGTGGTTCATCAAACAGCCATAAGATGGAGCCAGAAACCTGGGTTGTTTAGTTCCTGTTCTGGTGTTTCTGGAGTGTGTGTTTGAGTCTTAGTGAGTCTCTGTTTCCTTCTGTTGGAGAGTATTGCCGTTCCTCCTAATGACTGTTACTGATCGTTGATGTAAGTCTGTTACTGAACTGTTTTTTGATACTGGACTTTGTTATTTGGGATATCCCTGAACGGAACACTGACTGCCTTACCTGTGAATGACTTGGACTGCTTGTTTGGACTGTGCTTAAACATTTATTGGAAGTAAAAACCTACATTTACTGTACAGTGTATCTGTGTGCTGTGTGTGTGTTATTCTTCCCTACTCTCACTACGTCTCCCTGCATGCACTCAATCTCCTAACGGGGAATTACCTCAACAAATATGAAGAAATTAAAATACTTTTTTCTGACCATTAACCATTTACTATATGCTCTTTATTTAATCTATTAAATATATATATATATATATATATATATATATATATATATATATATATATATATATGTGTGTGTGTGTGTGTGTGTGTGTTTTCTGAGGTTGGGGGGGTTGGCTGTGTTCTGATTGGCTGGGGGTGTGTTCTGTTCAGGTGGGGGCTTGGTTGTGCTCAGGTTAGTCTTAGTTGCTGGGGGATTTGAGCTGGTGAGCTATGATTCTGCTGCATTTGTGGTCGTGCCGCATCTTCATGGTGGGCGTCAGTTCGCTTCATGTATGGGTCGGAGGGGTTTGAAGCGGGTAGTGATGCAGCCGCGATGCGGCTTCTGGTCCATGGTCACATCTCATCTTCTGTGTGGGTGTGATTCTGCTTTCTACGTGGAAGTGTGGTGGTAGCATCTTGTGTGGCCCTCGTGGGTGTGGGTCTGGTGTCATTCTTCATGTTAGGTACTTGTCTGTTCATGAGGGCGGGTTTCCAAATGGCTGGTAGGCGGGAGGTGTCATCTCGTTTATTCATGCTGTGTGGGCATTTTTCTATCTCTATGGCTTCTCTGATTATTCCGTTGTTGAAGTGTTCGGTTTTGGCGATAGTTCTGGTATTTTTAAAGTCAATCTCATGTCTGTGGTGATGAATGTCCTGAAGATGATGAATGAGAGTTCGTCGAAACGTCACCTAGATACTTCCAATTTTACGCGGGAGAAAACCCGAAAAACCAAAGATACACATACACACACACGCGCACACACACACACACACACACACAGATATATATATATATATGTATATGTATATGTATATGTATATGTATATATATATATATATATATATATGTATATGTATATGTATATGTATATGTATATATATATATATATATTTCACGATTATCTTGAATCATTATTTACCAATTTAGGGACAGTAGCCACACTTACATTTCATAAAATTAAAACTGAACAATAGGAATATGGCACTTGGAATTACTATCAAATCTATAGAAATCTCCAAATGCTGACATTTTTTAAACTATCAACCTTCATCCTATTTCTGAATAGCTACTGCTTTTCAAATTTGATGATTATTTCTTTTATCAATTTTGGACTTTTTCAGACTAGTTTATTAGATCAATAATATTCCCACATGAAAAACAGGAGTTCTAACTTACAAAATGAAAATGCAAACATTGCTTAGTTTATACTAAGCCCAAAAGTCTTTTTGTATTTGTTATGATGTAATGAAATGCTGGGGAATAAATATATAAGTATTATTTTTGTTATTGTGGTTTTCAGTTGCATATTTTCGTACTAACATTCCATTTCCAAACCATCTTTTACTATAAGTTCTTCCAGACAAAACTCATCCCAGTTCAATTTCATTCCAAGTTTGTTCTCCTTTTAAGGACAAGGTACATATATAGCACCAAAATATTACAGTACGAGAGTTCTCAAGGCTTACTTGTAGAAAAAGAGGCAGTCACTGTTCGACTCCTGCGGTCTCCCTTAAAAGCTGTAATGTATATGGTGTACTTAGTACCACGACTCAAGTTTTCTAGAACAAACTTTTGATCATTTGCTCCAAGTTGCACTTCCTGCCACAAAGAAGAAAGAGACTGATATTTCACTAACACTCCATTCCTATGTGCTGCTTTCCCTCAAAGCTCAGTGATGAATAGGAAATTACATGACTGGCTAACATCACTGAAGACAGCAGGTGACAAAAATGCATGCTGTACTTTAACTATGTGAAACATTAAAATGCAGACAGTATGTGAATAGAATAGGATGCATTGATATTCTCATTTACACAGGGGACTTTTTTTATTTCCTGAATCACGAATGCTCCTCAACCATTTTGCAAAGCCTATCAATCTTTAGGGTTTTAGCTCCCTGCTGCATTTTTGAATGCACAGTTTTTATCACCGTTGCTTGTCACATTTACTTTTATATTTTTAGGTGCCTTTTTGATAGTGTAATAAAACATTGTATGTCTGCAGCATAACATTGAACACTGAATATAAGGCAAAAACTTCTCCTCATGCTTCATGACAGTTTGACCTAGTGGCTAAGGCACCTAGAAAGCCAGAGATTGTGAGTTCTAGTCCTGTCTTAGTCATGAAAGACAGCCAGGCAATGTTGAGCCAATAGCTGTCTCTCAGCTCAACTCACTTCACAGGATTGTTGTTGTGGGAAAAATAGGAGAGGGAGGGGTGTTGGATATGTAGCACCACCTCCAAAAGTTCTGCTAGCATCCTGATTCCTCTACCCCACCCCTTTCTACAAGTACCCAGGCTCTTCCCGCTACACAGTCACTCCCCAGGTATATCAATGTCTATTGTTCTGGACATCAGTCTACTCTGATCTCTTGCCCAGGCACCTCCACTCGTCCAGCTCAGGTCACTTCCACTGTCCACTAGGGTGGCTGGTGCCCCTCTGATCACTGGCCTGCTCATTTGTCTGAGTCAGCTTGCCTCTGCCTTCTGGTGATTCACTGGCTTGCCCACTCATCTTGGTCAGTTCACCTGTCATATCTGGTGCCCCTTCTGGTCACTCACTCACCCACTTGTCTGGGTCCACTCGCCTCTGCAGTCTCATCTCCCCTTTCAGAATTCCAGCCAACTCTCTCACCAAAAGTCTTTCCACCAAAACGTGACAGAGCCTCCGTTTCTTCTTTCCCCGCCTCTTCCTCCCTCACTAGAAGCTTCAAGGCTATTTTAACTAAAAATGCTAATTCCTTAAATTCTAACCTTGTCTGAAATAAATGCTCCCCTCCCACCTCACCTTTCAGGATTCCAGCCAACTCTCTCACCAAAAGTCTTTTCACCAAAAACCTGACAGAAAGACGCCCCTCCTCTCCTTTTCCCAACTCTTCCTCCTTCAGCTGACGTTCCAGAGCTCCGGGCCTCCCTCTACTACAAATATGTTTGCCACCTTGAGTTACAGTATTTATAAAAATAATGAGGGCAGGATAGAAATAAATGAATGAATAAAATGACAGATAACCATGAAGGCATGGCAACAACCATTTTCAGCCTTTCTGTACCACACCTACACTTTTTTCTGTATCAGGGATATCAGCATCCTCCACAGATACAGCATGAATTTCTGCAGAGAGAGAGCCCGGCAGCATATGCATGTCTGTGGGATGGAATGTACACCTGCAGGAGCAATGGTGGCAGGGTTAGCAGAGTTTCCCCAGAGAGATGCCTGGATTAAGAGACTGCACAGTCCCAAGCTGGATGGGGAGTGGGGAACAGATTCAAGACAGCCACGCCCTTGAATCTCACAGGATATACCTAGGTTATTTAGTTTGGCAAGATTCTGTCCATTAAGTGTAAATAAGTAAAGGATTGAACTTGATTGGAGTTCACTATGTTGCCTCTGAGTTTGAACCTGACATCTATGCCTTCAAGTCAGTTTTTGACTCCTGGAGATTGACTGAATTAATACCTGCAGTTTTCCTGGCAAGATTTTCAGAAGTCACTTGCTTGCTTCCTAGGGCTGAGAGAAGGGAACTAGCCAATGCCTAATATGGAACAAGAACTTACAGTCTCCCTGTAGTCACATACCTTGTATGTAACATCCTCCTTGCAGATTTTTGCAGCTGACATAAAAATCCAGCTTGCTGCTCATTCTTGCATTAGTGCCCAGCACAGGAAGAAAAGTTGTGTTTTCCAATGTGCTGGGTCTTTTCATAATGCATCATTTGCTTATAATTGTAGCTTAGTTTCTATAAGCCATTACTTGGTTGCTATTGTAAGAATGCCAATGCCTGAATTCATTTTTCATCTTCTATATTATTTTCCTGCCCTATAATTTGTTTTTATTTTGAAGTAAATAGAATAGTTATTTGTTTTTATTTTGAAGTAATTAGAATAGTTCTAATTGTGAATAACTAGTGAAATAATCATATTGTGCAGAAATGAGTAAATTGACACTAGCAATTAGAGAGCAAGAAGATAAAGAATATTATAAAATTTGGTATTTATTTTATCAATGGTTAGATAAGAAAATAGAGAAGTAAATGATGTTATAAAAAGGAATAGTATAATATGTAAGATAATATGATGTACTGATATTATATAATTGAACATAATGAAATGAATTGAATGTTCCCAGATTTGTTAAAACTTAGATTCGCTCAATAAGAACTATGTAAATTTATAGTTGAGTCTAATAATGATACAATAATAATACAATATAATATAATATATATAGTTGACTTATGTAATATGAATATATGTTTGGAAGGGGAAGACTGTTGATATTGTGACATTGCACAAAAGAAATGTACCAACCAGCTGTATTTTGGAAGATGGTTTTATGTTTCTGTTTGTGTTAGTGTTTGTCTTTAAAACATAAAAAACTTTTACAAAAAAATTGAAATAATCATATTATTTTATCAAGTCTTAAGGCCACATGATGTGTTTTGTTTACTTAAACAAATTGTACCAGGTTAAGTTGCATATTCTTTTGGTTTTAGTATGAGCTGCCTAGAATTATAGAACAAGGTGCAAAATATATGTACAAAAGAAAACAAAAAAAGACATTAGAATCAGGCTTAATTTATGGCAAATCTAGATGTGTTGTTGTGACTGTTGTCTGAAATGATTTAAGCAAGTCTGCCATGTCCTAATAGCTGGGTTGACCAATTTCCCATATAGTGCATTTGTCAGGCTTACCTTACTAGTGCCAGCTGGATGTTGATAGGTGAGAAGATAGCCATTGATTTGAGCATCTGGGGGCACCCAAGTGACTACTCCGCTGGACTGCGTCACATCTGATACACGGATATTCTTTGGTGGATCAATATCTAGACAAACCAGTGACCAGCATGAAAACACTCAGAAAGCTATTATGAGAACTCAGAGAAATTATATGCATATTCTATGTTGCCTTTTTGCAAAGAGGAGGTGAACAAATTCCTCTTCGTTCTATGTATCTTCCTCTTTTCCCTGAACAGTTATATTGTTCTACAGTTACTCTTCCTTTTAAAATACTTATTTCAAACCTTTATTGCCAGAGCACAACATGTGTACAATGAGATTGACTGAGCCTCCCTTAGTGCACCCCCCAACACAATACAACTCACAGTGAAAACAAAAAATCCCTAACCCAATAAATCATATTAACAAACACACAGTCCTATTGCACCAAGGTGAACATGTTGCACATTGCACCGGCCCTGCAAGTCTATCGTGCTATGTAGTTGTGATGTTATTTCGCATTCAGGAGTCTGACAGCCCATAGATAAAAACTGTTCTTTGGCCTGTTTGTATGACTGGCTATGCTTCTATATCTCCTTCCCAATGGTAGGAGAGTAAAGAAGTGCTGACCAAGGTGTGAGTCATCCCTGAGGACTTTCCTCACTTTTCTAAGGCAGCGAGCCCTAGCGATTTCACCTAGTGTCACCAGGGGACAGCCCATGATGTTTTGTGCTGTGCTCACCACCCTCTGTAATGTCTTTCTATCTGCGGCTGTCAAGCCAGAATATCATAGCATGATGAGGATGCTTTCTATTGTGGACCTGTAAAAGGAGGTCATCAGTTGTTGTTCCACCTTGTTTTTGTGCAAGACCCTGAGGAAATAGAGTCTCTGTTGGGCCTTCCTGGCCACTTGGATCATGTTGTTTTTCCAGGTGAGATCTTCGCTGAGATAGACTTCCAGGAATTTAAAGGAGGAGACTCTCTCCACACAGCCCCCCTTCATTTTGGAGTCAGACAGGTTCCTCTCTCTTCTTCCAGAAATCTAGCACCATCTCCTTTGTCTTCAGTTGCAAGTTGTTTTCTGAGCACCATGTGGATAATTTCTGAATCTCCCCCCTGTATGCTGATTCGTCTTCACCTGTAATAAGGCTGAATACAGTGGTATCACATACGAACTTGATGATCACAGTGGATGGGTCGAAAGATACACAATCATGTGTATACAATGAGTACAGGTAGGGATTGAGCACACAGCCCTGAGGAGAGGCAGTACTAAGCTTCAGGGAGGTAGATATGAATGACGCAGCCCTCACTGTTTGTGGCCGGTCCATCAGAAAGTTTTTAATCCAGTCGCAGATGGAAGAGGGAAACTTCAAATCAGTCAGGTTTTCGATAAGGATGCTCAGCAGAATGGTATTGAAGGCCGAGCTATAGTCTATGAAAAGCATCTTGACATAGTTTCCGGGTTTCTCAAGATGGCTCGCTACAGAATGTAAGGCTGTAGCTGTGGTGTTGTCTGTCAACCTATTCCCCCTGTAGGCAAACTGATATTGGTCAAAATCCGGTGGAAGGCATGACCTAAGGTGTTGAACAGAGGTGATATTCAGATGGTTCAGACCAGTTCTGGCATACCAGTAGTGAAAATTTTGACTGATTCAGAGAACTGGCAAATATCACCTTTGGTTGGCCCCACCCACTCGCACCCACCATTACCTCTCATATATTTCTTTGTCTTTTAGCTCAGCTGCTTTGCATGGCAGAGTGGATTACTGCCCCTCATCTGAGCTTAAAAACACTCCAGGCAGCTCACCAGGTTGACAGAGCTCCATAATTGTACCATGCACGTGCACATGAAGCTCAGCTGATTCGCGCTATTGCTGCACCCCAGCTGAGCTTAAAAACACTTCAGGCAGCTATCCAGCCTTGACAGAGGTCAGTATTTGAGCCCTGCATGCACATAGAAGCATGCACGCACATAGAACTGGTAGGGAAAAATTTGGAAACCCACCACTGGTTTTGAAGCACTTCATCACTACAGACGTTAGTGCAACAGGTCTGCAGTCATTCAGGCAGTTAATTGCTGTTTTCTTCGGGACTGGAATAATAGTGGCTGCTTTCAAGCATGATGGAACACTGGCTGTTTGCAAGGAGATGTTGAAGATCCTTGTCTGGACCTCTGCTAATTGGTCGGCACAAGTCTTTACCACAATCCTCAGCACCCCATCTGGACCTGCAGCTTTACTGGGGTTCACGGCCTTCAATACCACTCTCACTTGATGTTCATTCACCGTGAGTGGCTTGGAATTAGAAGGCTGGCAGGCAGGGGTTACAGAAAGGTCAGGTGTTTTCACCTCATAGCATACAAAGAAAGTGTTCAG
Source organism: Pseudonaja textilis (assembly GCF_049901715.1). NCBI lineage: Eukaryota > Metazoa > Chordata > Lepidosauria > Squamata > Elapidae > Pseudonaja > Pseudonaja textilis. Next base: position 101,135,917 of record NC_141992.1, read on the forward strand.
CTCCTCTACCAACGAGGCATCAGCATTAACCGTCTTCCTTGTGCTGCCCTTATAATTAGTTAGGTGCTGCAGTCCCTCCCACAGTTGCTTCGGGTTGTTGTCTGCTAGATGGTTCTCCACCTTTTGTTTGAATTTTTGTTTTGCCATCTTAATGCCTCTTCAAAGGTTTGCCCTGGCCTCTTTGTCAGTGTCCCTGCTTTAAAGGCAGAATCCCGGGCTCTCAGAAGCATCCGTACCTCGGCAGTCATCCAGGATTTACAATTCCTATTGATTCTGATGCACTTGTCCAGTTACATTGTCTGTGCATACCTTGATGTACTTTGTCACTGCTGCCTTGGTTTGTCTCAGAAGAAGCAAACTGGTATGGTGAAAAGATTGCCTTTTGGAGAGTACACATCCATGTAGTTTTCTGGACAACAAGGACTTTGTTACTGTCCATTTCCAGAATAGTTTTTCAGCTCTAAAATTTCCTAGCAACTCGTCTCACAAATCACTGTCTTAATTTGTCCCACATTGAAACTATACAGGCAGCACCATTCAAGGGCCTTCTTGCTGAGGCAGGATAAGGCTGAGTCATCTACACAATTTATATTGGCATCTTTTTCTGCCAATGTAGGGACTGGAAGGTAGCATATTAATACAGCTATTTGGATGTGTGCTAAGAAACAGAGAAGCTAGAGAAGAATCAATCCCAGAATCTGTAATTGAAGAGAAAATTTATGCACATACCAAGGTGGTACTGAGAGCCAGCAGTATTATCTGGGAAGCCAGCTATTTCTTTTTTTCTTTCATCCAAGATAGAAAGGTTTAGTATAGCGGTCGCCAAACTTTTGGACCTCAGGGACCACCCAACTCATAATTTTAGATCCCAAGGACCACCAACTAGTTCTGTGAGTGTGGCCTAATTTGTGGGTGTCACTTGGTGGTCATGTGACTGGCTGGGCATGGCTTGTATGTAAATATTATAAATATTTATATAAATATTGAATTTTTTATTTAAAAAGAGCAACTTTTACCCAAAATCAGGCAAAGCAGGCAGGCAGATTGAGTTGCTCACAGAATCATTTAGTGATCTATCTATCTGCCATCAGCTAGCTCAGTCTGTCACATAAAATTTGCTTGCCAGTCTGCACTGAATAACAGAACCTTCAGTCCTAAGGGAGGTTAGGCTGTGCTGAGCCGAAGATCTAAAGACTAGTTAGAAAGCAAGAAATCCAACTATTTCCTGCTTCCTAGCTAATCTAAATCCCACAGCTGACGGTTGGAAAAATAGCAATTTAGCAGGTAAGTTTGCTGGGTAAGGAGAGAGTGGGGAAGGGTTCCCGTGGGCCATGTGGGCGGTGCAGCCTTGTGTTTCTGCGCAGGCTGGATTAATTGCTTTGGGGGTGCTCTGGAGGTGAGATTTCTCTGCGGCCCACCAAAAATTTCTCACGGCCCACCAGTGGGCCACAGCCTACTAGTTGGTGACCACTGGTTTAGAGCATGGGTGTCAAACTTGCTGTGTCACATTGCCATCATGTTTTCCCCATTCATGGAACTGGGGTGGGTTTGACCTGCACATAATGAATCCGGCCAATGGGCTGCCAGTTTGACACCCCTGGTTTAGAGTACATATTAGGATACATATTCTATGTATACTGGCATGTCCCTTTTTATATTGAAGAATGACCAACCAGCTCTATCACCCTGTAAAATATTGTAGTCCTCAATTCTATGTATGTTATTTAAGAACTTCAGGAAATAGAGTGATATATAATTTACAGTAAGTTTGCACTATTAGGGGCTGAATCAAAGATCTCTTGAATAAATGTCTTTGGAGGGACATAAAGGAAAAGAGGCAATGATATATCAAAGGAAAAAGAGCACAGTTCTGTAAGAAACTTTCTAATGCCCCAAAATAGTGAAGCTGAAAGGCTGGAGATCTATGACACAAATCTACCAAGGAATCTTTTATTTCAATTCTACTACCATTGTCTACAAGCTTTCAAATAATACATTTCCGCTCCTATCCTTTCTTGAACATGTAGCAAAGATAACAGAACCTAATTGGATATTTATGATTTCGCTCCCTATTTAATCCCAATAACAGGGAGAAAGGAATACTTATAGAATACAACAGAGGGTGCTGCAGGACTCCGTATATATGCTAGGTTTGTCCCTAGCATTTCCAAAGCAGCTCTGTTCATGCAACTGTAGCTGGAAAGTATATAGCACAATTTGTACTGGAATACATAAGGAAAATAGTATAGAACTCATCAGCTCTGGTATCAGTATGATTTACATCACTGTCATTTTCAAAGGTGCTTTTTCAAGAGGTAAGTGGACTTTCTGGTTTTTCTTTGAAGACATTTCACTTCTCTCTGAAGAAACTTCTTGGGTGAAAAGTGAAACATCTTTGGAAGAAGGCGGACCCTCCTCGCTGACGGACCATAGATCACGACTCTCTGCGACTATGGTCTGTGCTCTTTCATTGGAGAGTCCCGATTATTACGATTAGGGGCTGAAGCTGCCTTGGAGGGGTGGTGGAGTAAGGGAAGCCGCGAGCCAGGTTGAGGGGAGCCGCATCTCCCCCCCTGGGCTTGGTCTTTTTTACCCCGAAGACGACTGAAGCGGTGGTTTAAAATGGCCACCCCAAAGAGGAGGACTCAGCTGGATTAAGATTTGTGCAGGAGGGAAGAAAGAGGTGGATAACATCTGAACGGGGACAACTGGGCTATACAACTAAACAAAAGTACCCCGGGATTAAGGTAACATGGAATTTTTAAGAAAAGAAAAGTGAGCGGTGAAATTACAAAGGGACAGGGGGAAAAAAAGAAAATATTTTTAACAGCTAAGCAGAGCTTCAAACCGGGAAAGGAAGAAGCTGGAACTAAAGATTTAACTAAATTGGACTAAAATATTTTGGGAATAAACAGGCATAAAATAAAGCTGGACTTAAGATTGTCAAAAAAATAATAATAATAAAGTTTACAAATTGGAGACTGGACTGTGCTGGAATATTGAGGTTCAAAAAACCCTAAATAAAAAAATAGGGGGGAAAGGTGAAGACTTTGTATAATGGAGAGTGCCATGACAAAAACTTGAGCTCAAACAAAAGGGAAAGCATCCTGTTTCTGAATGAACTTGTGTGGATATAACATTAAAGAAATGTTGAAACAAAGTAAGAATCTTAGAAAATGAAAGCAGAACCAGAATAAAGGAAAAAGCAAGGAAAGACTGACTGTGGGATTGATTGATGTTTTTGGTATAGACCCTCGGCTGGAATAATTAAGAACTTTAGAAAATTGAAAGAAGAAAGAAGGAAAATAAAAGTGTTTTTTTGTGTGTGTGTGGACTTTAATGATCATAAAATACAAGAGTGTGTAATGATGATATCTCTTCGGGAATTGAAACTGGAACTTAAAATTATGAGAGAATTATTACAGGAAAGAGGCAAATCTGCTCTGTGTTAGAAAAAATGGAAATGGCAATTGAAGAACAAGAAGAAAGAGCTTCAGAGGAGGAGGAGTTGATTCAAGGAGAAGACATTTTAAGTAGACAATTAACACAAAGAACACTACAAAGAAGTGGGGAAAGAAGGAAGGTTAAAAAGTTGAAATTTAAGAAGGCAATCAAAAGGGGAAATACCTGTGAAGTCAGGAAAGGCAGAAAGACCCAGCAGAAAAGGGGAAAGGAAGATATTAAGAAAGCGAGGGATATAAACTGGAATGAGAAAAGATATGGGGAAAAGAGGAAGAGGAGAAGCAGTAAGAAACAGGTGCATGAAATAAAGAAATACGGAAATAGTAAAATGTTGAAAAGAAATTGTTTTTCAGAGATAATGGTTGATGAATTGAAAAGGGGATTCTGCAGGGTGACAAGGGGTAATAAGAATATTTCTGCAATTAAAAATATTTAGAAAATAGGGTAGTATAGATACTGATAACTCTTATTAAAAATCAAGCGGGAAAATATACTGTGGAATCCAATTACAATTATTACAATTATTATTGTAACTTCTTAAAAATAATGGTTTATTGGGAATCAAGATGAGGAAATAAAGATATATTTTAATCATTGAGGTGTCACACTCAAAACAGTAAAAGGGGGGAAACCTATACTTATTTTTTTTTAGTGTTAAAATTTGTATTAATCTAGAATTTATTAAAAGAATGTGTAATGGAAAGGGAATATGACAGACTAAAGAACCAACTAAATTAATAAGTTAATATAGACTATTAAAAGCAAGGAGAGACATTGGTAACTATTATTATTATTATTAGGCAAACACATATTGTTTATCTTTATTTTTAAAATAAATATTAAAGGATTATATTTGAAATAATGGAAATGAAACAAAAAGATATTTCAATTGAGAGTAATGAAAGAGGCTAGAATTAATGTGTTTGTTTCTCTCCTTACTGAAAATTTGGAATGGAAAACGTAATAATAGAATTAAATATGTATATATCAATGTATAATTGCTGTCATATTTGTATGTAAAGTTGATGACCCGGAAATATGTTGTCCACTAAAAAGAGATTTTTGTTTTTAATGTGAAAAACTGAATAAAATTTGTTACAAAAAAAGAAAGAAAAGTGAAACATCTTCAAAGAAAATCCAGAAAGAATCCACTTGCCTCTTAAAAAAGCACCTTTGGGATAATCATTGCCTGGATGACTAAGAATCTCCATAGACATTCAAAGGACACCATTTCATTCAGCTTGTTATTCAGATCCCCTGCAGAATATTTTTATAGGTGAAGAAATGCAGTAATCCACTCCCACCATTCTATTCAAGTTACCTGTCATAGTTTTTGTGCTTGACCTCTTGCTCTGCTGGCTTCCCTTCACTGCCCATATGTGGAGAACATATTCCATGCCTGGTTTCAGGTTTGTCAAGGTAGTCTTGATGTTATCCTTCCCAATGGGTACCTCTCTGGTTTCTCCATCAGCAGATGTATAGCTGAGGATGTTTTGTTCCACCGGTGCCCAGGCCTTGTTCCAAGACACAGTGGCTGAGTTCTCGGTCACTTGGTCTGTTTTCAAATTGGTGGGGCCATCTATTTCTGTGAACCAAGGTACAATTTATTGCATTTTTTTCCTCAGTAACATTGGATTGTATATTCTTTTTTATCATTTTCTTAAAATGATCCGTCAATCTTTACTGAAGAGACCATATGGCCATGCGTAAACTTGAGCATAACTTTTAAAAACTAAATATCAGCATTATACACTATCCTTGTTTCTTCGTGTCTGACAATTTAAATTAATAGATTACTAAAAAGGAAGCAAAAATCTGGAGAAATAGTTTATTTATTGTTTCTGAATAGTTTTGTCAGAACTGTCGTCATATTCAGCTTCAACAAAGACAGGAAGTATCAGAAGCATTATACATATAATTCTGCCATCTTGTCCTTAACATGCCTGATATAACAATTACTGAAAAGAGGAAAGTATGGTTCATTGATGTTGCTAAATCACACAGTGCTAGGATTGAAGAAAAACAATTGGAAAAAGATTCAAAATACAATACTATATTGGGACTTGCAGATTGAAATAATGCTTGTGGAAAAAGAAATCTATTATTGTACCAATAAGGATTAGTGCCCTTGGATTGATACCTTAAGAACTTCTTCTATATCAGGAAATATATTGAATTTATCAGACCTGAACACTCTAATTTACAAAAAGCCTCCTTGCTTGTCAATGCCCAAATTCTTAAATGTCAGTTTAATAATTCTTAGTCCCAATTTAGGGCTTGAATTAAGTTTTCACCACTGTTATGCTATGAATCTGTAGATTACCCATACATAATATACAGACATGCATACATGCAGATATATAACAACGTATGATTGCCATATTTAACCAATTACTATATTATTAAAAGATTTGTTATTTGCTTATCTGGTTTCTTTATAGTTCATTCTGTCCAGAATTTGACAATCAGTACTTGCTTGACATCGTTCAGGTTCTACATTCACAAACTGAATATGATTTGTTTTGACAAAACTAAGGAAAAGAACATACATGGTTTCTTCAGCAGACTGTAAATCTTCCATCTGCTGCCAGAGTTCTAATACTCCTTCACATATAATTTGTACAGTTTGGCATGTTAAAAAGAACTGCACTGTGTAGAACTAAAACATGGGAACTCGTGAAGATTTCACAACTTCATATCTATGAAATACCTGTTTCTGCTTCAGTGCTTGCTCTTTTGCTCTGCTGAGCTCCCTTCACAGCCCAGATGTGGATAATGTATTCCATGCCAGGCTTCAAGCCCACAAGAGTAGCGGTTCTCTTGTCCTTGTCAATGGGTATCTGTCTGGTATCACCACCCACTAAGTTGTAACTCACTACATAGCCATCAATGGGAGCCTGGGCTCCATTCCAAGAAATGGTGGCTGTGTTTTCTGTTACTCTGTCAGTTACTAAATGTGTTGGGCCATCAATATCTAGGAAGGAATTAGATATGATTAGACACAGTGATTCCAACAAGTTTTACCATTGTCCACCGTTTTCAAGGCTAATTCAGAACATTTTGGTGCTTGGGGGTATACAATCCACATGGCACCCCTTCATCCTACCAGTTACAAAGGGCATAAGCCAAACTGAGAAGATTTTGTGCTGGCACAAAGAAACCTTCCCATGGGTGGTACTCACGTGGATCAATCTATTCTTTTAAGAGCAGTCAGAATTCACCCCTGTTTTTGTAATCTGCTGGTTTCTTCATCTAATACAGATTTAAATGCCAATTACAATATCTGTCCACAAGCTCTAGTCAGAGTTGCATCCATCATGTTTTGTTTTAGAAAATCTGTGTTGTCTTCTCAAGTACACTGACTGACATGTAGTGGTGGTGTACACCTCTTTCCCCCACTCAGATCTTTTCACTGAGAATCATCCCTGCCTCAAGGTCATCCCTTATTGTTTCATATCTTGTTTTTCCTCTTTTGCAGCAGCAAAGAATCTTTGCCTGAAGCTCAGATTTTTCCCTGGGAGTAGTGGGGTGGTAGTCATACTTCTGGAACTGAGATGTAGTTTTCTCTGCTTGCTCTTTCAAATATATACACCATTTATGGCCATGATTCCACATATCAGACAACCCATTCTTAATCTGAATTCTAGCAAAACTCCTCCTCCCATTTCTAGCATTCAAGTTGCTCCTTCATGAGTTCACTTGCTTAAAAATAGATGTTATTACACAGGGGACTATATTCAAGGTCTTCAGCTAGACATCTTGCTACAGCAAGACAGCTCTGGCACATTTAAAACCTCAAGCTAGTCTGATTCCTGGGAATCCTCAAAGAATCATTGTTTTGTATTCCCCATATTTCAATCATATTTGTTTCTGGCATATTTGCTCAAACACCCCCTTCCTCCTATGGTGCATTCTTTTCTTCATAAAAACTGTTTTCTTGTCAGCTGTACCGTTGATAACCTCAGTTCTTCCAAAGGATTGACAAACTCCACAAAACTAGAAGTGCTCTCTTTAAAAAGCCTTGTTGCTTAGGTCAGCATGGAAGAAATATGCATTTACTTGATAGCACCTTTGGTAAACTTCTTAAATCAAATGGGCTGCAATGTGGTAGAGTTTAGTGTCTATGGGCAGCGTAAGAACTGTAAGCACTTCAAGGTAATCCAGACTAGGAAACCAAAGTCATGTAGGCTAATATCACTGTTACTATAAAGATATAGTAACAGAATTTTGCATATCTGAATGTGCTATCCCGCCCTCTCTACAACTTGGCAAGAACTAGGAAAACATTTGTCTGAGACATTTTTTCATGTCACATTTCTTCCCTAGACACAGAGTATGTAACCATTGGCTTTGTAGCAGCTTTTCTTCATGTTCCTCAAGGTCATTCCTTCTGCAATTTACAAGAACAAGAGTGTAGCTGCTGTGTTTATTCCAAACTGCTCTTACCTGTAAATAATTGAAGGAGGGAAGAGAAGAAATTCTAGCTGAATGTGAACAAGTATTCTGCCTCTTTCCCTTGGGACCATCAATGTGGTTTACCATCACCAGCATCTAGTTTCATGAGTTCCCTCAAATTATAAATAATTACTCAGATTTCTGTATAATTTGGGGTCATTTTAGACAAGTTAATGTAGAGTCTGCTTTTCTGAGAGCAACTCTTTTGTGCGGGTAGAGTAACATTCAAATGACCTAACCATTGGCAGAGGTTTTGTCTGTGTGGTCTTTCCACAGAACTGGCCTGTAAATTGGTCTTGTAAAGGGCCAATTCCATGATCAGAGCCTGTGCTGAGCCCTTGCTCCTCAGGAGTTGGATCATATTTTCCTGTCTCGTATGTAAAACCATACTTGGGCAACTAGAGATCTTTCCCACCATGTTGTTAGCTTTATATACCTCTGTGTGTTGGTAGAAAGCAATACCAGCATAAAATTTGCCAATCCCTACCATGAGTCTATCAGAGGTGGTATTCAGCAGGTTCTGACCAGTTCTGGAGAACCGGTAGCGGAAATTTTGAGTAGTTTGGAGAACCAGCAAATGCCACCTCTGACTGTCCCCACCCCCATCTATTCTCTGCCTCCTGAGTCCCAGCTGATTGGCTGGGTCTCCTTTGGTTGCCCTGCACAGGAGAACGAAGCTGGAAAGGAGGTTAGTGGGGTGGGGAGGGAATGGGGATTTTGCAGTAACCTTCCCCTGCCACACTCACCAAGAACTGGTAGTAAAAAAAATTGAATCCCACCACTGGCATCTATCATGTCTTTACTGAATCCCTGTCAAATAGTATTATCCTAATTTGTGAGGGTGTCATAATAAAGGCAAGGTGATTGGCTTTTTCCTCTGACCTCTGGCTTTGTTGCCACCTCCACTCCTTCAGCAAATCATCAACCAGCAGATAAAGGATGTCAGTCTGAGCACTCTGATAACAATGATGGACTTTAGGATTTTATCTTCAAATGAGCTGCTTTGGAAGAGTAATTAAAACTAGCAAATATAGAGGAAGTAACAAATGAGCAGCAAAAGCTCAGTTTGACATCCCTCATTATTTTTGGCACACTGCAGTGAAGATCAGGAAGACTATTGTATCTACCTTTGCTCTCCTCTCTCCTACTTGTTCAAATCCTGGAGTGAAGTTGGTAACAGAAATAGACAGGAGTTGCTAATGTCCCATATAAAAGGCAGTCCAGAAACATAACTACTTGTGGAGAAACTAGATACTGAGCGGAGAATTGTGGCAGAGAACAAAAGTTCAGGACACGCCTTTATCTTCCAACTCTCCTCTAACACATATAAGGCCCAGCTTTCAAGATAATGGCTGACAAATCATTACAGAGCTTATCATCTTGAAGCTGTGGTGCAATGATTCCAATAATCTCTTTTTCATATAGTGATGCTGCTATATGTATGTGATGCTTTTCAGATTACCTTGCTGGTTTGCAGGAGTGTGTTGTGAGAGAACCTATTTCTTGTAAACAAAGGTCTGTGTTAGGAATAACATAGGTTACCTAACGTAGTTTGGGTAAAATAATATATATAAACTATGATAGTAAGTTTAAGTGTGTGTCACTTTAAACCGCAAAGCATGTAATTTTGGGTGCGGTGTTAAACCACCATAAGAGGGAGCAAGAGAACCTGCTCATTTGCTGACGATTCCTGACGATTGACTGGTTTGATGAATTGATGGTTTGTTAACTGCATGTTTCCCTACAGCTGAGTTGCTGTTGCTGAAGGAAGAAAGGAGGTGTGACTTCTTCATATCTCTACTGCAAGGAGATATATTACTGGACTGATATTTGTAAGTTTACTGACCTCTCTTTTTCGACACTGGAATTTGCATCTGAATAATCCCTGGATGGACTGAATTAGTGAATGATATATGGACTGTTTGACTATGCTATAACTCTTACTGGAATAAATTATTTAACTAGCACGGTGTATCTGTTTTACTGAGTGTAAGCTACAAAAACGTTTATCTCACATATTTTGCCTGCCTGCCTGACTGCCGTGCAGATTCTGCTAGGGTGTATCCCTAACAGTCTGGTTTTAGAGAACTCCTTCCTGGTCCTTACATAGTTGCAAATACCTTAAGAAAAACTTTGCATATGAAAACATCCCATTGGAAGCATAACTGTTTCTTTAAATGTATTGAAGACCGCATCATCGCCTTCCTCCAAAAAGCATTCTGATCACTGAGGCAAATGGCAGAAGTTAGTCCCTGTGCCTCCTTCTTACTTGGCCAATGGTGAGTTAAATGAAATTCTATGCTAACAAACAAAGGCAACCTCCTCTCTCTTGTTGATATTGGTATAGGTAAAGGTTAAGGTTTCCCATCTCCAGTCATGTCCAATTCTAGGGGACAGTGCTCATCTCTATTTCTTAGAGAGACAGTGTTGTCTGAAAATACTTCCATGGTCATGTAGCCAGCATGACTATATAATACAAAAATGCACAGAACGTTGTTACCTTTCCACTGAAGTGGTAACTATTTGTGTATTTACAGTTGCATGCTTTCAAACTGTTAAGTGGGCAAGAGCTGGGGAAAATAATGAGAGCTCACCCCATCACACAGCATTCAGTTCTTGAACCTGGCTGCCAACTGAGAAGCTCAGTGTCTTTAACTGCTGAGCCTTCACACTCCCTGGCCTATATACCACATGACCTTTAAGATGTTGCTTAGAAAAAAGTAAGGCTTTTCAGTCTTATGTAATTCTTAATACATTTATCTAGTGATAGCTACCGTAGGTAAAGCTTAATCTGCAATCAAGACAATACCATGAACCTTTTCTGATTGGGACCTGATGCTACTTAATTATTTGAGAACCTTTTAGCATTCTGCATGTTCTTAGAAGCACATCTTCTAATAAGACTTCTGCCAAATTCAAATCTCCAGTCAAAGGGACATTTTGTGATCAAGCCATTTTCAATGTATCAACCAACAATAACTAGCAAAGCTTCATTTACACCAATACTGTTATTTTTGAGGGTTATACAATTAGAAGCAAGACTGCCTTGCCAAAACCTGCAACTCCAGCAGTCTGCCCTCTGGTTGATGTTATGCTATGCGATTCATTCTTGGGCGATTCTGAAGCCAAACTTGTGGTCTTCTTTACTACAAAGCCAGGAGCTTGGTGGTAGCCATCCCACACAGAAGCAAAACATGAACCAACCAAAAGTTACAAATGTATAAACATCACTGAGTGCATAACATCCTGATGTTTTAATCTGAAATAGTCAAAGCAGTCTTAATCTCTGATACATTTTTAAATGGTTTCCAAAAGCTGGAAGGCCAAAAGGGTGGTATTCATGACAACCCCACTCCCAAGTTTTCAGACTAGTAACTGAAGACACAGCAATAGGGAGTTCGACCTGCTAACACAGATACATTTTCCTCTCCATGAATTGATTTTAATCATCAGCATAGAGCCTGCACTGAATATAACCCTACAATGGACTTTGGTATTGGCTTTCTGTGAGAAAATGTCAATATAGAATTCAGGGCCAATGAACTTTGAATGGGGAAGTTTGTCCCTAATATTTGTAACAGAAATTAAGGGGCAGATTGTCAGAAAGCTTACAATAGTCCAGTTATGAAGTGACTGGGTCATGAATGACCATGTAAAGGCTACACAGTTGAGGAAAGGGCACCATAAGATGAATCTGTGCAAAGACCTTTCTGATCATAGTTTCACTCTAATCTCAAATGATATTACCCCAAAGCCCTTACTATCTGAAAATTTTGGAATCTGGAAAATTAGAAACATTTATATAGGTTCTATTCAAGTGGCTAAAATCTCTCTGGATTCAACATATGGGGGAGCCATACACCCAACCTTTACATATTGAGATTAATTTTGAACAGACAGCACAGTTTTGAGCATACAGCACAGTTTGGCACTCAGACAACACATTGGTCTGCAGAGTCTTGACATGTTCCATACATTTGAAGACATGTTCCATACATGTCAAGACTCTGCAGACCAACCAAATAACTCACAGAGGTTGGGACCAGAGTTAACTGGGATAATCCTCTTCCTTCCTGGCATGCTTATTGTGTCAACTATAAATCCTCTTTAGTTTTGGGAGTGTGGCTCAAGGCTCATGATTTAATTGGAGTAACTGCCAGAATCCTGACCTATTGTTTCTTCCTGGACAATAGTTTTCAGTTTGGAAAGAAGGTTTGGCAGTCTCAAGTTGATCCAGCTGTATGGCCGATTGCTGCAACAGCTGTGAAGACCAATAGTGGTCTTGCTGTGATATTGTGTAAGGATGTCATTAAGCTACAGACAAAGCTTTCTGTTTATACCTGTCCAACCATGTACAGAAGATGGCTTCCCTTCAGCCTCATTCCTCACAGATGTGACAGTGATCTTATATTTGGTTCCTGGCTTCAAGCCTATGGAAAGAAGAAACAGAGGAGGGAAATGATAAAATGGTCTGAGACATAATTGTGCTTTTCTTTCCTTTTCTTTCAAGATTTAACACTTTCAAGATTTAAAACTAACAAGTTTTAAAATACATTTTTACTGTTCTTCAATAATATGTCCAGAGTAATACTCTGACATCATATTTGAGGAAGAATAAAATTTCACTTTGCACTTGAAACTATTACATCACTTTTCAATTGTTTCTGAGCTCAAGGAAGCTGTTGATGTAAAGCTTTAATGATTTGTTTCAGATCATATGAAAAAAAATGTTTTATTAAGTCTTATGGCTGCAATCTGTAGTTTTCATTATGGGTCTTGTTGCATAACCCACTTTATAGATGCACAAGGCAGACCTTTATTGTAGTAATATCACAACTATTTCTGTTTCCATTCTAGTGAATTTTAAATTGTCTAAGACTATTTGCAGTCTAAGAAAGCACTGAAAGGCTGCAGTATTTTCTCAGATTCAGCTTCCTTTGAAGCAGGTCATAAAAGGCATCTGAAGACATATGAAGGACAGAAAATTGTGGGTTCTCTTTTCTCCCTTCAACCAGACATTACCAGCTAGCAAAAAAAAAAAAAATCCATTGGTCACCCTCTAATCATAAGTTGCATCTGGAGAAGCACCTTTTGACAATTGATTAGTCCAGTAGTTTAATTGAAATGTTGTTGAGGGGTAGCCTAAATTTCAGCTGATAAATTTCATCTGGAGATAAGTTTAGTGCTACACAGAAATAGTATTAAACCTATGTTCAAAAACAGCTTGGGCAAAGAGATCAGGAATAGGGAGAGTTGTGCTTTTAGTAACAAAGACCAAAATGACTCTTTCTCCCCATTTTATCCTGCACCTTTTGCAATAATAAGTCAACTAAGTCCAACAATAATGTCATAATAATAATAATATTAACACAACAACAACAACACTGGAGAGACCAAAAGTCCTGCAAGAAAGACCAATGAAAAGCAGAAAAGGAGAATCAGAAGACAAAACAGTACATGGCCAGTACATTAAAAAAAATAGCAGGCAAAGCAGTTAGCAACAAGACCTGGCAATAGCTAAGGGCAGAAAAGTTGAAGAAAGAGACAGGGAGACTAATTGTGGCTGGACAAGACCAAGCCTTAAGAACAAATGCATACAAAGCCAGAATTGAGAAGTCAACAAAGGATAGAAATGCTGCCTCTGCAAAGAAGTTGAAGAAATAGTGCATCATTGAAAGTAGCTGCTGAAAGAAAATAGCACAGTCTGACTACAACAATGGTGCATTGGAGAATTTGCAAGAAATACTTGCAAGCAAGAACTGGTGGGACCATGAAAAAGAGAAAATGATAGAAAATGAAGAAGCTAAAGTGCTCTGCTGGGACTTTAGAATTCAAACAGACACATAACTTGCCAAACTTAACAATTGTTAATAAGAAAAACAAAAATGTCTAGTTAGTGGACAGGGCGGTACCTGGAGACAGCAGAATAAAAGAGAAGGAATAGAGAAGATAATAAAACACAAATACCTACAAATAGAAATAGAACATCTGTAGCAAAAAAAAAAAAAAACCCCACCAAAGGGAGTACTAACAGTAATAGGGTGCAAACCCAATAGTTATAGTTTTCATAGTCATCTTATGTTTTTAAAATGCATTAGCAATCATTAGGGAAGAAATTCTGCAGTTATCCTTTGGTTCGAAAAGAAAGTAAAAGAGAAAATAACATTTTCAAATTGGACAGGAAGGAGGAAACAGAGACTTTGAGTCTATAAGCATTTAGAAGCTGCTTCTTTGGAAGCCAATTATGTGTCAGGGCTTCTGGTTGTCTGCTGCAGCATTCATCTATGTTCTGTGTTCTGAGCTATATAAAACATTGAAAGCTTCTAATACAGGAGTAGGCAAACTTGGAGCACATCTTTTAGGGTCCACCTGCCTCCCTACCATGTGTAGACTTCAGCTCCTAGTATTCACCAGCCAACCATCTTAAAGTTGCCAAGGTGGAGAAACACTGGTCTAAAGCCCTTGATTGAGGTTTCTTTTCCAAAGAAGTTGACCTCTATCCCAGAAATGGAAAGCACATAACAAGAAAGTAAAATATAAATAGGTGAGAACCCTAACTCTGCAAACAGAAACTTTTCATTCCTGCAATTGCTCAGCCAAAGTTTTGGTACTAAATGAACAGATTAATTGCCCTTATTCTGGATAAGCACCCATTAATTACTTACCTGTGATGAGGTGTCTGCTCTTCACATCATTACTTTTGGGAACCACTACTTCCTTCTCCTCTCCAGACAAAGAACTGAACCTCAGTTTGTAGTAATCCACTTCTGCTGCCGGATTTTCCCATTCCACTTCCAATGAGTTCTCAGTCTCCTCCGTCACCCAGATAAGCCCAATGGCAGAAACGGCTAAAATGAACATTGACAAAGAGGACTCCAAGACTACAACAACCAAACCTTTCTGTGCAGAGTGTTGATTATAAGGACATTTTTAATATAGAAAATTATAGCTATGCTAAACAGAGGGGTGCAGATTTCCCAAAATCTCGTGTATTAGCCAACAACTAATACAAAATAAATTTTGGTATTAACCTACAGCTTCTGCTATTGGGATGGGACCTGAATGCCAGTCATTTTCTAAAAGTCCATAAGCACTTTGCATTGCTCTAACAACCAAAGCACACTTTTCCAAAAAAACAAGCTTACTCTCTGAATATATCTCTATAAATATAATTATGTTTATTTCCATTTTCCCACTTGGATCCTTTAAGAAATTGATACTATTGTACAAATAAATCTTTCTTCAGTATAAAAGAAACAAATGCAGTTTTAGGATAAACTTATTTTAGGATAAATTAGCGTCACGTCAGCATTTGAGTTAGTCCTCCTTCTTAGGAAGATCACAACATTATAGGTAATTGAGGACCAAATACCATCTTAAGGTAGCATCAGTTTATAGACAGACCAAAAAAATGCTGTATTACAGGCCAGAGCTTAAAATAAAATATAGAAACAAAAGGCAGTAATACAGTATAAATTAAAAATACACATTTATATAAGTTTTTTTAAAAATATGGTGCAATATGATAGTTATCCTAAAAGTAAATTTGGTATCAATAACAGCAATTAAATGATTGGATTATATTATGCCTCTTACCCATAATATTGGAAATTTTAATATTTAATTCTTAGAGGCATACGTAACGGAAGGGAATCAGGATGGTGACCACAATTACGTGATCAAAGCCTTGACCCCTTTTGATGTCCATTGCTCCTCACTCAATTGCCCCTGGCTTAAGTCAGAGGGATACAACCAACTAGTGGCAAATAGTTAGACTGGAAGACCTCCAAGGTCCCTTCCAATTCTATTATTCTGTAAATTTAGCAAAGCCTACCTACCATCAAAGATAGTCTTTCATGCATGAACAGGAGGGGATGTCAAGCCTGAAGCTGTATCAATATCTTATTTTATGTATGCAAATACATCTCACTGAATACATCCTATTGAACTGATTAGGATTAATATTCATTAATCACATTTGCATATTATGATTGGAGGAAAGGGGTGGGGCTATGATGATGTGGACATGGACACCATCTTGATTTTTTTTAACCATCTTCCCTTTCAGACACACCTTTAATCTATAGGTAAAGTGGACAGAACTGCTTCACTGTGAGCATACAGTTTCCCCAAACCTTGTTCAGAACCATGAAGACACATTACATTCACACAAATGGACATACTGCGCATATTACCCCAACTCTTCACTATGACAAGTAGGTTTTAAAATAGTACAGTATTCACTAATATTAATGGTTTAATAAATCAGTATTCATAAACAATATTAATTATTTCAATGCCTATTTGCAGCGCAAGGGGGTGTTTCTTTGAGGATCCTGGAGTGAGAATTGTTCCTTTGTTCCTCAAAAGTACCCAGTGGGATTATATTTTATGAGACAGTAAAAAAGCCTGCATACAGTACATGACAAATTCACTTTTTAAAATACTGATTTGACTGAAAACATGAGTTTTGGGCAGTGGAAGTTTCATCCCTCCTTTTTCCTGAGATTCATTCCCCCATCCCAAAAAATATGCTTCCATACATACAACAGGTATCAAAACAATCCATGATCATCATTGGGGACTTTGTCCAAATGTTACTGGATGGAAGGATCTTCATGAGTTTTTGCCTAAACCCCAAGATAGGAGAAGGGACATTGGAAAACTAATTTAGGCCATAGATATTTACTCCTCGTGTAATTCTTGGCTGTGGCTGTGATCATGAAAATTCTGGAGAAATCTTGAGGGAACTGGATTCAGACAGAATATAAGCACCATCTGCTACAGTATTCAATTAGAGTTAATTCTTGTCTTCAAACAGTTATTTTTCAGAGGGAAACTGTCCCTGACATGGCATAGATGTACACATGATTCCCCTCCCCCACCTCTGAAAAAAAGGAGAGAAAATCATAGTGGGATGAAATGTGACTCCAGTCCGAGGGGCTGTATCCTCTGGCCTCACTTTGGCTACGGAGGTAACCAAGGAAAGAAACAAATGAAGAAGATAAATTAAATAAGCAGATAAAAATATTGCAAAGAGAGTTACAGCTACTTTCCTTTTTTTTGTAGAACACTAGAATCCAAGTTGGGCAAAATATTAGAAATAGCTACCATTCAGACCTTTGTTCATTCAAACATCCATAATTCATACAAGGGTACCATTTCCTTAAGAAACAATGTTTGCATTATTAGTTTTTCAAAGTCTTCTGTTGATGTGAAGACCCTGCAGGTTCAAAGAGAACGGAAAGAGAATGGCAGTGACCTACCTGTGCTACCTTGCAGGAGTTCTGGCTCACTGAAGACTCCCTTCTTTACATTGCGAAGTGTGATTACATATTCTGTGCCAGGAATTAGACCCCGAATCTCATAATTTGTCTGATCTTTGGGCACCTTTATTTGTTTCGTCAAGGCCTCTTTCCCCACAGGAAAGTAGCTGATGAGGTAGTAGTCCACTTCTGTTATCTTATCCCAGCCAATGGTTAGGGAATTTTCGGTGGTTTTAAGGAGATGGATATTCCATGGGGCAAGCACTATTGGGAAATAATGGGAAGATTTTAAAGTAATGCAGCCTGTGAGTCAAGCGAGGCAGATCATGTTTCATTTTGTCTGTATAATTTGCTTAGCAATATATAGGCCACAGCATCTCAATTTTTTATAATTAGTGGCACAAGTGTTGGCAATAAATATTTGCTAACATTGTTTTTCATGCATTAAGCAGCAAAGTGTCCAATTCCTTCAGACAATTCCTTCATCAGATGATGAAGTGCAGATCTGGCACCTAATAAAATCTACCCATTTTAGGTTGCATTAACTTAAGTTTGATCAAATGCAAGGAGCCCAGAGGTAACATACAGTAATTGGGGGGGGGAGGGGGGGAGGAAGAAATATTGTAGATTTCTGTTATCTTTCTTTAAGAATATAAGAACTGTTTCTCTTTTGCATTTTGTCTTTCTGTGACTATCAGAGTAAAGGCAACAAACACACTTTCATCAGAATGGCAGTTAAAATCCTTGACTGTTCAGTAAATATTGATATGCAGTATAAGAGTCTATTATGTTACTTCATTTATCATTATAACATTTTAAAAAGTAAGTCGATTAGAAATGTATCACCCTCACTGGAAGAGAAACTGGCACTCTTGAAGTACTCGGCTGTACTCCTTGAAATGAGGAATAATGTATGGCAATTTGTATTCAAAAATCCTATGGCAAATTAAGCAGAGCTCCCAATTCAGTGCAACAGAAATTGGAGAGTACTTTCTGGCAGATTATAGCCCTAGTAAATAATAGCAGCAATAATAAATATTCTGTTCAATATATAAGAGTTGCTTCAGGTCCCCTGAAAACAAATTTCAACAGTATACACAATGGGCCTTTCCAGTTATAGCACCAGGGGTGGGCTGCTGGGGGCTCACAGAGGAGACCCCCTAGCTAAGACACTGCGGGCCTCGAAGAGCCCCCAATAAGCCCAGAAAGACAAGCAGCAAGGGAGATCTCTTAATAGGCTTAATTGAACTTCTGGGTGTTCAGCCAAGAGCATTTCACACAAGCAATGAAAAGGAGGAAGATGTGGTTTAAATGTGATTCTCTCCCCCCCCCCCTCCTGTTCCAGACAGAGTGTGTTAAAAAAGCAATGAAAGAGTGGCCGTTCAATGAAATTTTCATTTGGAGGTCCATCAACATTGTGCGGGGACAGTCAGGAAAATGCTCTTACCTTTAGAGCAATCTAGTCCTGTGAAACCATCCTTGCAGTAGCACTCGCCACTGTCACAGTATCCATTGCCACTGCAATCATTAGGGCACCTCTTCTCACTGCAGTCATCTCCAGTGAACTCCCGATAACACTGGCATACCCCATGGACACAGACCCCGTTTCCACTACAGTTCTCAGGACACAGGAGGTGACTGCAGTCGTCACCAGCATAACGGGCATTGCAAACACACCGGCCATCAATGCAGCGCCCATTATCACTGCAATTTCCTGGGCACGTGGGTTGGGAACAGTCCTGCCCTTCCCAGCCTTCCTCGCAGATGCAGCTGCAGATCTCTTGGATGAAAGTGCCATGGCCGCTGCAGGATGACACCCCTGTTCAGCAAGAGGTCCAGAACATAGGAGAAAAAAATGGAAGACAAAGACACATGGGTGCCAAGATCTCAACTCCCTTGAGAAGAAGAATACTGACACCTTGCTTACATGCACGAGCTTCAATTTTAAGCAAAAAGCATCTTGAGCTAAATGCCATCTTTGTACCCTTAAGCCAACATCTGCAATATTGCTGCTTTGCTTTTAAGGATGATAATAATGACTGAATTTTTATTGGATACAGGGTAAATCTGCATAAGTAAATCCCATGAAACTGTTTAGAGAACTTTGTTAGGAATCTGTCCATCAATTAGTTGGGTTGGCAATATACTGCATAAACCAACAATGTATGTTTTGTAGCTTTAAGACAAAATCATTGTATTGATTTGTACTGCGTTCTGATTGGTTGATTGTATTGCAGATTGCCATGAGAGGGAGCTAGAGATCATGGCTTGTTCTCTCTGATATGCTGTATCTCTGACATTCTATCTCTCTGACATTCTGTTGCTATCTAAGGTTTATGCTGTGCTTATACTTTGATTTGATATATATTTGATATTCATATTTGATATTTGATATTTCAGCAAGAGTGGTCAATGTCTGGAATACTCAACCTGACTCTGTGGTTTCTTCCCCAAACCCTCAAAACTTTACCCTTAGACTGTCTACTATTGACCTCACCCCTTTCCTAAGAGGTCTGTAGGGGACATGCATAAGCGCACCAACGTGCCTACCGCCCCTGTCCTATTGTTTCTTTTATTTTTCTTATATGTACCCATTTCATGTATTCATAACTATGTATGTACTTATACCTATTATCTTGTAAGCGATTGACAAATCAAATAAAGAAATAAATAAATATTTTTGTTTACTAGAAATGAAAAAGGCAACCAGTAAGAAGACTTTGTAATTGGATATTCTTTGGACTGTAAAATGTATATGACCTGGACTGTTTACTGGACAGTTTATTTCTTAAAGTAAACTTTAACTCAATTCAGTG
This sequence comes from Pseudonaja textilis, assembly GCF_049901715.1. Lineage (NCBI taxonomy): Eukaryota > Metazoa > Chordata > Lepidosauria > Squamata > Elapidae > Pseudonaja > Pseudonaja textilis. Next base: position 101,155,916 of record NC_141992.1, read on the forward strand.
TATCTGTGTGTAACTGAATAATTATTCATAACTACTCTCATAAAGGTTTCCATGTGCGTATCCTTGTTACTCAAGGGTTATTCTCTACATATCATAACAAACTTCAATAGTCCAGCTAAATCTGGGTCCCCATCTATGAATGACAAGCAAGCGAGTGTTTGGTGGGTGATATAAGACAAGTCTCAGGCACATGATAGGGCACAATATACAGTGAGCAGGCTACAAAAACTAGCTTCCTCACCTTGCCCTCTTCCACAACACTTTTGAGGGTTACAAATCCCTTTCAGATGTGCCACTTCTAGTTCTACATTTTCCAGTCTTTCCAGCAAAGCTTTAACTTGTTCAAGGACTTCACAGTCTCTTTTAGGAGTTTGCAGACGAATGTTATGCCTAAATATAATGTTTTGCTCCTCGCCCTCCTCTGCTTTGCCATTAGTGAAGAACATGTGATTGTTGTCTTGGAGAGGCCCCGGGTCTGGTTCCACATTGAACTGAAAGGACTCGGGTACATTAATCTTGTACGAGTGACTAAAACTGATCTTCTGGCTTTGCTCAGAGCAGTTTTTGGGCTGAGCAGGCAGTTGTGTTAGGACCTCCAGGAAGGAGCAGTGCATCAGAATTCCCAGGAAAATAATCCACATGGCCATTGTGTTTCTGTAAATACAAGAATAAAAAGGCTCAACTGGGGAAACAAGAAGGAAAGATGAGATAAACAATATAAAAGCTATTTTCTAGATATTATAAAGAGTGCAAGAAAAATATTCCTGGCAATCTTAACTGGGAAATTAATCAAGAGCTGATCTAGACATAGAAGAGATTCACTGGGCATTGGTTATCTCTTCAGAATGCACTTTGGCAACCCTTTGCTTCTTGCATAATAAATTCATGCATAAATACATACCCATTCCTTTACACCATGTAATGTATGCTTCTCCATTGTTTGGAAAAATAGATTACTATGTGTAGGAAGTAGGTATGGGACGAAGTATTTTTTAATGCTTTCAAGGGAGCATTTAAATCATGTATGTGCCACTGAGCTTGAATGATAGTTTGGCTCAAAGTTCAAGTTTTTCTGTTTGCCAAAAGTATGAAAAGTGACACATAAATCACCAGAAGGTTCCTAAACTAATTAAAACCCCTCTGAGCAAAGCTTTCTAACTTGTAAGGCAAGATTTATGAAGTGAGGCTTTGTCAGGCAAAGTAGTTTTGTGTTTATGCAATGTTTTCTGCATGGATTGGAGGTACAATATACACATCAAGGATCAAGAAGTAAACCTGATGAAGCAAGCAGGCAACAAGTTAGAGAAAGGAACTCAGGAGGAAGAATGTATATATGTATGACTGAGGAGCAAGCAAATGAGGAAGAAGGAAGAATGGAGTGCCTAGCGCTAGACAAACAACTGTAGTTGCCTTGAAAAAGATAGATCAAGAGTAACAACATAAGGAAGCACGACCAAGGTGGTAGCTTTCCAAGAAGCTTAAGGCTTGTTTCCACCCTCCTCCCTAAGCTTCAAGAAAAAGTCAAAGGACAGGTGGTCCTTAGGTTACAACATCAATTGGGAGCAGAATTTTCATTGTCAAGTGATGCTATCATAAAGCACAATATCACATGACCATATCACTTAGCGATGGCAATCTTGCCAGTGCCGGTTGCTGTTATAACCCTGGGTTGATAAGTGGGAAGAGGTGGGAGTCCCAGGCAAGCAGGCCATGCTACAGACAAGGCCTGCAGAATGTGGATGTGCATAGGTACTCTGTGTGTGTGTGTGTGTGTGTGTGTGTGTGTGTGTGTGTGTGCGCGCGTGCGCACACTATGGGCAAGTGCTACAGAGTCTGGGAAGACATGAGAGTGGTAGGAACAATTTCTGACTTCCTCTTGGCTTCCCTGTTGATTTTGCTTGTGGGAAGCTCACAAGGAATATCAGAAATTGGGATCATACTGCAAGGTCATCACTGCTATCACTTGGACATTGGAGACGCTGGAGCAGCTGGAACTCTGAGAAACTTTAAACAGTTGCTGAAGGAGTGTTTGTAATCCAAGGACTATCTATAAGGTAAATGTTATGACTCCCCTTCAAAATTCAAACGAACAAAACAGAAAGCAGCCGTTTCACAATTAAATCAAACGGAAAGAAGTCTTACAAGATAACGGCTGGCAGAAACCACAGCATAAATCTTTACTCTGTCCGGCAAACCAGTCCTGGCAATAAATCCTCAGCCTCAGAGCTCCTTGCTGTAACGTCCTCACTCAAATAGTCACTTTGTTCCTGGCAAAATGTACCAGCCCAGCTGTGTCCTTTTATACTCATTGAAGCAACGTGCTAATTTACTGACTCGCTCTCCTCATTCGCTCCAGCTGATTTTGCCTTTTCAACCGTCTTCTATTTTTTACATTTAACCACAAATTTTCCAAGTTCTCATCTCCACTAGAAGACTCTCTCAAAACTTCCCTGTCAGCCATTCCTGGCTGTTGATCAGATAAGGAACCAGAGGAGGTCAAAGGTCCTGACAATTCTAATACTTCAGGTCTGTCGTCCTTTGTCACGTCCATCTCCTCATCCTGGTTATCAGTCCAATCAGTAAGCCAGGCTGGTTCATATTGTTCTGACATAACCTCTTCACTTGAACTCATATCAATCACAGGAGCTGAATCCAAGCCCGGAGCCACAACAGGTAAAGGTGTTTAAAGAGGAAAATAATGTAAAAAAGCAATTATAAAGTTTAGCCAGTGGTGTGAGATAATCGATAATATACAGAACTGAAGCAATTCTGTATATAAATGTATGTTTGTTTATGAAGACATTTCTTTGTACTTTGTACAATAAAAAAAAATCATTTGAGTCGGTCAGGCTTGTTTGTGGTGCTTAATTTTTGTTGCTTTGACAACACAGGTTTCTAGTATCTGAATTACATCCATATCTCAGTTCAATCAAAGCAAATTCCACAGTGGGGTCTGGGGTCAGTGCAAAATTGATTATTCATTGTTTATACCTACCTGCAAAGTTTGAACTTTGGGGAACCACCATAATTTCATTTCCTGGTCAGAAGAAAGAGGAAGGTGCTACCTAATCATTTCTAAAATGGAAATTTCCTTTGGGGTCAAAGAACATACCCTGAAAGAAGCTTACAATTTCATGTGTATATTATATTTTTTTTATGTGTTTGGATTGCACTGGTAATACAAATGAATAACATAGAATGACAGAGTTGGAAGGAACCTTGGAGGACATCTAGTCCAATCCCCTGCTCGTAAGCTCAATGAGATGGTGGCATATATAAGAATAAGCTATTAGTTTCTATTCCAACATCGTTTATCAGAAGTGTAGCTGGAATGGTTCTGCTAAAACAAAAACATTGCACTGGGTTTTTCTAAGTTTGAACAGTTCTGCAAAGTTCATTCCTCAAAATATGGGCCAACTTTGCACAACACTTTTATGCTTGTATTTTCCTGCTGTCATCTAATGATGACCATCCTACTGTTTGCAATCCACATCTTGTAGAAAGATATGCTTAATTAGCTCCAGATTGCATTATTAGCTAATAAAATTTTATTTCAGACATAGAGCTTGAAATCTATAGGTGTATAAATGACAACATACTGGAAGGCAGTAAGTTGGATGCTAAAAATGATGCTAACTCTTAGGTACCATTTTTATCTGTTCTGATCCAGGTGAAATTGTGGCTATAATGGACACATCATGGTAGCTTTTCTAAACCTGTATCTGCACTTATGCATGTAGTTTTGACATTAGTATAGATTCCTGGTAACTGTCTGGATACGTTCTTTCTGTTTTCTTGGCAAGAAGTGGCTTGTCTAGGGCTTACAGAAATTAGCTGGTAAGGTCACCTTGCTGGCTTTGCATTTTGGTGAGACTAGAACACTCCTAGTTTTTAGCCTGGTGCCTTACTTATTAGACCATACTGGCTCACTTTCCTAACATATGTATATTTTTTTCAAATTTTCTTCCTTGATTCTATAGTAAGGTTCCATAATTATATTACTAAAACTTTTTAATACAGCTGTTGAACAGTATGAACTGACAGGGTTGAGAATGAAATCAATGTGCAATTGTTTAAAAATCATCAAATGCAAATGCTAAAATGACACCTTTTTTTCTCCATCTTACCTTAAAAAGATTTAATCCCAAACAATGTTTAGATTGCCTAATAAATATTCCAGCCAGAAGCACTGCTTGAGGGAAGCTTTGAGAAAACAATTATTAGGATGACCAAATATGCTTCTTTCTCTTCCCTTCTCATCTCACAACATACCATTCTTCTGAAATAGCTGATCTTCACAGCTATCCTGTGGTTTGGCTGGCTACCTGTCATCAAGGACATTGCTAAAAATCTACTATTTTATTTTCCAAACTTTCTCTCTCAGCACAGAAATTAGTTATCTCAGTGTGCCTCTAATTCCTAGTTTACACTGAAAAAATTATGCCAAAACTTTGGATTTACTGCCAAAACAATTGCAATAAAGTGTAGTAAAGATGATCCATGATCTTATTGGCAGTGTTTTTCATCCAAAACTGCCAATTACAAGTCATTCAGTTTTTTAAACAAATCCCCTTCCTTCAGTTTTGCCACATGACATTCTCAGCCACAAGCCTGACTTTGGAATTAGAGTTTGTCAGGACCACAAATTGATTCCAGCTTTGCTTGTTGCCAATCCATCAGAGTAAAATTCATCTTTTAAATAGCCTAAAAATGGGCCTGACTTTCTTCTTGGGACAAAGGTCTATTATATAATGAATTCATTGAATCACTGGGTATGAATTCAGGAAGAACCAAGAAATCTATGATTAAAGGGACATGTTGCAATGAGTAATAACATAAAAATTCTCTCTTAATAAGGAGGCCTATTGGGTGAACAAGAAGATATTTAACCTGGAAATAAGGAGAAACTTTCTAACAGTGAGAACAATCAACCAATGGAACAGCTTGCCCTCAGAAGTTGTGGGAGTTTCATCACTGGAGGCTTTCAAGAAGAGATTGGACTCCCATCTGTCAGAAATGGTGAAGGGTCTCCCGCTTGGGCAAGGAGTTGGACTAGATGACCTACAAGGTCCCTTCCAACTCTGATTATCTGTTAAATCTTTTGAAAATTAGTTGCTCCAGAAGGATGGATGTACATTGGTTGATGTGAATATTATTTGTCGTAATTTTATGAAAGAACCACTCTGAAGAGAGGAACATTGGATTGCATTGAAAATGGCAGGTATCTTTGCCAACATCTGTACTGTTTTCTTTCAAACTAAATTGTCACCCTATGTGTTCCCTGATTACCTGTGTGCACACATGGACCTCAGTCTAAAAGCCAATTGGACTTACATGACATAAACCCAGGAGTTGCTTACTGGAATAGGGATGGGAGCAAAGGGACGTCCCTGTATAGCACAGACCCAATCTGCATATACTGTAGGACAACCAGCATCAGAAGAAAGAAGTTCCTAAGTTTGTTCTTTCCTTCTTGCAGCCATCATCACCCTCACCCAGGCGACAGGGGTCAAGACTTCAACCAGGTTACATAAACATGAGGCAGGACTTCAACCAGGTGGCCATGCCCATCCTTTTGACATTTCAGCCACGCACTTTCTGCAGATTTCTATTTATTTATTAAATTTTTATGACACCTATCTCACAACAACTTAGCAACTCTCAGATACCCTTGATGTCTTCATTTTTCCTGATAATCATTCACAAAACCTGTCTTTTTTAAAAAGATTTTTAATTTTAATTTTTTTAAAAAACAAATCCATCTTTCAGTTATAAAGTGTGTCGACTGGGTACATATTGGTGGTATCTTGTGCACATATTGATATTTGTATATATTTCTTACTAAGTTTACATTCATATTACAACCTATTCAACATTATATATCATTATAACGATATCATTTAATTTCTTACTTTATTTTCCAACCATTTATAAAATAAACCCGTCTTTTAGGTACCTTTTGGCTTACTTTGCAAACAAATCCAGTATTTAAGTAATTATTAAATATTTTAGGATGAAAAACAAAATTTGAAATGGATTTATAAATTAACAAAAAGTACAATAAAATGAATAAATGAAAGGGGAAATACTCAAGTGCTATCTAGCTAGTTTTCCTCCTTAGCTCAAATCTTAACAAAAAAATCCCCACTATTTTTGCAGCTCATCCCAGCACTCTGACAGACTGCCTTGCTTTCAGCTGCAGTTCTTCTGTCTCTGGATTGTTCTCTGCAACTTGCTTTTCTTTATGCATAGATCTTGAATTGATTTACAGGTTTACTTACTTATCTTACAAATCTTATATTACTAACAAAATGAAATTCAATGTAGAGAAAAGTAAAGTCTTACACTTAGGCAAGAAAAACCAAAAGTACACATATTGACTGGGTGAAACCAAGCTCATTAGCAATAACTGTGAGAGGGATCTTGGAGTCTTAGTGGACAACCAGCTAAATATGAACCAGCAGTGTACAGCAGCAGCAAAAAAAGCTAATGCAATCCTAAATTGCATTAACAGAGGGATACAATCAAGATCAAGTGAGGTACTAATAGCACTCTATAAAGCCTTAGTAAGGCCACATCTAGAGTACTGCATCCAGTTTTGTTCATGGCATTATAAAAAAGATGTTGAGATTCTAGAAAAAGTATAGAGAAGAGCAACCAGGATGATTAAGCGATTGGAGACTAAAACATACGACGAACGGTTACAGGAACTAGGCTTGGCTAGTCTAGTGAAGAGAAGGACCAGGGGAGACATGATAGCAGTCTTCCAATATTTGAGGGGCCAAGGGAGGAAGGGGTCAAGCTATTTTCTAAAGCACCCAAAGGCCAGACAAGGAACAATGGATGGAAACTGAACAAGGAGAGATTTAACCTGGAAACAAGGAGAAACTTTCTGACAGTGAGAACAATCAACCAGTGGAACAGCTTGCCCTCGGAAGTTGTGGGAGCTTCATCGCTTGAGACTTTCAAGAAGAGATTGGACTGCCATTTCTCAGAAATGGTGAAGGGTCTCCCGCTTGGGCAAGGAGTTGGACTAGATGACCTACAAGGTCCCTTCCAACTCTGATTATCTGTTAAATCTGTTAAATCTTTTGAACTAATTTTCAAATTCCAGGCCTTAGGAATGGCACTAAAAAATGGAAACTGAATAATTTTTCAGCCAATCAAAATAAAAGATTGTTTTTATTAAAATCCTGTTTCAAGGTTATAATTATCATTATCATTATATTATAATTTATGCCATAGCCTATTTTATTTGTGAAGCACTATTGAGCCAATAATTCCTCATATGAAGCTTTATTATTGGATCATCTGTAATTATTGTATTATGATAAAAGAAAGCATCGGACATGGGAGAAATTATTTGTCTGCTATCATTCATGTGTACTGTAACAGTACATGGTCCAAACTACAACTATAATATGGAGCTGCAGTTATGAAAGGAGAGAAAGTGACATATGCTACCTTACGTTTCTGGAAAATCATCCAAAACCATTTCTGAATTAGTAATCAAAGTGACATATTAGCCAGAGGATTTATATTTAATAGGCTACAATTTTTAGAATAAATACCATAGAATCTCATCTGCTATTCCCTCTGCCTCATTTCAAATATGGAGTTTACTGCAGTTATTTTATTTTATAAGATTATGCACAAACTGGAAATAGTAAATTCTTCTCTACAGTAAATACTGTATAGGTATAAAAATCATCTGAAGATGAGACACACACTATGCTGGAGCAAATACATAAGAATTCAAACTATAAAGGTGGTAGAAAGTATACATGTGCCAAAATTATGATAAATTAAGAAAATTATATTATTAATTGAAATTAGCAATTTGGAAAATAATGAATGTGGAGCTATTAGAAGAGAAATATTCCAAACAGGTTCAAAGTTGTTGTTTGGTCTTGGATTTAACATACTAAAGTATATTAAGTTTGAGGCTACTTTGAATAATAAATATATTTTTTGATGAGATCTACTTTTATCCTTACTACGTACAAGCATACAATGCTGCAATGAGAAATTTTTAAAATGTTTCATTTTGTATAACAATAGTGCACACAGACTCTACTCCAAGAAAGAGAGTTCTGAACCTGTATGTTTATTCAGAAACAATCCTTCCTTGTTCAACAAGAATAACTTCTGTTATATTAGCCAAAAATTGAAAGAAGACAAGCAATCCTGGTTTTTTTTTTTTTTTTTGAGATGACCACTTTCAATCAAATGTACTCATGCTTAAATCAGAATCAGACAAGCTACTTAAAAAAAAAACAAGGAACTTGCTTGAATGCTGCATATTTATTCCAATATGATCAATTTTATACTAATTTTAAGGGAACGTTAATACCGGCAAGATATGCATGGCA